>NW_024516098.1:0-441096 GCF_017590135.1 Pyrgilauda ruficollis | reverse complement strand
GGCGGGGCGGCCCCGAGGTGCGGGAGCTGCCGGGCCGCGGCCCCGCTCCGCCCCGGCTCTGCCCCGCGCTCACGGCAGCCAGGACGCCGCCGCCGCCGCCGCCGAGCAGCAGCAGCAGCAGGAGGAAGAGGAGGAGGAGGAGGAGGAGGAGGAAGGTGCTCGCTCGCCCGCTCGCTCCCGCCGCCGCTCCGGCATGAGCGCGGCTTTCCAGCCCTCGCTGATGATGATGCAGCGCCCGCTGGGAAGCAGCACGGCCTTCAGCATCGACTCGCTGATCGGCAGCCCCCCGCCGCCCGCCCCCGGGCACTTCGTGTACACCGGCTACCCCATGTTCATGCCCTACCGGCCCGTGGTGCTGCCGCCGCCGCCGCCGCCGCCGCCCGCGCTGCCGCAGGGCGCGCTGCAGCCCGCGCTGCCCCCCGCGCACCCGCACCACCACCAGCTGCCCAGCCTGCCCTCCGGCTTCTGCTCCAGCCTGGCCCAGGGCATGGCGCTCACCTCCACGCTCATGGCCACGCTGCCCGGCACCTTCCCCGCCTCCCCGCAGCACCAGGAGGCCGCCAGGAAGTTCGCGCCCCCGGGCAACTTCGAGAAAGCCGAGGGGATACCCCCGGACGGCGGCGGCGACGACGGCAAAGCCTTCCTGGGCAAGGACGGGGCCCTCCTGCCCTTCCCCGCCGCCGACGCCGTCCAGGCTTCCCTCGGTGAGTGAGCGCCGGGGGGGAGCGGGAGGTGGGGGTCGGGAGATGGGGGGGACCCCCGGGAGGAGACGGGGCCCGGGGAGCAGGGAGGGCTGAGCTCCGCCCGGGAGGGTATCGCTAACATCGGTGCGACCGAAAGATGCGCCGGTGCATAGGGAAAAAAGATGAGGAAAAACAACAAAAAAAAAAGGGTCCCCGAGGCGTCAGTTTTGGGGCGATGGAGCCGCAGGGCGGGGGCCGCGGCACGGAGGGTGCGGGATGCTGACCAGAGGCCTCTGCTTCCTTCCAGCCGGGGCTCTCCGGGGCCAGGGCAAGGAGGACCCCAAAGCGGAGGAGGACGCGAAAGGCAAGGAGGAAAGTTTCTCCATGGACAGCGATCTAGATTATAGCTCGGACGACAACATCCCCGGCCAGGCGGCTCACAAGGAAGAGGACTCTGGCAACGCGCTGGAGGAGAACGCCCAGAACCCCCCCAACTCCACCAACACCACGTCCACGGGCAAAAACCGGCGGAGGCGAACAGCCTTCACCAGCGAGCAGCTGCTGGAGCTGGAGAAGGAATTTCACTGCAAAAAGTACCTGTCCCTGACCGAGAGGTCCCAGATCGCTCACGCCCTCAAACTCAGCGAGGTGCAGGTGAAAATCTGGTTCCAGAACAGGCGGGCGAAATGGAAACGGGTCAAGGCGGGCAACGCCAACTCCAAGACAGGGGAACCTTCCCGGAACCCCAAGATCGTGGTGCCCATCCCGGTGCACGTCAGCAGGTTCGCGATCAGGAGTCAGCACCAGCAGCTGGAGCAAGCCCGGCCCTGATCTCTCCTTCCTCCCGCGCTCGGAGCCGCGAGGTTTTAACGGGAAAAGTTTCCAACCCGGGGTTTGAAGGCGACCCGCCCGCACAGAAACAAAAACGAGAGAAGCAAAAAAACAAACACAAACCAAAAACCGACAACAGAAAAACCCACCGCAAAAAAAAAAAAAAAATACAAAACCAACAAGAAATAAAAAAGAACCCCGCGCGAGCGCCTGGCAAATCCCCGCCTCGGGCGAACTTTAAAGCGAAACTTTCCGCTCACGGCGAGGGGAAGAGGCTTGGAAACTACCCAAACCAAAAACCGAAAAAAAAAAAACCCCCCGCAAAAAAAAAAAAAAAATACTAAACCAACACGAAATAAAAAAGAACCCCGCGCGAGCGCCTGGCAAATCCCCGCCTCGGGCGAACTTTAAAGCGAAACTTTCCGCTCACGGCGAGGGGAAGAGGCTTGGAAACTGTTTGGGTTCGGAGCAGGGATATCCCGGCTGGAAGAGACACACGAACACCTCCCACCCCCCACAGACACACAGAGATATTTATTGCGAGGCTGCCCCGCTCCGCACGCCCTTGGACGCGGAGCGGAGCCGGCGCTGGATCCCCCTCGGCGGAGCATCCCCAGCGAGACCGCGGCGCCTCTCGCCATCTTTGGGGTTTTTCTTATTCGGGGGCCAAAGGTAAAAAAAAAAAAAAAAAGCAGCACGGTCTTCACTATTGTGTTTAATTTATTTCAATGTAGCTTATTTCCTTATAAGTTATGAAATTTAAAAGCAAACTAAGTCTTGTGAATAAAAACCGACAAAGAAACAAAAAAGACTTAATAAGAAAAAAAAAAAAGTCAGAAAAAAAGCCCTCCAGCCCCCGGCTGTTCTGTCCAGGATTTGGCGTGGAGCTGATTTTCCTTTCCCCTCCTGCGCTGCCGGAGCGGAGCGATGCTGCTCTCGCCTGTATTTTTGATTTTCTGCTTTTGTGTTTTTGGTTTTTTTTTTCCTTTCGCGAAGCCACATTTATTGCCGGGGTGGGGGGAGCCGGGTGGAAAACTTTCTCCTTTTTCTTTTTTTCTTTTTTTTTTAATTTTCTCCTATTTCCCTTATTTTGAGGGATGAGAAAGCTGCAGAAAAGCTGTTTAGCTGTGACTGAGCGGGGCTGGCGGGGGGCAGAGCACCCCCGCACCTTCCCCCGGCGCTGACCCCTGCTCGGGGCTGCAGCCGCTGCCCCCACCCCGTGTTTTTGGGCTGTGCTGCTTCTCCCATCCCCCAGCCCGGTGTTTGCGGGTCCGGTCGCTCCCCCGGCCCCGTTTTTGGGTTTTTTTTGGGGGGTGCAGCCGCTCCCCCCAGCCCCGCGCCCGTTTTCGTTGCGCCGGGGCCGGATCGGGGGTGGGAGGGGTCGGGGCCGAAGGGTCCCGCGTCCCCCCCTTCCCTTCCCTTCCCTTCCCTTCCCTTCCCTTCCCTTCCCTTCCCTTCGGGGGTCTATTAAAATTAAATAATTAAATCTGGGGGGGTCCTTCGGTCCCGGGACAGACTGCCAGGCTTGGCCGCGTCACATCGCTCGCGCTTCATCACTTATTTATTATAATTATAATAATTAATGTTGTTAATATGATTTTGTTTGGGTCGGAGCGGGTTCGCCGCGGCTCCGGGGGTGCACAGGGTGGTCCCCGTCCCCACCAGCAGCTCCCCAAAAAGGCACAAGCCCGGCCAGCATCGCCGGGAGCCCCACGGGCAGCCGCGGACACGCGGGGAGCAGCGGGAAAACACGCGCAATTCCAGCCTGCTTTAAAAAGCTTTAAAAACCTCCAATATTCATTATAATGATGATAACATTTTGGGAGGACGTTCTTCCTCGCGCGGGGGGACGCCGGGAGCCGCGGGACACGCGTGGGACAAACGCCACCCGCGGCGCTGCTTCTAAAAAAAAAAAAAAATCATCCCTGGAATTGCTTGAATTGATCCCGGGCGGCTCTCGGGGCTGCCCGGCCAGCGCAGAGCCTGCGGCCGCGGCTGTGCCCCCGAACCCGGCTGTGCCCCCAGAAAGGGGTGCATCCCAAACCAGGCTGTGCATCCCAGACCGAGCTGTACCACTCAAACCGGGCTGTGCATCCCAAACCGGGCTGTGCATCCCAAACCGGGCTGTGCATCCCAAACCGGGCTGTACCCCCAGAACGGGGTGCATCCCAGACCGGGCTGTGCATCCCAAACCGGGCTGTACCCCCAGAACGGGGTGCATCCCAGACCGGGCTGTACCCCCCAAACCGGGCTGTACCCCCCAAACCGGGCTGTACCCCCCAAACCGGGCTGTGCCCCCTAAATCGGGCTGTATCCCCCAAACCGGGCTGTGCTCCCCCAGACCGGGCTGTGCCCCCTCCCGGCGCTGAGTGCGGGGTTTTCGGGAGGAGCAGCTGCTGCTCCCCCGTCCCCGCCGGGGATCCCTCCCTGGCAGCCCCGGGCAGTGGCAGTCACGGGCTCGGCGGGCTGGGGTCCCCCGCTGCCCCCCTTAACCCGGAGCGGGGCTGGAGGGGGAAGCCCCGGGCCGGGGGCCGGAGGAGAAGGAGATAAACAAGCGAGGGGGTTGATAGCTGTCATCATCACCATCATCATGGCTTTCATTTGGCTGCCTAATGAGTCAGATCACAGGCAGAGAGAAAAATTGTCAATCGCCCGGGCTCTAATGAATTTTTTTGCAAATTGTAATCAAGCCAGGCCGTCTCAGCTCGCTGATTAATGAGACCCAGGAGGCCCGGCCAGCACCTCAGCTTTTTATTCCATCCCGTCCTCCCTGCACTAAATTAACAGCAACTTGTCTGAGCTTCAAATTAACTCCCAATGATTAATTCTGATGGGGGGGTCTGAAGAATAGCTCGTCCTAATAGGCACTGGCCTCTGATGCTGTTTGAAATTAATACACTTCCCCTTTGGCTGCCGGCTTTAATCCAAGGTTGGGTTTTGACATCACTATATTTGTTGTTACAATAAATTCCTCTTACATCTGCAGATCAAATAATCGCGGTGCTCGGGGAGCGCGGCCGCGGTGCCGGCAAACCCAAAGTCGGAGGGGACGGAGAGCTCCTCCGCCAGCCTCAGCAAAGCCCGGCTTTAGATTTAGCCAGAAATGTGGATTTTTGAGGCTCGGCAGCGGGGCTGGGATGGCGCTGCCTCGCTGTTAAATAAGACATCAGCGCCTTTGAATCCCCCCTCGGTCACCCCCGGCCGCAGCGAATGGCTCTGCCCGGAGCCCCCCGAAGTCGGCAGCGCTGCCTCGGTTCTGTTGGTCCTGCCCAAATCGGTTTCATTATCTCCGCCGGGACCGGCCGGGCTGGGGCTTTCCGTGCCTCGTACCTGTCCCTGCTGGCCCCGGGATGCCGCAGGGAGCCCGCTGTGCCCGGCCGGGGGTGCGGGGGGCACCCCAACACCCGGGGGCTGCGCTGCCTCGGGAATGCCCTCCCGAAGGAGCGAGCATCCTCCCAGCCCCCCTCGGAAGAGACCCCCACCCCTGGGGCGTCCCACGGGGCCGGATCCATCTCCCATGGGGCCGGGAAGCGAATCCCCGCCGCCGCCGTCATAAAGCACCCGGCACCCTGACACACAAAAGCAACACCATATGTACGAAGACAACCTGTATGAATTATAAATTGCACCATAAAAATTGATTGCCTATCCCAGCCCTTCGGCAGCGCGGGCGGCGCGCAGGGGGCGGCACCGGGAGGGGACGCTGTGCCCGGCCACCCCCTGTCCCCCCGGGGTGCCGGCTCCCTTCCGTCCCCTCCCGCCGCCGCGGGATGCTCGCCCGCCCCTCGCTTGCTCTTTTCTCCCTCCCGCTACGCCTGGACCATAGAGAGCCTTAATCTATTTATTTCAAGCCACTTCATCCTCTCTGCCGCTTTTGTCCCGGCCCCAGCCTCTGGCTTTGTGGCAGGACCGCGGAGGTTTTAAAAGCCCCTTCCCCTATAGTTTGAGGTCTCCTTGGCTGCCTGAATTACAATGGCTAAAACAGGATTACACTGACCTGATCCTATTAAACTCGCCAATCGATCTGTGCCGCCCTCCCTCCGGCTCCGCCAACTTACTCGCCCAACTTTCCCCGGGGCTCAGGCGGGCGAGAGGGAGAAGCCAAAGGCCGCCTTTCCCAGCAGGCCTGTGGAGCAAGGAAGGATGGAAGGAAGGATGGAGGGATGGAGGTTACTTTTGTTTTCTTGGTTTGTTGCTTTTTTTTTTTTTTTTCCAATGGAGCCACGTGGATTTTAAACCTCTGCTTCATCTCCCTGAATATCTCGGCTCCGAACTAAAAGGCGGCGTTTCCTCGGTGCCCCGACTACAAATTGAGTCAAACCCGTAAAACCACGCGGAAAAGGGGTATTTCAGCTAACAGCAAAACGATCCTACGGAATGCCCGCAGAATTCCGTGGAATTCGTACAGATTTCAGCCACCAGCAAAACCCTCCGCTGTGGGTCTATGGGGCACCTCGCACCGCGTTCCTCCTTTTCCAAACAACCCAGCGTGGGGGAAACCCTGGGAATGCCCAGCCCGCATCCCTGCGTGTCCGGGGCAGCGCCCGGAGCATCCCCCGCGTCCCTCGGGCACGGAGCGAGCCCCGGCTCCCTGGGATGTGCGGCAGGAGCGGCCGCAGCCCCTGGGGATGCGCTGGGGATGCTCCGCGGATGCTCCGCGGATGCTCCGCGCCAGCGTCTGCAGGAGAACGGGAATTCATCCCCAGTCTGCCCCCCGGGAGAGTAATCACCAGGCAGTGAAAGCGGGGGTGGTCACGCTGAGCTGCCAGGATGGCTGGGTTGGGGGCGAGTGGCAAAGAGCCCATCGCGCTTTTAGTGCTCACGTCCTATTAATTAACCCAGCAAAAGACAATCCGGGGATTCCCGTTTATAATTTTCCAGGAGAGTGTTACCGGCAGCGAGGAGCTGACTGTGTGGTGCCAAGTGCCTGGAGTTCCCAATCTTCTCTAAAAGACCCCAAAAATGGCCTCCCCAAAAGAGACACTAGCAGTGATTTCTTTTTTTTTTTTTTTTTTTTTTCTTTTTTTTTTTTTAAGTTAGCATGTCTTGATGCTACCTGAAGTGACAAAAATTCCAACTGCTTGAGTATAAACAGAAATCTTTACTGGTTTGATCCTCTTCAAGATTTTTGGTTTTGCTGCAAAAGCATCCATACTCAGAAATGTTGCGGGGAAAGGTGGGTTTGGCCCCAAAAGCCCTTTAAAAAACATCTGTCTCACTTGCTGGCATTCCCAGAACAGCCAAAAGAAGCCATGGGAATGGGTTATACAAATTAAGGAATTGGGA
The DNA here is from genome assembly GCF_017590135.1 of Pyrgilauda ruficollis. Classification (NCBI taxonomy): domain Eukaryota; kingdom Metazoa; phylum Chordata; class Aves; order Passeriformes; family Passeridae; genus Pyrgilauda; species Pyrgilauda ruficollis. The sequence continues at coordinate 434,296 of NW_024516098.1, read as the reverse complement.
TTTTTTTTTGGCAGCATTGACTCGAAACCTTGTCAGCTTCTTTGGGCCACAGCAGCAACTCCTCACCACAAATCCTCCTGCACCACCCCTGAAGTGTCCTCAGGGCATCTCCCATCACCCCAAAGGTGGCAGCTGGGGGTAAGACTCCTTATCAAATACACAATTCCATGATAAAACCACCGGGCCACCCTCCTGCACCCGACTTGGAAGGCATCTCTGAGTTTTTAAGGAGCAATCACTGTTTGGTTTTCCTCCACTGCTTGGAGGGAGGGAGAAAAAAAAAAAAAAAAAAAAAAAAAAAAAAAAAAAAGAAAGTGCTTTTTACCCAAAACCCCAAAAGGATTTGGGTTGAAATTCCCTCTCCTCACCCCAAACACCAAGCCAGACCCTCAGGCTGCAGCAGCACTCCCCGGATATTTTCCTCTCTGCAAAGGCAGATGCAGAGAGCTCCCCAGCCCCAGTGGGAGCAGCTTTCCGTCCCCACTGCCCCTCGGCGTGGGTGACAGCAGAGACCTTCTGCAAAGCTGTAGCTGTGCCGTGGAGCCCTGAGCATTTCCAAATAATCCCTCAATTGCTGAGAAGCCACTCGGGCTTTCCTGAGCCTCCCAGTGTCTGTCAGAAGCATTGCCCCTCTGAATTAGGCTCATGGTCATTTTGAAGACACACATCTGTATTTTTTTCCCACCAGATGCTGGGCTCCTAAGCCCACAGCTGCTATTTCTCCCCCCTCCCCAATTATTTTCAGATTTCCCCATTTCCAGAGCGGCAATAAGTCCCCGCCAAAGGAAGGTAATGGGAAAGCTCTTTCCGAGAGAAATTGTTAATTTGGGATTTATAAAGGACTTTCCTTAATGAATAATAGTTGAGATCGATCTGTCTTCCTGCCTCGTTCTGCAAAGTAACATTTGTAAAGTAAGGTGATCCCAATTACTCCCTCTAATGACCCTCGCCAGGAGAGATTCCAGGGCTGCAGCCACCAATCCTTTCTCTGCTCCCCTGGTGCCAGGAGCAGCATCCCCTGCTTCTTCCAGGGCTCCCTGGATTCAGCCAGCTCCCAATGCCCCACCTCCCTGGATTCACCAGGATCCCAGTGCCCCACCTCCCTGCCTGCTGTGATCAGCTCCATCCACCCCCAGGATGTCCTGGGGAATCGTGCAGGACTCACAGGAGGGTTTGGGTTGGGAGACGCCTCAAAGCTCATCTCATTCCAACCTTCTGCTTGCTCCAGGCCCTGCCCAGCCCGGCCTGGGACATCCCAGGGATGAGCTGTTCACAGCTTGGCATCCCAGTGGAGACAGGAGAATGGGGAAGTCCCACCTGGCGTTGTCACCCCTCGTCCCCAGGTGCAGAGGGGGTCACAAGGCCCTGACCCCCACCCACCTCCTGCCTTGTCAGAGAGAGGGGAAATGACTCAATTACTGCCCAAAAGTGTCTGCACAGGAGAAAATACCGGCACTGAAGGGCCCTTGGACCAACAGGAGGGGAGTGGATCCAGCAGCTCGAGCCAGGCAGGCTCCAGTGAGGAGCAAGACCTTTTTTTTTTTTTTTTTTTTTTTTTTTTTTTAAAAATGGATCCATTCCAGATCAGAGCCAACTAACAAGGTGTGTGGGGGGGGGGTGTCTCTCCATCTGCTCCAGGTCTTCAGCTGGAGACTGGATGCCTTCAGGGGATCGATGCTTTAGCCAAGAGTGGGTTCTTGCCTTTGCAGGTGCCTTCTCCAGCTGTTTCCCTCCCTTTTCATCCTGCCTCTCTTCCCTTTCCTTCCTCTCTGCAGCAGGAAACGAAGGTGTGGAAATCCTATTCCCTTCCCTCCTTTTCTTGCTGTCATCCCACATCTCTGTCCCAGTCCAGAGGCTGGTGGAACATCTGGAGGGCCAGGAGCCAAGGATGGGAATTTTTTTCCCATGCTGCAAATCCTGCTTCCCTGGCACCCCAACACCTGGGACAGAGACCCTGTCTGCCCCACCACCAGTGCTCCCCTTTCTCCTTTGCCTCCACTCCCAGAACATCAGCCCAGAGATGCCCCAGCATCCAGGGAACACTAATGCCACTTTCCCTGTAATTCCAGTGGAAAAGGAAAATCCAGGGAAAAAATAATTTAAAAAAAAATTCTCTTTTAAATCCCTTCTGCACTGCTGGAGGGAACTGAGAGGCACAAGTTGTAAGAGCCTTGCTCTGGGTCACTCTCAGAACAGGTGACCCACGGACCACACTGCCCTTGGATGCCTCGTCCCTGCTCCAAGGACTATTTTGGGTGTTTGAGCTCTGCCCCGCTGCCCGAGTGCAAAGAACAGGCTCCTTTTCTCTCCCTGCCTGCAAAAATCATCCCCGTGGTGATGCAGAGCTGCTCCGAGCCGGGCACGGAGCTCAGCCCTCCCTCACCCCCAGGCAGGGGACTCTGCATCCCGGCTCTAATCCCGAATTATTCCCTCACCTGGCACAGAACCCCGGCGCTGCCAGCACGAACTGGCCAGGCCGATTAAGTGGCAGCCACCAGCCAATAAATAAATTGGAACCATCTCCAGACCTGATTAGCTTGCTAATTAAGCTCAGTTACGGGGAAATCTGCAGTCAATCAGCCCGGCCATTACCAGTTGGATCCGCAGAGCTGGAGATGGGGATGCTGCTCCTCTGCTGGGAAGGGCAGGAGCGGGAGCAGGAGGAGGAGGAGGAGGAGGAGGAAGGTGCAGCCCAATCCGCTCTCAGTCGGAGAGGCTCATCCACCCGGGGGATGCCCCGCAGCCCCCCAAAACTCCAAAGGGAAGGGCAAAACAGGGCTGGGGGTGTAGTGGATTTTCTGCCCGGGACAATTTGAATTTGCAGTTCTGCCCCCTCCCTCTGGCTCCCGGCTCTTCCCAGGCCTCAGGGGATGCTGAGGAACATCTCCATCCCCCTCTCGGGGTTCCTTTCCCTCCAAGGGAGCTCCAGCCTCCTCGGGCTGGGATTTCCAAGCCGGATTTCCAGCACTGCAGGATGAGGTGTTCTGGCATTTGGGAACCCCTTTTGTCCCTCCTGCTGCCGGTGGGCATCGGGCAGGGAGCTTTTCCCTCCTGCTGCTCCTTCCCCTGGCCCTGGCAGCTCGGGGCCGCTGCAGATCCCAGCTTTTCCTTCCTCAGATCCACATTCCCGGCCTTCGATTCCCACTCATCCTCCCACACGATGCTGGTCGTTTGCTCCTGCACCAAACCGGCAATAAATGAGCATTTTTTTCTCCAAAATCAGGAGATTCTCTCCAGCTGAGCAACGAGCAGCCCTCGGCGGCAGCAGCACCAACTCCTGAAAGGCTGGAGCCACCTCCAGGGGTTTTGTGCATTCCCAAGGTCGATCCCTGGGCACCAGCGGCATCACTTCTCCTCTGCCACCGCTTCAGAGCTCCTCATCCTCTCCCTGAATCTCCTCGGCTTCCAAACAAACCCATCTGGGAGCCGGGAGATGGGAGCGGGCAGGAGGCAAATAAAAAAGTGCTAATTGCTGGCGCTGGGCGTCAAATGGTTCCTGGCAGCGCATTTATTGGGCAATTAAAGGCTTTACTGGGCATTAGAGGGATCAGTGCCTGCCTGGTGGGATCCCCAGCCTGCTTTTCCCTCTGCACTTGGAGTGGTTTCTCCAGGAATGGCCGTGTTTAGGAATGGCTCTCCCTTTAGGGTTGGGTTCGGGCACCTGAAAGGTTTTTCCAGCCGAAATGGTTCTCCAAAGTCCCGTTCAGGCGGGAATTGCGAGGTTTCCTCGTGGGAAAAGCACAATTCCTGCGGGTGTCACCTGCCTGAGATCCAGCCCAGAAACAGAGGGGAAAAGGGAGCAGGGATGAGCTCAAATTCCGGGCTCAGAAGAGCTCCAATTTCGGCTGGGCTTCTCCCAGCCAGGGTGACACCAAATTCCGGTGGGAGGTGTCCCTGCTCATGCAGGGTGTGGGAACAAGAGGAGCTTCCAGGTCCCTACCAAGCCAAGCCAAGGCATCCCATGGCCTGGATGTGGGATGCTGCAGGTGCTCAGAGCTTTCCAGGGGTTCTGGGCATCAGCCAAACTGATGGGAGAGATGGAATCCACTGAGGATTGAGAAACTGATGGGAGAGATGGAATCCACTGAGGATTACTAAACTCACTGAAAACAGGTGACTCGGAAGCTCCTGAATTTTCAAGTCCCAGGCTGAGGAAATCCACAGGAAAACCTCCACAAAATCAGATTTCAGACCTCCAGCTCTGGCTTTTGGCTACAGGTAGAGAAATAAAAGTCCTGGCTCTTTAAGGTCACTCTTACCTGACCTCCACAGAGCATAAAATATTTTTGTTTAAAAACCAGTAGGATGTGGGTCTCTTCTGGAAAACAAAGCTGGTTATCAGGAGAGTCAGCCCCATCCCACCACCTCTGAGCTTCCTGTCCTCATCCCATCGCTCCCCTCACACCAGTTTGGATTTGTATTAAAAAAAACAAATAAAAACCAGCCCAGGGAATGTCCTGGACGAGGGCTAAAAGCAGGTGGTACCCACAGGGTGAGAATCTTCTGGGCTCTGGAGAAACTTCCTTGAGCTGGTGCTCCCAGCATCCACCAGAGTGGATCCTTTGGAGGCAAGAGTGGAAATGCACAGCAAGGCCCTTATGGCAGAGCAAGTTTGGGCTCTTTAGGAATTACTTTTTCTCTTAAAAAAAAAAAAAAAAAAGGAAAAAAAAGGGGATGTTTCCCCCACTCCCATTACGGGAATCAAGAGTTTTCCTTCACAAGCTCCTCCTGACCCCGTTGCTTTGCTGTAGGATATTTTCTTTTTTCCCCAGGCATCAGTGAATGCCACCAGCTGGGAGCGTTTCAGGGGTACACAGGGGTGGGCTCGGGGTAAGGTGAGGAACGTGGGCATGAAAGACATCCTTAAATCTGCTCCACCATCCCCGAGCACCAGGATCTTCCAGGAGAAGCCAGATCTTAGGGAGAGAGAGCAGCCAGCCGTGCCCATCAGGAAATCAAAACCCACATCCCTTCAGGAGAGCAAAGGAGGGGAGGGACGGATGGCTCCTAAAAAAGGGAGCACTACTACAGCTTTACACCCAGGGGGAATCCAAACCGAGTTCAGCCCGGCTGGAAGTTCACATTTCAAATCCAGGAGGGGAGAACACAAAGCACCACCTCCCTCCTGCCTGGGTGCCGGGGGTTGAGCGGGGTGGGGAAACCTTCCAGGAACAAAGGGCTGCAGCTGCTGCGTGACAAACCAGCCACGTGGCCCCCCAAAAAGGGGCAAAAAAGGAACATCCACAAGCAGTCCTGCAGCTTTTCATCCCCCACTGTGCTGCTGGAGCCTCCCTGGAGCACTTGGAAAGGCAGAGCAGGGAGAGAAACGGGAAAGTTCCCCCAGATGCCCGTGGGACAGGAGAGGCAGGAGGCTGGAGGGGCAATGAGCAATGGACAGACTGAGGTCAGGGCACAGCAGGCTGAGAAATCCCAAAACCCCAAATCCCAAACCCCCAAATCCCAGGCTGTGGCAGCCCCACTCAGACCATGAGGATACCATTTCACCTCTCCAGCCCTGGCCAGGTTTTCTCTGGAGCAAGATCAGCTCTGGGGCACCTTGTCCCTCCTGGTGGCTTTGAGGTCACCAGGACTGCAAGGTCAGGAAAAGAGCCAACCCCAATCTGCTGCTTCTCCCTCTTTTCCAGGGAAATCCCCCACTTTTCCCACCTTCCCTCATCTCTGAGCACCCCTTATTTCTCTGTGAGACAAGCACAGATTGGGCAAACCACAGCTTTCCGTGGTGCCCTTGTAGACCCTAAATGTCTCATTTCATTCTTCACACCAGGGCACCAGGGTGGTTTAAATCATCTTTAAATCATTTTTAACCATCATTTCCCCCCCTTTCAATGCACATTTATGGAATCTTACCTGCTGCTCTCCAAGGACCACACAGCTCTCCCAACATGACGTAATTTCTTTCCTGCAGGGACCCTTCCAGTGAGTTCCCAGTCTGCCCTGGTGAAAGCCCCATCACCTCCTGCTTCCATCACCTCCTGTTTGTCTTCTCCTTGAGCCTGCTCAGATTCCCCATTTCTCCTGGGGCTGTACTCGGGACAAGACCCCTGAAACTGTAACTAAATGTCAATCAGCTGCCCATTGCTCAGGGTTCGAGCTGGTTCAGAGAAGCTCATGGAGAGCCACCATTTCCCTCCAAAGAAGTGATGAGGCCGTGCCACATCCTGACCTCAGGGATGTCTTATTATTCTTACTTTAAAAGATCGTTTGGACCAATTTAGCAGATACAGATGTAACCATTCCCAGCCTAATTCCTTGGATCCCCTCCAGAGAGCCTTAAAGCCAAGGTGCAGCACTCACTGCTCCCTTCCTCGGGGAGAAGAACTGTTTTTAATGAAAGCTCCCATATTTTTGGCTGGGAGATCTGTCACTCACTCCACCTGCACTTCCAGAACTCTTAGATATACATCCATTAGGGCCTGGCTGACTTATTGCTTTTTAATTTATCAATTTGCACCATTACTGGCTCTTCTGCCATCCCAGGTCCTGGACAATCCCTCATCTTTATTGCTGGCAAAGAGTGACAGGAGCTGAGCAGGAAAAGGAAGCAGGTGGGGCTCGGTGGAACCACGAAGACTCAGGCAAAGAACAAGCTGCAACCAACAAGTTTTCTTGTCTTTATTAGAAAGAGACCTATACAATATAGCAGCCTCTCTCTGCAGTACTTTACAGCATTTTTGTTCCTTTTTTTTTAATTTTTCATTTTTATTTTTAATTATTCAGAATACTGTACAGCTGACACAAAAAATCTCGACGTGTAGAGAGAGAGAGAGAGAGAGGAAAGGGGAACATAATACAAACTGGCATACTTAATCAAACCCAAATAATAGGAAACAACAAGCAAAGTGAAATGTTTGTCAATTGGTTTAATTACAGTACAAACAATATAAATAAAGCATCATCGAGTCATTGTAAAACAAACTTGCTGGATGAGGTAATATAAAAACAACAACAAAAGACCTTTTTTTTGCCTTTTTTTTTTTTTTTTTTTTTTTTTTTTAAAATTTCCACACCGTCTCATCATCATTTATACATTATTATTTACAGAAACAGAAAACAAACAAAAAAAACCCAAACTCCAACAACCCAAAACTTGCCATGAAGCCTGCCATGTGCTAGGTATCTCCTGCCTCTACCCCAGGCAGGTGTCCCCTACTCACCTGGGCTCCCTCCCTACTCAACTGGAAAGACAAACACCACAAAGCAGAAAGACCTGGAAAATTTGGGGGCTGAACACAAAAGCTAGCCCTTGCAGGCTGGAGCTGCTCAGGGCTGGGCCAAGCATTTGGGATATGCTCAAATCCTGCTGAAGCCCAGGGGTTTTAAGGCAGCAGGAGCTGCAGATCCGAGCTCTTGGCCGTTCCAAGAGCGGAGAACATCACAAAACGAGTGCCTGGTGTTTTAGGAGACGCTCCTGCCCCAAGTGCCCCTCACCCACATGCAATCTACCAGTGAAAGGTGCTCTTGACAGTGACAGGGCCAAACCCTGGACACTTGGGGCTAGCAGGGAGCTGTGTGCTCTCAGAGCATGGCTACATCCTCTTCTCCTCAGCAGATTCCATGAGAATCCAGCTGAGTCCCTGGTTACCTCAGGAGAAAACACTGGGGGGGGTTTCACCAGCACTTCCAAGGAATTGAAGGGGTGGGAAGTGAAAGATCCTCCCGTTGTTTCTGCACACCCTGCCATGGCCCTGCCCACAGCTCCTCCCTGCCCTCTCCCTATGGAGTGCCCCTGGAAGGACAAGAAACCACAGCCAGGCTGGAGATGGTGTCAGCAACGCTCCCAGCCTGCAGCACCCCAGGTGTGGGGCACCCTCACAACAAAATTTTGCAGCCAGTCGTGGCCAAGAACACGTGGAGGGAGGGATGAGGAGCTGCCCTTGGGGGAGAATCCAGCTGGAGACAGCTCTTAGGAACATCTCACATGGGAAACACCTCCCCAACAGCCCCAAAAGGCAGCAGGGCCCCAAGGGCCACTGAATCCCTGGCAGCTCGCTGGTCCCACACCCAGGTTCAGCCAGAAAGATGAGTCTCAAGCAAACTGATATCAAAAAGAGTCTCTGAAATGAGAGACTCTGTCCTTTCCACCTTCAGAATCTCCTTCCCTGGAGCTTCCCACCCCCAGGGCTGGGGGGCTGGGATTTCCCCTCTCCAGCAAGGGAGGGATGTCTCCCCTCCAGCCCTGGAGGCCAAGCTCAAGGTTTTATCAAGCTCCATGTTGCTGCCTGAAGGAGCTGAAGGAGCTGGATTTTTTGAAAACCTCTGAGGCTGCAGCAATCTCATCTCCCTGCACCTCTCCATCCCTCAAGCCAGTGTCCCCCACCCTGGAAGTGGCTGGTTTGACTTCAGCTGGGAAACACCCAGCCACAGGCTGGCTCCAGCTCCTGATGGTGATTTGGGCATTCCCACAATCCCTGACAGCAGTGAGAGGAGCAGGCACCAGCACACACACACAGCAAGTGCAAAGTGACCCCCAGGTGACACCTGAGGGCTCAGGACACCCTGGCTGCAGTTCACCTACTGGTTCAACTCAGCTCAACCCCTCCATTTGGGATGCAGATGCCAAAACACCCCACATTCAGCACCAAAACCCTTCTTGGGTCCTGCAGGAGGAGTCTGGGGTTTGCCTTCAGCACAGAGATGTGCCTGAGCTGTCTCTGTGAGGGGTTTTCCTCCTGGTACCCTGCAATTCCTGAAGACCAGGGAAGTGTTTTCAGCTACTTCAGCTCTCAGGAACAACAAAAAACCCACATGGATCAGCTCTGGAAAGAGGGGGAGAGCAGGGTGCATTCACTGCCAGCAAGCAAGGTGGCCACTGTCCCCAAGGCATGCCATGAGACCTCTGAGGTGTCCCCCACCCACCCCCCTTCACATTCTGTACAGAACACACAGATGTAAAAATGAGTAGCTCTGAAGCACTGCAAAACAGCCAGTCCTTAGCACTGGAAGCCAAAAAAACCACATCCAGAAAATCCAGGGCTGAGGGGAAGCTGAGGCTCTGCCTGGCAACAGAACCCAATGTGCCACAGGGGTTTGGGACACAGGCAGGCACGGGGAGATGAAGAGGTTAGAACTGCTGAAATGCACAAAGACATCTTTATTTTATCCACCCACAAGCAAAATTCTCCCCCCTGAACATGGTAGTCAACGATGGGAGTTCATTCACCCACATCTTGCTGTCACTCTGAAATGAAACATGGGGCCAGAAACATGCTTGGTGATTTGGGGCTGAAGATGGCCCTAAAAAAAACCCCCAAACCCACCTTTTACTTTTCAGAAATCATGCAATTCCCCTCTCTAAACGTGAACTATTCACAGCTCCTGACAATCCTGGCCAAAAGCCCTCAAACCTCCCTTTAAAGTGTGGGACAGGCTCAGTCAACTCAAGGTGAACTGTCCCAATATTTACTGTAAAAACTGGCCCATGCTAAACAACAAAGCAAAACCTACAAATATCCTAAACCAACAAATTCACCCATCTACAGCTCTGGATGTTTTGCTCTATGAGCTCTATTATTATTTTCCAATAAAACCATTCAAGCCAACCTTCTTTTTTTGGTCGCTTGGAACTCAAAACTCCTTGCAGAACCTCTTAATTTGGGGTAGTTCAGTGTTTCTTTTCTACCTTGAAAAGAACTTTATTCTGGAGCGGTTTTGGGTTTTTTTCCTCTTGTGCAGCACACACAAGAACATCGAAACCTGGTTTTTCTATGCAGTAAATTTCACCCACAGACCATCAAGAATGGAAGGTGTGGAGCTGAGGATCCAGGCCCACAGGCAGAGATCCCACCTAAGGACAGGATCGCCGTAGCAGCCCCTGGAGGGGGAAGGAGGATGCCTGACAGTGAGATGAGGATGGGGAAGTTGTCTCCTCTCCAGCCAAGCTGCCCCAAAGTTTGGTCCCCAACGCTCCCCTCGAGTCCCCTCTCTGACAACAACCACGTAACCAAACATGAAATGACCATTTCACCAACAACAAACCCCAAAAACCATCCCTGTTAAGGTGCAAAGGCGGCTCCCCGAGACGTTTGGGAAGGGTCCCTTGGGGACCCCCTTGTGAAATCTGTGCTTGTCTCCACTACCACTACTTTATACTAGAAACTACAAATTACTTCATTTCTCCCGATCTCCATACAAATATAAAAGCTGAAGCTATTCCAACCCCATATAATCTAATTATTCTACATTACAGTGCCGGAGATCACTTCCAAAGCCGGACCTGCATTCCCACCTCGACTCCTCTCCCTACGTGACTCGGCCTTCTCTGGCCCAGGGAAATCTCCAAGTGCAGCTAAAGCTTTTTCTTTTTCTTGCACTAACACACATAATTTAAGGGAAGGGGGACAAGACAGGGAATTAAACAATGTTAATGTGTACACAGTTATATTACACCGCACCCAAATGCTTCAAAATCCTCTCCACCTTCCAGGAGCTCACCCGGCTTTCCGAGCAGCACCAAGGTTCTCCAAGCTTTCTTTTTTTTTCTTTTTTTCCCTGCTCCTTTTTTTTACCACCAAAACTGGAAATCTGGTAACGGGAGCCCTTGGTCAAGTCTCTGCATTCAGGGAAGGACCCTGAATTTTCCCAAGGTTGGGTCTTTTTTCTTCATGAAGAGCAAGGAAAAGGGAATTGTCCTGGCAATATTCAGGTTTAGCTGTGACACATCTGACTGAATTCCACAGCAATTAGCCAAAGAGAGGAGAAAATACGGAAACACCAATGGAAATATGGAAACACCAATGGCTGACCTGCTCCTAGTGTTTTAGTCATGGATAAAGTGCAGAGGAAGGGGGATTTCAAGGTACCTGGGATGAGGGGAAGGGTTAAGTGGGGTGCAATGCCAACCACTGCCACAGACTCTGTTTCCAGGGAAAACAGCTTTGGCTGCCAGGCTTCTGCTGGGATTTCTCATGGACTGGGTCACAGTTAGAGCTTGTTTTGTTCCCAACATGCTCAAAGGGTGTGAGCAGCTTGGCAAGAGGGTTCCAAAAAAGCAACAAGAGTGGCTAAACACGAGCCAAGGAGCGGGAAAGGGGTGGGAGAATGGAGTGGAAGCAACAGGAACCATGATTCCTGTGGATCTCCAAGTGCCAGGAGGCGTTGCCTGATTCTGCACCTGGATGGCTCCAGAGCAGCCTCTGCAAAGTGCAAACACATCTCCTGGAAAGCCTCTCCAAGCCAAGCCCCACCAGGATCCAGCCAAGGAGAGCTTTCACCATCCCCTGCCTTTCCCTGTTGTCCCCCACCCTGCAAGGAGTGACTTGGTGACAACGGCCCTGGGTGACCTCACCTGGCAGGTCCCTTCCAGCTCAGGATATTCTGGGATCTCCTGAACCTTCCAAGGGAGCTCTGCCACATGCAGGGCTGGGAATCCTCCCCACAGACCCCCACACCCACACTGCTTCAACACAGCTCTGCCAACACTTAGGGGAAAGCCACGTTTAGGTTAAAAGCAACCGTGCTACCACTTAATTAAAGCATCACTTGGCTTGCCTGGATGCATAATTTTTCCTGTGATACACTGGAATTTCCTCTCCTAAAAATATTCAGTGCTTTTTCAAGGGTTGCCCTCAGAAGATTTTTAGGAAAGGACCACGAAATCTGTCTACCTGCGACCTGCCTGGTTGCCCTTGTTTCTCAAAGCTCACCCCCAGCCTTGTCAGAGGAAGGAGGCCTAAAGAGAGCATTAAACGATGTACAGAAAATTATCTCAATTAGGAAAAAAACCCAGCTCTGAAATGGAATGTGCACTTTGAACCCTGCCCACCCTGGGTTTGAAACACTGGACTTGGTTTTTGGGATACAAAGGCCCTGGATGCTCCTGGGGGGAACAGGAGGCAGCTCTAGCACCTCTGGGATTGCCATTCCTGAATCCCTGCTGTGGCAAAGCTCCTGAGCACCAGCACACAGAGGGGGTTTCACAGCATCCCCTTCAGCTGCACATCAGCTGGGCTGTCCCCTCCCTGAGGGACCACCTGTAAGTACCAAACGTCAGGAATGGTGGAGAAACGGCAGTTCAAAATTAAAAAAATTTTCTAAATTAAAAAAAAAATAAAAATTCAAATATTTAGAAGTATCCCAGTGGGAAGGGAATCAGCTGTGTCTGGTGCAGTCAGCCCAGGCTGTCTGGAGAAAGATTCCCTCCCCCTGATACTCAAAGGTCTAGAAAACAACAAAGTACAAAAGGACAACACCACCAAAGAGGAGAAGCTGGTCAATATTCCTGTGCTTCCACCCTGAGGCTCATTTTTTGGCCACAATTTTGCCTCAAATCCGTAATTTTTCATTTTTTTTGGCTTTCCTTAAGATAACCACATGGCATTTCTTCCTTTGCATTTTGCCCACATTCAGTTTATTTAGCAACTGCTCCTCCCATTTGTGTGCTGAGTGAAACCCAGAGCCCCAAGGAAGAACACCACCAAAGGCCTGGGAAATACACAGGAGCAGGTAGCAAATTACTCTGCTGTGTGCACCTCACTGCCTTCACATAATTGCTCCTTTGCCATCAAATTCAGTTGAGTTTTCAACTTTCTCCATGATAAACCATGCCCCCGTCCCCACACTGCCATATGCCGCTTCTAAAGAAAAAAGAAAATTAAAAAAAAAAATCACTTTTCTGCCTGCCAAAACCTCTGCTTCCCCACGCCAGAATCCTGCTAGTGGGAAGCAGGAGAAGCTGGGATGCAAGACCAAAATAACCCAATCAAGTATTAAAACTTGGAATTGAAATGAACTGTCCAGGCCACTTGCACAAGCCATTTTTCTTGCGGAAAGCAGCGGGGCTGGGAGGGAGCGCAGCCGTGCCCTGCCCGCCGCGGTGAAGGCTATCAATTCTGAACTTAATCAAATCTGATCTTCCCCCAGCCAGAATGGGGCTTTTTGTCTTGGCTTGTGAAAGCTTCCTGACTTCTGGAGTAAAATATATTTACAGCGCTGAGGAACAGCCTCTTTTCTCCTTTCTAAAAGGTCTCACATGTTTTTTTTTTTTTTTTTTTTCTTTCTTCCCTGATCTCCTTCTGGTATGTTGTTCCTCACAGGCTTTGGAAAGAAGAGTTCACTGCTGGGAATATTATCGATGTACAATAATGATCTGTAACCCACAGATCCTAACTAGTTGCACATTATTTAGTTCACATCCATTACAGTTTATAAATTAACAGAGATGTCATTTTCTGTACAAAAAAAAAAATCAATGTATATTTACGGTCTTTTTTTTTATTCAAATAGATTTTAAATACATAGAATCTAGAGACACAATACAAAAATCTGTATAAGTTAGGCAATGCATCACAGGAGTGACCAAAAACTCAACACAATTTACCTTGGCAAAATGACAGAACCTATTTCTGCTGGCTGAAAACGTAACAAAAAAAAAAAAAAAAAAAAAATTAGCCTTTAATGCATTTATTAATTTCACCAAACGTACTTGAAATGTTGTTTTCCATAGCGGTATTCATTATTCCTTTTTGTGTTTCAGGCTTACTCTTATTTATTTTTTCCATTTTGTTTTTACACCAAGGAGACTGCAGTCAAATAACACTCAGCAACTCATTTCCTCTCTTTGGACTGAAAAATTAAACAGATACTAAATTATGACAGTGAATTTAGAAAGGAGGGCTCCAAGGGCTCGAAAGAACATGTCTGAGATAATATGATGCTTCTAAGAATATTGCAATCACATCCAAGCAATCACCGAAGCGTGCCATGTAACTACCTCCTCAGCTAATATGCTTTTTTCTCCGTGATGACTAATCATGTTCTATTAAACAGCAGTAATGCTGGAAGAACTCAACTATACAAGTGTAATGAAGCCAGTATTCTCCCCGGACAGATTAGCTACAACTGATTTGACACATACCATCATAGGAGCTTCAAACCTGACAAACTCTGTGCTTGCTTCTGATTTATGCCGTCAAGCTCTTCAGGAGAAGAGAATGGAAATCCAGGCGTCGCCGCGTTCCGTAGAGGTGAAATGTTCTGATGTGCTTCACTGTCACTTAGGGAAAGTCACCGTCTCTCCTTCCTTCCTTCCTTTCTTCCTTCCTTTCCTTCCTTCCTTCTGCTCCGGCTCGCCTCTCCCCCGGCGGTGCCGCGTGTCCCCCGGGCGGTGCCGGTGCCACGCGCGGCCCGTCCGGCGCGGCCCCCAAAACAACGGTCTGCCCGCAGCCCCCGCGCTCCTCCTCGGCCCCCCGCGCCCCCCGCGCTCCGCCCGGCGCTCGGGATGGACCGAGGGGAAAAGGGAGAAGGAGAGGTACCGGACTCACGGAGCGGAGCTGCGATGGGCATGGAGGAATGCGAGGCTGCGGACGCGGCTCGGCTCAGCGAACGCGCGAGCGAGCTCCCCTCAGATGATGGTGGGCATCCTCCCGCCGCCGTTGTTGCGGTTGTTGTTCTTCCTGGACAGGTTTGGGGTGGCCATGAGGGCGAAGCGCTCGTCGGGGCAGCCGTACTGCAGCAGCACGTCGATGCACTCCTGGCTGGAGGCCTGGCGGGCGTAGGCCAGCGCCGTGTTCCCGTGGGCGTCGCGCGCCATCACGTCCACGCCGTACTGTGGGGAAACGAGAGGGGGGCTGCTGGGAGCTGTGGTGGGAAAATTTTGGGAGGGGCTTTGGGATTGGATATAAGGGGAAACAAGACGGGAGCTGTTGGGAGCTGTGGTGGGAAAATTTCGGGAAGGGGTTTGGGATTGGATGTAAGAGAGGGTGAGGGAGCAGCCTGACAACAGGAGCACAGCAGCGCTGAGCCGTGTACGGAGAAGACGCTTCCCGAGGGAGGGAGTCTCTCGTGCGGGACAAAATCTGCCCCAGCAGATTCCAAGCTAAGGGAAATCTCTCCTTCCTCCTTTCCCGTGCTCTCCTTCGCTTTCCAACAAGCAGCAGAGAGGCAGGAACCTGCTTTTCCACCGCCTTTGGAAAGCGTGCGGTGAGGAACAGCCATGCCGAGGCCGTGGCGCCGTGAAGCCCTCCGGGAGCAGCCGTGCCCGTCCTCCCGAGGGACACAGCCCAGCCCGGGCAGCAAGTCCTTACCCAGATGAGGAGCTGCAGCAGCACCACGTTGCCCTTGCGGCAGGCCAGGTGCAGCGCCGTGCGCCCGTCGCCGTCCCCGCAGGTCTCGTTCACCTCCTCGCGCGTGCCGTGGGCCAGCAGCAGGATCACCGTCCGCAAGTCCTCCTCGGCCGTGGCCCTCAGGAGATGCTGGCCCAGAGAGAGCTCCAGGCACTGCAGCGGGGCGAGGAAGAGCTTCTGCTCGTACTTGGCGCGTATCCAGAGCTCTTTTTCTTCCCTAGGGAAGCCAGAGGGGACAGGTCACTCTCACCCGGTGTCACAGCCAACAGTGCTCAACCAACAAGGAGGTTGTTTCCCCTTTCAAATTTATGTCAAGAAAGCCCTTACGGGAACAGTTCACCCTAACCTTAGGAGCAGTTCACCCAAACCTTGTGTTTTTAGCAATATTTGTGTTGTCCACCTTACTGTTCCAGCGCTCGGGATCCTCCTTGATGGATGCTGTGCCCATGGGGTTGTAGGAGCATAACAGCCAGGAGGTCCTAAAAAGCCCTGGGCCAGCAACAGGTCAGGGCAAGAGCCCTCGGTGTCACAAAGACACAACAAGCAGCCGGGTTCCACTTTCAGGCTGAAAACACACTGCAAAAAAATGCACCCGATTTCTGTATCCCAGACCAGAAGTAACCAAATGGGGGCTTTGTCCCCCTCCAAGCTGAGTAATGCTCCCAAAGGCATAAGGATGATTCCTCTTGTTTTCCCAAAATTCAAACCAGTGCTTTGAAGCACCTTTTCCTCCTGACATATCAAAGAACCATCAGAAGCTTGCTGGTGCTATCAGGTTACAGCAGAACAAGGACTACAAACAAGGCCCTCCGCTCTCGCCATTTCAAAAATTACCATACAATTACATGATCTGAGAGCAGCAGCCCCAGACAAAAAAGTCCCATTTAGAGGTCCCTCAGGTAATCTGCTCAGCCTGTGAAAAGCACAAACATCACCTGAGCCAGGCAACTGGGTCCTGGTGACAGATTCTCTCCTCCGGAGTACAAAAGGCCAAGCTCTGTTTACGCCTTTCAGCCGTGTTTACACTGCTCCCAGTAATCTAGTGTCAGGTTAGCCCTAATCTGTTTTTAAATACTTATGTAAACATCTCCTTCCACCAGCAAATCTGGATTAGTTTTGCATCATTTCCTGGGACATGCGGAGTGACCTTGCTGTGACCTGCCTGGATGCTTTCAGGCACAGCTTCCCAAAGCAGCCACAGCTTCCCTGCCCCGGCCACAATTTGCCCCACAAACAGGGCCAGGGCTTCTCTTCAGAGCAAAAGTGCAAACAGAAAATTAACACAGAGAGTGCTTCTTTCACCTCAAGCCTCTGAGTGACTCCTGCAAGCTAAAAGACACACCAAAAAAAACCCCTCCACAACCCATTTGGGCAGTAGCAAATTAACCTTTGATGGCAGGATCTGATAAATGGAGTATGGCTGCAGGTATTCCAGATGGAGAGGAGGAAGAAAAGGAGTTCTGTTATCAGAATCTTTAATTCATGGTTTTTCTAATTACATTTTTTAAGGTAAAAAGCCAAACTAGAACCAGTGCCATGAACGGGATAAAGTGACATGCAATTATCTACAATAAAATGGGCATTCTTGCAACAGCTCTACTCCCAGTATCCAGCTAGATTATCTTCAAGGATGTTAGCAAAGATCTCACATGATTTTTAAACACACACAGAGGTATTGAGAGTATAACCAACACATCCACTACACGTTTAAAATGTGCCAGACTGGAAAATGAGGTGATTCAACCTGTGCTGTTCACCCACAGTAACACACAGCAGGGCTCTGGGAATTTATTTTTCATATGTCCATACATCCTAAAGGCAAAATACTCTTCAGATATGTAAGTAATATTTTCTTTAGCTTTGCCAAGGGTCTGCAAATGAATCTCCCTCTCCCCCAGACGATTTTTGGAGTGAGAGAAACTTTTGACTCCTATCAGAGCACTGCTTGCTCAAGAAGAAGTCCCTTTCTATTGAGAAAAAAAGTCACAAGTCTCTCACTTCCAACCACTATTCAGCCTAAACTGCAATAGTGAGGCTAAACAGAGAGAATAACTGCTTAGTTCAGGCAGAGGCTCTCCAAGCTTGAGGCAGCTTGAGGTTCACAAATCTATCAGCACCAATTTCACGTTTGCTGTGTGTCGCGTGGGCAACTCTGATGCTCCTGGAAGGATGCAAGAAAGAGAGATAGGAATGCCCCAGTCCTGCTCAGTTTTGTCCTACTGCCTCAAAAGGCTGGGGAAAGAACAGGAAACTTTAGAAGCCAATGTCACAGGAAGGGGAATGCTGCTACCTGCCTCAGTGCTGGGCACCAAATGAATTCAATCAGTAAGGTGCAGTTCCACCTTTGGAGTCACATCAAGGGTTGTGGTGGAATTATAAATCAAAATAAAGGTGTTTCGAGGCCTCAGATGTTCGGGGCAGCATGTCACTGACGTCAGTATGGAGTGAGATTCAGGTCTTTTCAAAAGTACAAACTGGGCACAAGGAAGATTTGGATGTTAGGGATGAAAACAAGATCTCATCAGAGGTAGGAGGAAAAGCACACTGGACTACACCTCATGGACAGCCACAACACACAGGGGCTGCTTTCCACTGAGCATCTAGAAAGCCAATGTCCACAAACATCCTGCCTCCATCTCTGGCACAAACCATTTAATTTGGATGGGAAGTCCTGGGGACTTTCCTGGGAGACAGCTGCAGCTCCGCCGCTCCCATTCATCTCAGAAACCCTGACAACAAGACATAAATACTGCAATTGTTGCTCTGATGCCCCAATTTCACTTCTGGGATCCACAGCTTGTCTTGGTTGAGGTTTCATTTCCCCCAAGGAAGGCCAGTCCAAGAGCAGAGTTGTCAGCAGTAGATCACTTAACCTCATTGCAGTTCCCCGGAGGACCACTGCTCACATCCCCTGTTAGTTAATGAGCTAAAAAATGAATTATTGGAGCGGTCAGCAATAAGCAGGAAGAGGAGGCACAGTGTTTCATTTCAGCCAGCGCTGACATACCTTTAAATAAATCAACTGAATAAGAGCACGAGGAAGTGTGAGGGAGAGCAACTCATCAGGAGAAAGACACTGAACCAGTCCCTAAAATAAAGGCTAGTAAATATTTCCCTCTTTTCCTCCCTTAATTGCAATCTGGGCAATTCTAAATGACCCTCTCCATACCAGACACTTCCAGCTGTAGCTGTCAAAGTCAAACCAAGACTCTTTTCAGACTCTTTCTTGGTTCCAAACCAAGAACTTTCAGCAGTGGAGTCCTTGTCTCAGGAGCAAATCAAAGTTCCTGTGCCATAGAAGAAACATCTTCACATGCTCTGATGGCCCCAATGACACCAAACGCTGGAGGAGGTCTGAGCTGCCTCTTCCTCATATGCAGCAAAATGAATAGATTATGAGCTCCTAGACAAACTTGGAGAAATGAACAACAGAGCCCTAAGAAGTTCTTTGAGCCTTTTCTCTCCAAATATCTGCACTCAAACCCTGACCTGTATCTGCCGGCACAGACTCCATACCTCACTGTGTTTGCCCCTCACACCAGGGGCACATACAGCAGAGGATCACTGCAGAAGACTCTACAGAAGCAGGAATGAGTCACCAGTCTTGCCCACAAAGTGCCACCAAGCTCTCTGCTCCTGCAGGAGTCTCCATCACTCGTGAACCCCGAGAACACACAGTGGTGTGAATAACGAAATCCCTGCTGCAGCAGCAACACTGTACATAGGTAAAAGGTTATTAGAAACAGATGAAAATTTCAGTTCTCAGTTTATTTTGATCTAATTAGGTGCTTGCTTCTCAAGATAACGTCCAATTATTTAAATTACTCTGCCAGCCACATCACATCATTATTATGTGGAAACATAAATACTGGGCACTGGAAGGGGGGAGGGTAAGCAGGGAGCATCAGAGAAGAGAAAAAGCAGATTTGCTTCCAGCACAGCCTCGCTCCAGGAGCTGCACTGTGTTCCCCAGCCGTGGGTTTGCACTGGAGATGCTCCTTGAGGAGCCCACATCCCACACAGCTCAGGCCCATCATGTGGTGCACTGGGTTTTCCACCCTACAAAGGCCATCAGAAGCCTCATCATGGTCGTATCCACTCTCCATCCTGACTGCTCCTCGCTCCCATTCACCTCTGCCTTCACCTCCATTTGTCCCTCACAGATTTTTGGTGGAGTCACATCAGGAAGCAAACAAGAAGAGGATGTGCAGGGTGGGAAAAAAAGTCGTGCTCATGCAGTGACCCAGAACTGCCTGAGTAGGCAACAGCACATGGCTGGAGAGCCTGGGAACTTGCCATCAGAATTCCACAGCTCCAGAGCAAGAGCAGCCTTGCTCTTCCCAAAGCATGACTAAAAGGATGACTAAAATGTCGTGTTGTTATCCAGAGTTACTCACCACTTGTTAAAAAGCTGGATCGAATTCTGAAGGTTGTATTAGAAAGACAGTGGACAGCAGGTATTTACCATGGCACAGCACTGATTTCCCACCACCAGAATAAGAGCAGGCTCCTTACAGGCACTTTGAAGTGAAGTTTTATCCTCCACACCTCTGACAACACTGAAAAGCTCCAGAATTTTTTTCATCCTTTCTTCTCTCTTGCTACAGGAACTAATTCTGTAAGAGAGGAGGCCTCTCAGAGGTGTCTCCATGGTGGCTGTGCAGGTGCTGTGCCCGTGTGTTGCCATTTCTGGTTGCTCACTGAAGTACAACCCTTTAACGCCGTGGTAACCTGGCCAGCTCAGCAAGAGCTCTGCCAAATTTCCTCTCCTGTTGGCCAGCTGACAAGGTTAATGTGTCTCTTCCAAGAAAATGAAGTAAATCTAACCCACTGCACCTCCCAAACTCCTGGAAGAGCCCCAGGATGTGTCATTAGCTTAGTGGTCCAGCACACAAGGAGCACACATCACCTAATGACCGGCGCTGGGCAGCTGCATGTGCCGGGGCTTCCTGATTAAACATCCCCCTCTGTGATGATCCCAATAAATGGCACTGCTTTGGACAGGGCTGGTGGTGCAGGGTTGGGGTGGGTAAAAGGAAAATGTTGAGGGTGGGGGCAGGATTGAAATGTTGGAGAAAGGTTCACGATGCTTTTAATTGCAACAGCAAAAGGGGGGAGAAGAAGAGAGGGTGAGAAGAAAGGGGCTAGCAGCAAGGAATTTCCAAAGTGCCTTCCTGCCCCGAGCAAAGCAGGAACTGGGAGGAGAGGCATGGAAGAGGAGCTGGGAACAATATGCTGAGAAAACACAGGGGCTTCCTCTCTCTCTGCAGGAGAAGACCCCTCTGCTGCATTGCAAAGGCAGCGCTGAGCAGCTGAGCGGCTCCGCGCCCCGCATGCCTCTCCGCCCGGCCGCGTTGCTAAGGGGGAAGGCACGAGCCCACCGGGAATATCCAGGTCCCTGGCAAACAAGAGGGCTCCAGACAGCAAACAAAGACCGATGGGTATTTATTCCTTAATTACTGAGAGCTTTGAAGAAACGGGCCCACTGTAAATCCTGCCCGCCCAGGGAACGGACCGCGATTTATGCGCGCCGGGGCAAAGAGGAAATAAATATCTCTCTGGCTCCTGATCAATATTATGAGTGTTTTGCCAAGCTACAGGGTGTTTTATGAGCTGTAAGGACAGAAAGGGACCATTAATAATTAAATAAAGTCTATCTATTAAGCTTATTACTTCTTACAAGTTAAACATCCCTGACGGACGAAGGGCAGCCCCATAGGAAAGCTGCGGATCAGCCAACCCGTGTCTTGCCGTGGACTCTGGTCCAAGTGAGCAGTGTGGTAACCCGGCCTGGAAATTATTTAGTTGCTGTCTGATGGGCAGCTTATCTGCCTGAGGACTGTGTTCAACCCACTTTTCAAATTTTGGTCCAGGAGACAGACAATTCAGCACTGCAAAGTCATGCCAAATTCAGGTTACTTCTACTCTCGGTCCTTTTCATCCAAACCAAATGGCACAAATCCCTGGAAGAGTTCAAGGCCAGGATCTGAGCACCCTGGGATGCTGGAAAGTGTCCCTGCCCACGGCAGGAGGCTGGAAGGAGATGATCTTGGTCCTTTCCAACCTGCACCATTCCAGGATTCTATGAAACGAAGGCGATTTCCCACCAGCAGCACCTCGTACTGTCAGGGACTCACTTCCTGAAGCCCCCAGCTTTGGACCTTCTCCACCATTAACTCTCCTATTCAGTTTTTCAGTTTTCCTTTCATAGCTGTGTGTTTCAGGGGGAAAAAAAAAAAAAAAGCCCTGCTGTGTGTGAGGGACAGAGATCATTCATTTGTGCAGAGCTCAACGTGCTTCTCAAATTAATCACGGCTTGCCTGACACTTACCAGTGTCATCATTACTCGGATTTGGTGGAGCTCCTCCACCTTTTTCCCTCTCTCCGGACAGCACTCCCCTACTCAGGGCTCCAAAACAGCTGCTGTTTCTGCACTTGTGGGTTGCCCCTCTGTGGAGTAAGCAGCAGCACTCCTTGAAGCGTTAATACACCCGCAGGATTTATCGCTGCCCAACATTAACGACCAGCCTGGCCAAGACATCAAGGTTTACTGACTTGAGGCTTTTCAGATAAATACCCTTCAATTGTGGGCTCTGATTTATCACAGAAAATTGCAGCCAACTTCTGTTTTCATTGCATGACACTCCATCTAATAATTTTTAAGGTTTACTCAATAAAATATATCACACCTGAGGTTTGCTCTGTGTAAAGTTAAGCAAAAATTGTGACACACAACAGCAGGGGATACTGTGGGTACTAAGATAAGGCTTATTAAGTTGAGAATAAAGACCCTAAGGGTGACAACTCTAAGCCCTGCAAGTTGTTTAAATCTTTTCTCAATAAAAATCCAGGTTTTTTTCTTTGTTCTGTACCATTATGTGAAATGAAAACAGTCCCTAGAGATTTAATAAAAATCTTGAAGAAGCCACAAGTTGTTCTTTTCCCCTAACCCCAAAAGCCCCAGAATTTTTTGAAACAGCATTGCCGGTGACATTTCAGAGGGAAAAACCCTAACAATGGTAAATCCTAAGGATTTAGAGCTCACCACAGTCCTGAGGAGACCACAAAGACAATCACAGGTCTGGAACACCTCTGCCATGAGGAAAGGCTGGGAGGATTGGGAATGTTCAGCCTGGAAAAGAGAAGGCTCAGGGGAGACCTAATTTTGGCCTTCCAGTTCAGGAAGGGAGTCAACAACAAAAATGGGGAGAGCTATTTACAAGGGTCTGGAGTGACAGGACAAGGGGGAATGGGTTTAAACTGACAGAGAGTGGGTTTAGATGGGATACTGGGAAGGAATTCCTCTCTGTGAGGGTGGGGAGGCCCTGGCACAGGGTGCCCAGAGCAGCTGTGGCTGCCCCTGGATCCCTGGCAGTGCCCAAGGCCAGGTTGGATGAGGCTTGGAGCAACCTGGGACAGTGGAAGGCGTCCCTGCCCATGGCAGGGGTGGAACTGGATGAGCTTTAAGATATTTTCCAACCCAAACCATTCTGTGACTGTGATTTTAAACACACAGATCGGTGAAAATAATTCAAAAAGCACCATGAAGAGTGGAAGAAGATGGGATTTCTCCTAAGGTGTCTAAGGAGAGACTTTACAAGAGTCTGGAATGCAAAACCCGCGAACAACAGCTCCCTCACACCCACCCTCTGCTGACCACAGGAAAGCTCCTGAGTTCAGGATCAGATTCCTTTTATATGTTGGCACATCGGTATCAAGGTAAACATCCACGCAAAATTTAACCCGAACCATATCACTGTGCTGGCTACCCGAAAAAAAAAGGCTGATAAATCAGTTATCACTTGTGGTTTTAGACACACAAGTGAACTGCTTCCATTTCTTGTGTGGTCAACCTCAATACTTGGGCACACCATAAATATTACCTAAAAAAAGCCAAAAGCTGCAACAGTTGCTTAGAAATGCTAAAACCAAGGAGTATATTTGCTTCTTGCCTGTTTTCAGTAATATATATATATATATATATATATATATATATATACAGAGAATAGTAATTGGAAACACGTTCCTAATGCATTTGATTACTCGTGTGTAACCACACTTAACCTGATGTCTTAAGTGTATAAATCAAACTGCATTGTGCCAGTACCTAAACACAGACTGGAAATTTCAATTTGCCATTTGATATACAGTCGCTCAGGTCAGAAGATTCCATTAATCTCCGATTTGTTAACACTAATTTTCTCCTACAGCAAAGCCTTGCTTAATGCAGCAGTGTTTTAAGTGGAGCTCGGGAAACCATTACTTATTTAAAAAAAAAAAAAAGGAAATTCCCTTCTCTCTTGTATTTTTGGGATGCTCTGACATTGGAAGGAAATTATGAATCTGACCCCCTGTTCTTAGAAGGCTAATTTAATATTTAATGATCTATATTATATTAAAGAATGCTATACTAAAACTATACTCAACTATACTAAAGAATACAGAAAGGATACAGACAGAAGGCTAGAAAGATACTAATGAAAAACTCGTGACTCTCCTCAGAGTCCGACACAGCTTGGCTGTAACTGGCCAATAAGTAAAAACAATTCACATGCAACCAATGAAACAATCACCTGTTGGTAAAAAATGTCCAAACACATTCCAAAGCAGCAAAAGACAGGAGAAGCAAATCAGATAATTATTGTTTACATTTTTCTCTGAGGCTTCTCAGCTTCCCAGGAGAAGAATCCCGGGCAAAGAGATTTTTCCAGAAAACATGACGGTGACACTTCTCCAAGGTGGCGGATGGGGAGCGACACACAAATATTGCAAGGCATAAATCTCAATAATCCGTGCCAGGTGGGAGATGGAGCGAGGTGGCTGGTGAGGTGCCCCCGTGGCTGAGCAGCGTGGCGTGCAGCAGGGCTGTGCTCCCCCCATCACACAGCATTAGGGATACCATAACAGTGGCTGACGTGAGCGGCTTCGGAACGGATCCCATGGCAAACACGCCGAGGAAGAGAAATGGAGCTTTTCCTCTGCTTGCCCTGCTGGAAAGTGGAGGAGCAGCAGAACTGAGAGTGCCTTATAAATAATGAGGGATGGGGGAAAAAACCACTTGGAGGGGTGTGGTAGTTTTGGGGTCCCCAGGACGAAGGAGGAATTGTGAATCTGACTCCATATTCTTAGAAGGCTAATTTATGATATTATGATATTATATTATGAAAGAATACTATATTAAAATTATACTAAAGAATAGAGAAAGTATAGAGACAGAAGACTAGAATGATCATGAAAACTCATGACTCTCTCTTCCAGAGAGAGTCACCCGCAGGATTTATCGCTGCCCAACATTAACGACCAGCCTGGCCAAGACATCAAGGTTTACTGACTTGAGGCTTTTCAGATAAATACCCTTCAATTGTGGGCTCTGATTTATCACAGAAAATTGCAGCCAACTTCTGTTTTCATTGCATGACACTCCATCTAATAATTTTTAAGGTTTACTCAATAAAAGATATCACACCTGGACCTGACACAGCTGGACGTGATTGGTCATTAAGTTAAAACAATTCACATGAGACCAATCAAACAATGACTAGTTGGTAAACAATCTCCAGACCACATCCCAAAGCAGCAAAAACAGAAGCAATCGGATAATTATTGTTTTCATTTTTCTCTGAGGCTTCTCAGCTTCCTAGGAGAACAAGTCCTGGCAAAGGGATTTTTCTGAAAATACGACAGTGACAGAGGGGGTTGACAGACTTCCAGAGTAGAAAGAACTCAAATGAGAGTTTGCTCGAGGCTTCCATCATACAATCAATAAGGTGGGAAAAGACCTCTAGGATCATCAAGTCTAACCGATCCAAAATGGAAAAAGCACATTGTGGGCTCCAGAAGAACTCAGTCTTTACTAGAGGATCAAAAACTGGAAGAGGACGGTCTAATTGCAGCACCTCACAAAGACCTTCAGATATGTTTCCTGATCCTTTGTTAGCAGTAACTCCACAGTTTGGTTTGCAAGGAGAAAACAAAAATCCTTTCATGGGGCTTTAATGGCATCTTAATTCCAGTAGAAGCAGTAAGATGATGCTCTTTGGAGTATTTGGGAAAGAAGAACACCCTCCAACCATTACACTGAATTTATGTAAGACATAAAAGAGAAAATACAAGTAATAAACATCGTATTTGAGCACAGACTCTGAAGAAAAACACATTTGGAACAGCAAGTAAATAAAACCAACTGCTTGCTCTGCACAAGTCAGCAGTGGCAGGCAGGCAAGCTTGGAGGGAAAGGTCCAGGGGTTGGGAGGCAGCCGGACGATCCCCGTGGGCAGCCTTTCTGGGATCTACATTCCAGAGATGCTGCAGAGACCTCTCCACTGTTCAGCTCTTCCCAAGCGACTTGGAGCTCTTCCTTCTGCTCCCCTCACCTTCTGATGTCTCCTCATTTGCATCCCAAGTACCACAGAATCCTGAAGTTTGGAAAAGACCTCCAAGATCGAGTCCAACTTTCAACCAAACACCATGGTGCCCAAGGCACTTATTTCTGTGTCCACTCATTCCTTGAACACTTCCAGGGATGGCGACTCCTCCACCTCCCTGGGCAGCCCTTCCAATGCTTAACCACTTTCTTAGCGATGAAATTTCCCTAATATCCAATCTGAACCATCTCACTGATGCCAATGACTCTACAGAAATTGTTGATGTCATTAGACCCTTCCAGCAGTCTCATTTATTAATGGCTGTTTTTATTTAGGAAAAACTATGCCTTTTTTGGCAAGGTGGAGATCCCAAAGTACTCCCTCCGTTCAGCAAGTGATGGGACTTCCCTGCACCTGTTTTAGTGGACTGCAAGTGTTTGATGCCCTTCTCAAACCATAAATCATAATTAGTTAAAAAAAGACTGTTGGTGGACTTGCTCATGTGTCTGGAAAAGCCAAGTGGATAAAGAATTTCTTTAGAATAAAAAGGGATGAAGACTTGAGAATCCTCAGCAGTTAATACCCAGAGAAATCCATGAGGTTCCTCTGACTAAAAAACTGAAATCTCAATGATTTTTTTGTTTGTTTGTTTGTGCATTTCCAACAATGGGATGTGCAACACTAGGGTTGCCCAAATGTGTCCCAAAAAGGTGAGACTAGAGATGGATGTGGCTTTCAGAAGACATGGAAGTGCTCAGGTCCTGCTGAAGCTTTTCCAGTGTACTTCTGCCTATTAATCACTTGCAAAGCTTTAGGCTTTTATGATTTACAAGCCATAAGGTGGATGTTTGACAGTGGGAAATCCACAGAAAACCTGACAGCAAAGAGAATCTGCACCGGGGACACCTGCCAAAAGTGACAGCAAGTTCCACTTGGAGAGCGACTCAGAGAGAGCTGTGCAGGGATTTAAAGGCTGAATTAAAGCCAGAATTGAGGAATTAAAGCCTCTTGCCCAAGTGTTTCTGGTGCATAAGTGCTCTCTCTCTCTCTCTCTCTCTCTCTCCCAGCTACTTCCCTGCAAATTCCTCTTCAGGCCACATTTGGAAATTATTTAAAAAAGATAAAATATCCCTAATCTGTTACCAATTAGAAGAAACATGTGAATATTATTTTCTAATTTGTGACTCAATCTTAAAAGTGAACTCACTGAAATAATTACACTGGCTCCTGAATATTCCTATTGTGCTCCTGAAAAAAAAAAATCCAAAAACGAACAGTGGGTATATCCTCTACTGCCCGAGATGCCCTGGGGCTGAATGTATCAATAAGAACCATCAAAGCCCTGGATGTGGACTGCCAAAAAACCTGTAATTTCTGCTCCCTGGCAGCTGCAGCCCAGGGGCTGCCAAACAGACTCCTTCCCTCCTAATGGTCTTTGTGCAGCTTGGGCTTGTGGCGAGTCAGGATGAGCCAAGGAGGCCCAAGCTGAGTGGCCAACACAAGGTGTCCAAGCTGTCCACTGCACAAGTGACCCCTTCCAGTTGCAGGAGCTCTGAGCCAGGATTTACGAGAGCAGCAATGGAGATTTCTTTGTAAAACCCAGACGCGGCACGACTTGAGTGAGTAACTCCTGAAAATTGGTAATTTCCTGGTGGTTAGCAGGAGAAGGCCCACCAATGGGGAAGCAGAGGCTGCTAATAAATTTATAGTGCGTTATATGCCAATTAGACCCCCTCAGCCCTTCAAGAGGCAGCACCACCAATCAGGTTATCATGCCACAAATGTACTCTTTAGGGCTGAGCTCATCACAAATCAATCCTGCATTTCAAGTGCAATTTTCATTAGCGTTGCCCGGGACCGCACTGGTGAAACAATGCAGGCAGGTATTCTCCTTCTCCCCTCAGAGCACCCTTCCCTAATGCCTTGTGCTTAGCTATTTGCTGCTTCTCGTGCACAGCCACGTCTCAACTTCAAATGGTAAATAATCATTTTGAATACCACATTAATCCTGCGCCGAAGCAGATTTATTACACGCGTCACACGCGGGAGTTTCGCCGTCACTCGCAAGCCAGCCGTGAACCCCGTGCTTAAATTACATCCTTGTACCTGACCATGCACCATGCAAGGCTCTGTCAATACCAGCAATCAGCAGCTCCCTCAGCTTCTCACCCTGTGACATCCACAAGTGTCATTTGGGAATTCAGAGAAAGGAAAAATACACCAATAAATACTTTGTAAGGTTCAGCATCTGCTTTGAACGTCTAGTCAAAGCTTAAATCGCAGCTTTTCCTCTGTGCAAGCAACACTGCATTTTGGATGCTCTTCTTTGCTTTATTTTTGCTGAACAAGGCCAGAAACAGCGTTTAGTTTTAGCTTTGTAACCTATGGCAGCACAGAGATGCCTCCTGCTCAGGAACACAGGGAACCTGAGTCACCAGGAACGCATTTTCCTTTTCTTTTGTTCTCAAGCCAGGTACAGACCTTGGAGAAGCACATGCAGAAACCTATCAGAGAATATCCTGAGCTGGAAGGGACCCACAAAGGTCATCAAGTCCAACCCCCTGGCCCTGCATGGACACCCCAACAATTCCAGCCTGTGCATCCCTGAGCGTGATATCCAAATGTTCCTTGAGCGCTCCTGCAGGCCTAGGGCCATGACCAACCCAACCTGACCCAAGCCTAGGTAGGGTTACAAATGTAACATACATGTTGGGCGGACTTAAAGAACAAGGACCTCCTAATGCAAGAATTCCCAAAGCAAACTTCACTTCCCTGCTTCTCAGCCAGGCAAGGTCCCCTCGAGTCATGGCAGGACCAAATTTTACTTCTTAAACTGCCCCGGCCCCCAGTCACTCTAAATTTTTATGGAGTCTCTTTGCAAAAAAACCTCAGCGTAGGAAGAGCAGTGCCTGATGCCCCAAGCCTTGGGCTGTCACCTGCATCTTATTTCTACTTAACCTCTTAAATAACATTGGAATTCACTTTGTCCCCTGATGGGCGCTGTAATGAGAACCTCCTGTCAATCACGGCTCCATTAGCCGGGACAGACTTCCACTTCCTGAAACAATTTATTGGATTCCCAGCAGCGAATGGGCCTGGCTCCTTTTGAGCCGGGTTTTTTTGGGGAGCTATTCAGCGGGAGCGGGTGTCCCTTCTGTCCCTGCTGCGCGGGGCATTGTTCCCCCCGTGGCTCATGGAAACGGCTTCCTGAGCTGACCCACCTCTCCTTGTCCCGGCCAGGCCGAGTGTTTGCCAAAAACTTCTTTGGGCTGCTCAGTTCAGCGGCGCAACACAAAACCCACCAGCTGTTTCCAGCCACTGGGGCAGGGGGAGAAGCCAATCCTGCTGTTAACCCCTTCCCAACGAAAGCCCGGAGACCTGGAGCCCATGGTCCCCAGGGCAGAGGAGCAGGGACTCCGAGGTAGCTCCCTCTTCCTTAAAAAGCAGGATCTGCTCTCATTTAGCATGAAACTAAAGGCAATTTTGTTTTCCTCTTCCTCTCTCTTGGTTGCAACTCAAATTGCAGCTCAAAGAAAAAAAATCTTACTAATAGAGGCTAAAACCACTTTGGTTGGAACATTATCTTGAGAGGAGAATTTCCATTTCCCTAAGTGTGTGCAGTCCTTACGAGGTTCATTTGCAATGAGTCTCTCTGTTTTGATGAGATAATAAAATGCATTTTATTTAAAAATATCTCCATTTCCACCCCCCCAAAGGAATTTAAATGGTCAGTTAATCTTTCTGCTTCAGAAACAACCCACTGAGTAAATAAAAGAGGGCTCAAGATTATATAAACCAAGATTTTTTCCTATTCTAACACTGGTCTCGAAGACTAAAATACAGATGTACCTGGGCATTGGCTGCGTGCCTTTTTAGTATAAATCAGTTTAACTTTTAGCCTGGGAAAGGGAAAAAAAATGGCAACAAGATGATAGTTATCTCCAGCCTTCTGTGATTCTCGAGTCAATAGTAAATGGGGGGACTCGTTAGTGCCATAGTGATTCAATCAGGATGAAATTATGCAGTCATGTAAGAAATAATATCTATTAGGCTAATTTAATCAACGAATACTTTACAGATGAATTAGAATGCAGAATCCAATTATTTCAAACATTTGGACTGTCAGCCGCTGTGTTTTTGAAGCGGTGGAGGGGGAGAAAAGGAAGGCTTAAGGATCCTTTCAAGACCAGGGTGGCTGGGCTGTGTTTGCAGCAGGAGAGCTGAAAACAGCAGAAAAACTGACAACCACAATCAGCACCTTCCCTGGCTCCTGGGGCACCTTCCTCTGGGATGCTGGCACGGACAGCTGGATCTGCTCTTTGCACCGGGTCACAATGACTGTCTCCAGTCTTGGTGATTCCCCTGGCCAGCCAGCCTTTAAAAGGAAGGTTTACACCCTAATGTCAAGGGGTCTTTTGTTACTGGGAAGGGAAGATGTGCCCCTGGTTGGTGCACAACACCCTGGTGCTGCCCAGCTCCATGAATTGCAGGTGGCATTTATTCCCTTGGAAAACCAACGTGCTGCTTTATGGCACCGTGCAAAGAGAAATGGGACAGACAGAACTACTACCAGAAGGGGAAAATGGTTAAAACACCACTTGACTCAAAAAGGAGGGGACAAAACTGGGGGCTGTGAGTACACAAACCAAGAGACTCATCTGCTCTGCTGATGCTCTGTCAAACCATGACAGGATCATGAAGCTTGCCAGAAAACCATCAGTGCTCCACCAAGGAGACTTAGGGATTGGCTTCTCGCTGTAGAATAAAGGCACATCCCACCCTCTCTGTGGAGAATTTTCTCCCCACTCCACTGGAATTGCTGTTTCATAAAGAAACAAGAGCAGCCACCCTCTGTGTTTTGAAAATCAGAATGGCTTGTCTTGGAAGGGACCTTCAATACCATCCCGTTCCTACCCCTCTGCCATGGGCAGGGACACCTTCCACTATCCCAGGGTGCTCAGAGCCTCATGGAACATCTCACAGAGATGGTCTGATGATCCATTTACCATCACAGCAGTTATTTCAAGAGCTGAAGATGGCAAAGGTGCATGTTTTCGTGTTCAAGTCCACAGCACAAAGAGACATTTCCCTCCCTCTCTCATTATTAGTAGAAGCCACTTGTTTGTACAGAGAAAACCAAGAAAGTGATGGATACTTTAACCACGTGGAATATCTTTTACAAAGAGCTGAAAGAACTTCACAACGGAACTTAAACTGAAAAAATCCATTTCATTCTCTGTGCTCCAGCATTTCTTTTGAGTATTTGAGTGATACCATGAAGAACAGAGCAAACCTGGTGCCTGCTGCAGAATGTGGATGCCCCACTGCTCTGTAAGCTCTGCGTACGATTCCCAACGTACCTGTGATCCAAACATTCTTCTGCCCTGTCATCTGAAGCAGTAAATGGACTCTCTTGCTTATTTAAACATTTAATGCTCTTCTGATGCCCAAATTATGCCTGTTTCCCATGATGGATTAGCACAGAATACAGCAGTGACAATTTTCTGCAATCTGCAGAGTATCAAATTTTGATTACTTCAGGAGGAAAAAGTAAAGTTATAAGCAAACTGATTGATAAGGAGCAGAGGAATACTTCATGTGGTGGCTCATTGGGAGCCTTGATGAATGCCTGGCAGGACTGTGATGAGTACCCACAGAAGACATGCAATAACTCTGAGGAGATTTAAGGTATTTATTGCTCAAATAAAACAAAACCAAGTGACATGAGTAGGTGAAGTAGCACCGGGTGATTACAATCTGCTGATCAAGACCAAGTGCAATTCCAATTTTTTTTGCACAGCAAAAAAAACCAAACTAATTCTCCAGCTTGCCTACAGAACACTGATGGTTATTTTGGGAATTTTGGATGCTGGTTTTCTTCAATAAGGAATGGCGTTGTTTCAGTGCCAGGTCTTTATGGAGGATTATCATCCAGTTAATGCTGGCAGTTGTTCTACTTCTGGGTGTCAAGTTATTTAGCAGGTACCTTCTTAAGATAAAGTGATAATATCTATCTATCTATCTATCTATCTATCTATCATCTATCTATCCCATAAAGCTGTAATATTTATAAAATATATAAGGTGTGACTTGGTTTACTTGAAGGTTCTTCCCAACCTTACTGATTCTATGATTTTCTCTCTCTCTCTACATGCACACATTCCCTGGGCCCCACTCTCTTCCAGCAGCAGCTTCACCAGCTGTGAGACTGAGGAATTCCCAAAGGAGGATCCCTGACACAGTGCAGGCACTGCCTTCTGCTCCACAGCAAGGTGTAGAGAGAGCTCCTCTGAAGGGAAGAACTGCTCTCTCCTCAATCACAAATCTCCCTGGTCCAGGGCTTCCCCAGCAATGTTCCTGTCAACAATCTCCCTGTGCTGGCAGAGGCAGATGTGACCCCTTTGCTCTGGAACAGCTGCTGAGCTGTGTCTCTGGGAGAATCCCTAAAGCTCTCCCTGAGTGTGAAGGGACTTTGCACTAAAAGCATCTTCCCCAAAACAGTTCAGACCGAGGGAACCTTCTGAGAGAGACAAGGGAGGAAAAAAGCCACCAGAGAAGAGCATGATGCATTTGAATGGAGAGTTGGATCAGCAGCACCTTCTCCTTCAGAGAGGGGAGCTCACCTGAGCCCACAGCACTGTTCTGCTGTTAAAAAAGGCACTTGCAGTTAAGCTGTGAAAAGAACAGATTTTTTTTTTTTTATTTTCAGTTTACTATTTCTGGGCGGGGTTGATGGATGTTTTGGACAGAAGAGGCTGAAAGGAGGCTTGTGAGCCAGGATGATTAAAACAGTTGTCTTGAGCCGAGTTTGTCTATTGTGAAAAGAAGTGGGGGAGACTCCAACCAATCCATCAGCAATGCACCGCCAGCAGACGCAGGCACTGATCAGGCACGACAGCTTTGCAACAGGTTTGAAATGCAAGTGCAGTAAAACTAGCCTGCCTGTCTGTGTGTGTTTGGGAAAGCTGCCCAGGAGCTGAAGCATCCTGGAGATTTTCAGCTTTTCCAGCTCCAAGAGTCAGCATGGGAACACCAGTGGCTTTGGTGACACTCCAAGGAGGATAAAGAAGATCCTGTTGGTAAAAAAAAGGATGCTTGAAACTCCCAGTGTGAGAACATGGTGAATTTGGAGGATTCTTTGATGTGGTATTTAGGGACCAGGCAGTGCTGGGTCAAGGGTTGCACTTGATGACCTTGGAGGGCTTTCCCAACTTTACCCATTCCATGAATCCATGATATTTTAGATGCAAAGCACAACCCAAAGGCAGGGTGTGTGCATTCCCAGCTATCCAAACAGACCATGCCAGAGCAAAGACCAAGGACCTGCTGCTTTCCCTGCAAAATGCCTGGACTTTCCAGGGCCATCACATATCCCAGATCACTTGCCCTCTGCTGATAATGCTTAGGATGAGACTCCTACGCTGTATCAACCCGTTTTGTTTACTGTAAAATATTCTTCCACCCTGAAGGAAAAGGAATTAGTGATTATTCTGAGATCTAAACAATGTGACACTTAGCTGGGTATTTTGCACAGCTTTATAGTGGGAAAAAAAATTGCTATTGTTGATGTGATCTGGCAATCAAAATGTTTTCCATCTGACAAACACCAGGCAGCTCCCACCAACAGTCAGAAGGAGCTCTGTAGAATTCCTGAGCATTTGTTTTTTAGCTCCTGGATGAAACCAGAATGGATGGAGCACTGAGAACTGCTGGGTGAGACTCTAAATTGCATCTTGATGGGCATCTGATCCCAGTCCCTGTGAGCTGAGTGCCAGCAGTCGCAGCAATCCTGATGTTTGCTTACGGTCTGTCTTTTGGGAATGGCTTCCGAGGGATGCAACAACCTGGCAGCTACTTCCAATCCTGCCTGGATGCTTGGGAAAAAAGCTACAGCTCCCTCCGAGATCAAGTGGGCAGCAGCCCCTTCACAGGAACTGGTCTATGAGCTACCACCACATGTCTAATTAATGACCCTGCCGGTCGCAGCTGGAAGAGCTGAGCTGGGGGTGATTAATTAAATTAGCTGGCAGAGGAAATTACAGTGGAAAAGCCAAAGTTTGATTGCTCCATAATTAACCACAGTGCAAATAATATCTGCATCTATAACTTCCAGCGATGAGATCAGAAGCCAATTGAATTTGGCACTGATTGAAGCTGTAAATATCCCGTGGTGAAAAATGATAGGTTTGTTCTGAAGGGAAAACTTACAGAAATGGACATCCAGCGGATGCAGGAGGGGAGCAGGGGACAGGGAGGGAAGAGCACTGGAATTAGATCTTCATCTCAGCTGATTTCTGCAGTTTTCTGCAGTGCTAAGAGGACTCAAGGTGAAACAGGAAGAAATAGTTTAAACTTGGAATGCCGTGAGATTCCTTACCAGAGCTTTGGTGAATCTACAAAGCAAAAGGCACTGAGATCATCCCATCCCCTGCCTTGCTCCACAGCCTGTGGTGGGAATCACTGCTTTCCTTGGGAAAAGACTGCACAGCTGAAGAAATACCCAACCCAAACACCTCCTCCCTGTTCCTGCATCCTCCATCCCCCACTCCTGCTCTTAGGAGCACTTTGTTGAACTGCAAGATCCCATTTTTCCACGGAGATCACCTCCAAATGCCTGCAAACCCCTCCATCCCCCTCTAAATCATTAACATTTCATTAACCCCCTTAAACATCTCCTGCCACTCACTGAAGGCTTGAAACTTTTCTTACCATTCTTCTCCAAAATTCTCTATTTTGGCAAGTTATGTACCCACCTCAATCTTGCATCACGTTGGACTACTGTGAGTCTCATCCCCCTTCCACTGCAGGTGAGCTCTGGCTTAAAGAAAGCTCAGATTTTTAAATTGTGGTCTGAAATGCAACCCCTCAAATCCCAAAATGAACCAAGATTTTTTTTCCATGCTTCTCAAACTGCTGTCCAATGTACTTTCATAAAAACTGCATGATCCAGGAAATATTTAATTTTCATTTTTTTAAAGCAGTGAAACCAATTTTCTTGAGTGTTGGGTAAAGCGCACTGTATACACATACAAGACAGCATTTCATATTTTGTGTATTTTATTCATGTTTTTATACATTATCTTGAATTTATCAAGGATATTATACATATGCTTGATAAATTTTTGATAAATATAAAATATATGCTTGACCATATTATATTTACCTGATAATTATGTTTCTCCAAACAAAGGGAATTCACTTTGTGTGGACCAGAATCCTCCCCTGAACCAAATTTGTGCTGCTCCAGACCATAATACTCCTGTGGGTATTGGCACCTACTTGGCCATCAAACCCTCCTCACAGGGCACCCCAGTACAAAAAATACAGTTCCACAAAAAACCAACAGCACAATATTTAATTGTGAACACACAAGTCTTGCATTTCTTTCTGAAAATGTGGGGAATCACAAAACCAGCTCATTTTTAATGTGCTTCATTACTCCTGGCTGACAACACAACTTTCTGGGGTGCCCTGAGAGCCTTCCCTGTAAGCTGGGTTGGTTCCTGCACGTCCCATTAGTGGTGTGGCTGTAAAAAATGCAAACCAAACCTCTCCCCCCAGGATGCCAAATGCACTTTGCTCTCACAAAACACCACATTTGATGGTGGAGGCTATCTTCCTGCTACTTCTGAGGCATCCCATGTTCTCCCCTGCCTCTTGTTCCACGTCTGAACACACACATTGGTATCAAACGAGCTGTGTGACTCCCCTAAAATGCAAATGTGGCAGCAAACACCAGCTAAAAATCAGCTTTGGGTAAGTATCAATTTCAGGAGTCCCAAAACTTTGTCAGAAAAGCCATTCTCATCTCTCATTTCACTTGGAGCATTCCCACCACGCATCCTGCACATCCCTAAACCTTGTCTGCTCCTTCACACCTCCCAAACACCCCTTGTGAAACACACCATGACCTTAAAAAAAAAAAAATTAAAATGTTAGTGACTGATTTTTAACGAAAAAACCTCTGCATTTCAAAGGGTCTTTTGGCTGCTGAGTTTATCCAGCCTTCAAATAAATTTTGTGTGATGGTGTCCACAGCTGAAACCAGAGCTGGGAGCACCTACACCAACCCAAACTGGAGTTCCACCACTCAAAATTGCAACTGCAGCAGTATTTAAAATAATAACATTTATTTTAAACACTATTTAAAATAATAATATGGCTTTAAATAACAATATTTTAACTTTTCTCCTTGACCAGGAGGAGCTGTTTTTTATTTTCCACCTTTTTGCCTGAATGCAACAGGTGAACCCAAGCAAACTCAGGAATGGTCTGAGCTGTGGGAGGACAAAGCAGATGTGGTCTGGAAAGGCACACACAGGTCACTAGCAAAGGATCAGAGCTGCAAATTTTGGCTTCTTGAGATGAACAAGTAAAAAAGTCAACTTCTGAATATCACCTTTTCAAAAGGCACCCTTCACTTTCAGCACACAGTGACACAATCCTGCTCTTTCTCCTTGCAGAGGAGCCTCAGAAGCATTCCTGGGCTTGTGATTTAATCCTGTGTGCACCTCAGCTTCCCAAGCCTGGCCAGTGCTGCACAGACAAGTGAAAACACAATCAAAACATCCCTTTGGAAATTCTGACCCGGATGGAACCAGGCAAATGTAAATCTTTTGGAGGAAAAGCAAAGTTAGCAGGAAGATTTCTAGGCCATGACATAATCATCTGTGCAGCATGAAGGCTTTTTGAAGCTGGGCCCGTGCACACCTTTGAGGCTCACCAGTTACCAAGACACGGCTTCTCCTCGCTCCCCAAATTCTCACACAAAAACTGCCTCAACCACAGGACTCTGCTCTGTCTGCACAATCTGCTTAATAGGCACAGGGAGGGATTTCATCTCCCTCGAATTCCTGCCTGCCACCCCTCACCTGTGCTCTCCTCAGCACTTTAATTACTCCAGAGCTGCTCTGGTTTCTTCTGCTCACTCACTTCTGCTGGGGCTTTGCTGCTGCCCCCCACTCCAGCACCCACACGTGGAAAAATGCAGCTGGAAGAGCGTTATCCCAGATGAACAGAGAATATTTGAGAGCTGTGGGGAACCTGCATTTGGGCTGCTGTGTATATCAAGTTTCAGTCCAGTCAAAAGCCAGCACCATCTTTTCACTGCTGCCCTTTTCATTTAGTTATCTTACTGAAGTCTTATCTCCCCAGTCCCTTGCCATAGGCTACCAGCTTCCTGCAGAGCCAGAAACAAAGCTCAGTCTTAAACAAAGGGGGGAAAAAAAGGGAAAAAAGCACAAAAGAAAGTTGGTCACAGTTACTGTTAGGGAGCCCTGCGGGTTCTGTAGGCAGGACCAAAGCGAGGGGATGCTGCTGCCTCTGTGCCTCGTGTCACCGGCCAGCAAAGCCACCAGGAGCACAGAGAGGCACTGCCTGCCTTCAAAGCATCCCACCACTGCCTTCAGCCACGCTCTGCTGGCCCAGGAGCTGGAACAGATCCATCCAAATGGCTGAAAGAGGCAGAAAGCACAGGAGGAACACAACCACCATCACTGGTGACAACCGCCGAGAGCTCGTGTCACAACCTTCCACGGAAAAGAGAATCCTGGGGAGCACCTCCCACCCTCCCTGCGCTCAGATTTAACCACAACCAGCTGATGTACCTCTTTAACAGCAGAAAATGCAGAAACAGCAGAAGGAATTTACACAGCAAAGCTCCCCCAGCACAAACCAGGACCAAACTGGCTTTACAGCCACGCTCAGAAAGCAATTTGAATTCTGTTTGCTTCAACTGCCCGGGGGAGACCTCATGTGCAGAGAGGCAGATGTGACCTCAGGGCAGGAGGAATGAAAGGAACAGGTTAAAGTCAACTACACAGAAAAGCTGCAAACAAAAAGAAAATATTTTGCATAAGATTTCTTTCGAACAGAATAGGTATTTTTCAAGCTGCAGGGTGTTTCCCTCAGTGCTTGACTCACAGTAGTCCCCAAAATAGCCCCAGATGAGCCTTTGGATCTGACCTGGCCACCTCATAATAGCTGATGCTTGGCATTGGGCATTTTTTAACTCAATGGCTTTACTATTATTACTTGTTTTTTATTAACATGGTTTTTATTATTACATGATTTTTATCATTAAACGTTTTACCATTATTACAAGTTTCAGCTTTGCAAACAGCTGAATTTCCAGAACAACCAAATGTCCAATGCTTTTCCTTTAAGAAGAAACTGATGAATAACTGGTGAAAAAGCACCTTGCTAAGGCTGCCCAATGCTTTAGACAGCAAACTTCGTTTTCCTGTTCCTGTTATCTTGCCATTTTTGAGATAAAACTCCCCATATGTATTCCTCAGGTGCTGTGGAGTAGCAAATATGTGCGTCCACACATGTGGTGTGCAATTTAATCCCAGTGTTAATGATACCAAGGAATTTTCTGAGGAAAAACTAACCCACAGTGGTTTCCATCTGACTCCTTTTCAGTGATCCTGGCCATCAGCCTGATGTAAGCCACGTTTCCCCATAAGTTATAAATTCACCATCCATTTTTTCCCCATCTGAAATTAAAATTTGGTTCTAATTAGCCTTTTTCATTCCTCTGTAGTAGTCCCACACTGGCCCAAGCAGTTTCTAATAAACACAGTGAAGGTTTTCTCTCTGTTAGTCAGCTCTGAGTTGACCTTTTCAAGTGGCTTTTGGCCAAGTAGATGTGAAGTCCACGGAAAACACATTGGTCTTCAAATCTCTCTAGCTCTGGTAGGTGTTTGGGAGAGAACTAACACAAAAAGAGAAATAATCAGTCTGTATCTGAACAGAAAATTAAGTTCCAAGCAAAGATCCTTTGAGACTTTCAGGACAGGCACTCACTCACCCAGCAGATGGGTTCTTATTCCAGCAAACAAAAAACCAAACCAAAACAAAAAAACCCCACCCCAAACAAACACAAACAAACAAACAAACAAACAAACAAACAAACAAACTTTTTATATTGCTGATTATGAACTTACAGACACTCTTTTCCCCAAAAAATCCCCCTTGTATGAGTCCTGAACTCAAATCCTAGATTTCTCTAAGTTTAACAGCTCATCAGCTTCTTTTTCTAGGGAATTTCAGCTTAACTTGGTATTTTTCAGCGTGGCATGCAAATCCACAAAGAAGAAGAATCCAAATTTGTCAAGAATCTCATCAGAACAAAGGTACCTGAAACTGAGTGTTGCTCTAAGCCCTGTCCAGGCTGGTCTTAGACTTCCAGGGATTCAATGGAGTGGTACTGATGCTATTGAGATTGAAAAGAAGAACAGCACTGAGGCTCCTTAATAAATGCTTTCCTAACCTGCAGAAGGAGACAGCAGCACTTCCTTTTCAGGTTTCTCTTTCACCACCACCACCAAGGAGGAAAACAACAATTGTAATAATTATTGCAAACCAGGCTCCTGTTTACGGAGAGGCTGAGCTTTTATCAGAGGCAGCTTTGCACACAGGAAAGGTGCAGCTGAGCCAGGGAGCATTTCATCTAAAGCACTCATTAACTTGGACAAGCGGGGTCGAGGGTGTTGTGGTTGTTTTGTTTTGATTTTTAATCATCCAGGCATCTCCCAGGCTGCCGTACAGGCACCGGTGTTTCACCGCATCAGCTCCTGGGTGACAAGGGCTGCCAAGCAGCTGCAAGGACAATAAAACAGAATATTACTACTACTACCACCACCTTTCATCTTTGGAGTATTGTATTTGAGCTTCCAAGGCCTCCAAAAGGCTGAAGTCTGACCAGCAGCCACCCAAGCTGATGTTCACTCACCTCACTTAGCTCTTCCCGTCAGATGCGTGTTTCCTGGAATCTACTGGTGAGTGACAATTTCATTTTTTTGTTCAAATTTAATTGCAAACCAGCCCAGTGTCAAAGCACATGAAGGGTTCACTGCTCCAGCTGTATCCCAGAGTTTACTGGCAGCAGTGAATCAGTCTCTTTATTTATGTCTGTGTTTGAGGACGCGATGCCGCCGTAACTAATAATTTATCCATTTTCCTCATTATCTCCATGAAATATCTGCTGTCCAAAACAGAGCTAATACAACTCCAGCTCGCTGGGAGTTGTGCTGCTCAGTGGAGTTCAGGAAGAGCAGGAGCGAGTTTTTACTGATGCCCAAGTCCAGGCTGGAAACCTTCAGCCAAACCTTAAGCCTAACCTGCGGTCCCCGAGCAGCTGCTGGGCCGGCAGCAGCCCAGCTGTCTAAAGTTTATTGGCAGCAAATGTCATTCCTGCACACGAGCTGCCTGCCTGGGAGAGCCAAAGGCACATCTTGGGCTATCACATCCCATCACGTTCCCCGACGAGATGTGAAAACCGGAATGGGAAACGTCAACAGAGTCCGGCCGCGGCGAGGAGCGGGGCATGGCCGCTGACAAGCACAGCACGCCGTGACAGAGATGGGCTTGGAGTTGCAATTAGTGGCACTGTCATTTTCGGGCGCTCCTGCCAATTAATTAAGCCTGTCAAATGGAAAAACAGCGGCATTCACATGATAATTTATATCGGGAGAGACTGGCCCGGCTTTGCTGCTGCCGCCGCCAACAAAATCCCCTCCAAGCGCTTCAGAAAAAAAAATAATAAAAAAAAAATATAAAAAGAAGTGGAAAGGGGGGGGGGAAAAGAAAGAAAGAAAGTCTTCTTGTCCTTGTTATAATTGTTAACTCTGATCGCTCAAGTAGAAGACGGGCTGATTAAAACTCCAAACGAGCCCCCAGCTCGCTTAAATCTCAGAGTCCGGAATGATAGAATCAGAGGAGTTTATTCATACCATTAAGCCCCAGAGAACTTAATTGAAAGAAGAGCATAGCCTGGACCTTGACAAGCGGGAGGTCACAGTAATTGCTGCCGGACATATTTAACATTAAGATAATCAGGCCATTAATTACCCTTTGGATCATTAAATCAGCCAGTTGCAAAATGAAATTTCTGCCTCTATTACTCACTTGAGAGACCACAGGGGTGGCTTTTAATTTATCAGTGAGCTTGAGATACAAAGGACCAGGCTTGGGGAGGAAGGAAAAGGGGGAGAAAGGAGGGGGTTTGCTTCAGCAGAGGCAGGAATATCAATCCGCCATGCTTGGTGATCGTGGCAAATTAACTAGGTAAGATAACCTCAGCTTCTAAAGGCAGAAGCTGGGGGTATGTAAATAGATGAGGGCAGACAGGGAGATCAGAGCCTGCACACCACTTAGCAGGATAATAAAGGAAATCATCCTTGATTATCAGTGCTAATTTGGACACTGCCGGTAGCTTGTTATGCGTGTTCTGAGTAGCATTTAATTAATTCAATTGCTTGTTAATGAGGGAAGTGACATGTGGGGAGCAGATGCCACCCAACTGCAGATGGGTTCTGGTCAGCCCTTCACAATAAAATTTTTTTTTTTTTTCCTTCTTCTTTCTTTTTTTTTTTTTTTTAAGATTTATTTTTAAAAAGCCCCCTTCCCCCAGCCCTGGAACGGGAAAGGTGTCAGGCGTGGAGGAGAACTGAAAAGGCACAAAACACTGACCTCATCAGGCCAAGATCTGCCAGGGAGTCAGAGCTGATAATCACGGATGGAGAGGTACCTGTGCTCCCCCAGGCCCCGTTCATTCCCTGTGCCAGGAATTCGGGAGCAGCAGCACCACAAACTGCTGGCCAGAGGGAGCGAGGGCTGAGGGAGGGAACACGGCAGCCCTACAAGACCCAGGATCTGAAGTGCTCTGTTTCTCTGGGCTCACCCTTTATCTGTGATGAAGGATTAATGATTTTTACCAAGAAAAGGATGAATGTTTTCATGGAAGGCATGGTGTGGTATTTTTCATCCAAGTCACTCCCAGTGACCAGCTCGGTGTCACGGCTGCTCTCCTTGGAGCAGCACAAGCCAGGCTTTGGTGCAAGACTGTAAAACTCACCTCAGTGCAGTGCATCTGCAAAATGTTGTCCCTGACACCACTAAAGTGAGTTCATTAGTGAGCAAGGATCAAACTGGATCTTCCCTTGGAAGGTGAGAGCCAGTTCCCGGCACTGCTGGCTCCCAGCTCAGCCAGTGTTGGATTTTCCCGTAACCCTTGGTACCCAGAATAAACAGAGGCTGCTGAGCAAACAGACCTGAGCACCACTGCTGCTCCTGCTCCAGGCCCCTGTTAAAGAGCTTAGAACTGTGCCTGGACTTCTGCACTCCACTCACCCCTCAATTCCAAACTAGAGTTTTAATGGAGTTGGACATT
Organism: Pyrgilauda ruficollis; assembly: GCF_017590135.1. Taxonomy (NCBI): domain Eukaryota; kingdom Metazoa; phylum Chordata; class Aves; order Passeriformes; family Passeridae; genus Pyrgilauda; species Pyrgilauda ruficollis. The sequence continues at coordinate 392,678 of NW_024516098.1, read as the reverse complement.
CCACCTGCTTGTGAACATTCTCAAGAAGGTGCTGGAATGGTGGAGCCCTATCTGTGTGTAGCCAATGCAGATATTTGGCATTGTCTGAGCAGCAGAACAAGAAGCGTGGCCGGGATGGTGCCTGCACGTGAGCCTGCCTTCCCTCAGCTTGCCTGGCAAGTTCCAGCTGGTGGAGGTGGCACATCCATCCCAACACACCCAGGGAGACTGGGATGGAGCTCAGGGAAGGAGGATGAGGGAGCAGATAAATAACCATCTCCTGGAGTGGGCAGAGGGATGGGGGCAGCTTGTCTCCTTTGGAAAAGGCCAACACCACCGTGGGAAGTCAACGGTGGCAAATGAGTCTGCAAACCAGAAACCAGCACGAGGACAAAGCAAAACAAGTGAGGTGCGTCCAGAAAAAGCTAAATATCTGGTAGGAGATGGACACACCAGTGCAATAGGCAAAGAATTCCCAAGCTGGCTTCCCCACATCTCCAACATTCCTCCACAGAGCTGCTCAGCCCCACAGGGCTCCTCCAGAGCTGCAGCACTGCACAGCAGCGTTGTGAGAGTGTGCTTAAACAGTATCAATAGCAATTAGAGGGAAAATCCTGATCCCATCCCCAGCCCCAGTTAATTGTCCCAACATTGATTTACTCTAATTTGACTTCTCACTCCAAATTAAACCCGCATTACCCAAGGAGGGACTGCAGGCAAGCTCCCCCTGCTCGCCCCCTCCCCTCAGAGACAATAAATTTAATATTGAATACACTTGGAAAAAAAACCTGGCGGTTGTTGCAGGATCCATACCGAAAGATCTTTTTCCTTTTTTTGCTCTTTTTCTTTTTTTTTCTTCCTGGGAGTAATTAAAAGATGCTTTTCTTGACTAATGATCCCCCTGTTTAGGAATGGGAAGTCGATACTCCTTCAGCAGCAGTCAGCTTCAATTTGTCACAGGCCTCCCCGAGTTGGAGCGGCGTTCTCGGGGCTGCTGGTAATTGCTGGAACCAATTACCAGCTCTCCAGAGCTGACCTAATCAGGGACCCACAGACACCACAGCTCAGGGGCCAGCTGGTCCCTGCTCCCTTTCATACTCAAGTGTTTGCCTGAGCTTGGGTTTTCCACCTTTTCCCAAACTTTCCGTGCTCAGCGGAGCTCCTGTTTATTCCTCCTTCCTCCCGAAATCCCAGAAACAGCCTCAGCTCTGCCTCGTGCGACCTCCTTGGGGATCCCACCACACCTGTGCTCCCAAAGCCTTCCAGTTCAGTGCCAGAGGCCATCCTGGCTGCTGCTTTTCACTTACAGGGGCACTGAACGACCTGGAGACCTGCCTGAAGAATTCCAAGATGGTTTGGGTTGGAATAGGCCTTAAAGCCCATCTCATCCCACCCCCTGCCATGGGACACTTTCCTCTAGACCAGGCTGCTTGCCTCTCCTGGAAAATATCAATATTAGAGGATACAGCTGAGCAATATATCCCTGACCAGTGCAGGAGGGATAATGCCTTTGGCTGAAGAGCTCCCAGGCTTTCATTTTACACACCCTCCAATCTCAGAACCTTTCTGCCCTTCAAAGGAAGTGTCCAGGTTTATCTTTTCCCATGATTTGCTTGGATGGAGAATTTGAAGTGCATTTGAGCAGGTTAGAAAAGGACAGCAGTATTTCACGTGGTTTAATCACAGAATTTCCTGAGCTGGAAGGGATCCACAAGGATCATGGAGTCCAAGCCCTGGCCCTGCACAGACAGCCCAACAATCCCACCCTGTGCACCCCTGAGAGCATTGTCCAAATGTTCCTTGGGCTCTGGCAGCCTGGGGCTGTGCCCTTTCCCTGGGGGAGTCTGGGACAGTGCCAGCACTCTCTGGGGGAAGAACCTTTTCCTGATATCCCACCTGACCCTGCCCTGACACAGCTCCAGCCACTCCCTCAGGTGCTGTCCCTGTCACAGAGAGCAGAGATTGGAGCTGTCCCTCGGGAGGAAGGTGCAGGCCATGATAAGGTCTTGAATTTGGTATCTTATTTCTGAGTGTGCAAAATTACTAAAGGGAAGCTGTACCCACAGCTCTGTTTCCAGAAATAATTTTCCTGGGTAAGATTCCTTAATTATGCCATGACCTAGAGTAGCCATTTGGCAATTCCTCCTGTCAGAAACCATCTCCACAAATCTCTCCTACCTTTCCTCTACTCCACAGAAACACACAGGATGCCACAGCAAGCACACGGTGATCAGTGCCAACCTCTCCCAGGCTGAAGAGACTGCTTTGAAAGGCACATCAAGACTTTCAGGTTCCTCTTAATCCAGCCTGTGAACACTCCTTCAGCCTCCCAGCACAACAATTCAGTATTTGTTGAGCAGCTCATTACTTTTTTTTTTTTTTGGTGTCCCCAGAAATGTGTGGGTTTCCACTGATGGCTTCATCCCCAATAGAAAGACACAACATGAAAAGGTAAAACCCACCTGATGCCCTCTACAAGTGTCTATTGAGGGCCTATCACAGAATGAGATTCCCAGAATGGTTTGGGTTGGAAGGGACCTTCAGGACCATCCAGTTTCATCCCTGCCATGGGCAGGGACACCTCCCACTAGCCCAGGGTGCTCCAAGCCCCATCCAACCTGGCCTGGGACACTGCCAGGGATCCAGGGGCAGCCACAGCTGCTCTGGGCACCCTGTGCCAGCCCCTCCCCACCCTCCCAGGGAACAATTCCTTCCCAATATCCCATCCATCCCTGCCCTCTGGCAGTGGAAGACATTCCCTGTGTCCTGTCTCTCCATTCTTTCTCCTAAGTCCCTCTTCAGCTCTCCTGGAGTTGCCTCTTCCCCCTTCAGTCCCTCCACAACAACAAAAGGAAGGTTTGTTTAACCCTCCTTTCAGGGCCATTTCAGCTGCTTCCAATAGAATTCCTCATGCAAAACTCCAAGCAGCAGTGAGAACATGGGAAGCAGAGCCCCTACCTGAAGAACTTGAATTTATTTTCTCCCCACAGCTTGGACAGAAGGATTGTGATGCTGGCAGAGACCAAAGGGAAGCACAAAAGCAGGCACACACTTGGAAAAAGCAGAAGTCTCTGGTATCTATGTAAAAAATTGCATTTCAGTTCCTGCTGCAAACAGCAGAGGAATGGGAGCAGCAAAGCAAGACTGCAATTACTTTGTAGGAATATTTCCACATCATCCTAATTCTGCTTTTCCTAGCACCTCTTCTATCACATAAGCATGAACCTGGACACAGAGCTAGAAAATCCTATCTATAAAACAAATCTTTTTGTCCAAAAACGTTGCAGTGCAGGAGAGAAAGGGCAGTGATACCAGTAACAATCAGAATATAACCATATAACCATGTCAGAATATAACCATGAAGATGCACAGAAACAAAGTGGGAGAATTAAAATAAGCCCTGTGTATGAAATACTAAGAGAAAAAAAGTTGCTTTTCTAGAAGTAAAATTCAATCCTGAGTGAATTATTAATTGAAATGGATGGTGCTCTTTTCATCACAGTCACATGGATTTTAGATTTTTCATGATGATTATTATATGACTACTGAAATAATGTGATTTTTCCTTTTTTTAAAAAATAGAATTCCAATTGAGTGCAAGCATTTTCCTTTCAGCTGTTTAGAACTACTCACCTCAGGAGTAAGGAGCAACATATATTTGTGAGGTGCAAGAATATAAAATCTCTGTGTTGAAGCGATAGCAATGACTGAAAGTTCATTTCCATCTACTTGATGAAATCATTGTGCCCAAAAATACACACGTATAGAGCAGACATCCCATTTCTGCCTGAACAAAACCTCTCTTTGGGGCTCCCTGAGCACTTTTAGATGCACAGCCATTCATCTAAGTAGCCTGATTAATGCCGTGCCTTCATTCTCGAAGACGAACCAAAGGTGGCACCACAAATTCATTTTTCAGGGCTAACGAAATAATGCAATAAGGAACAGTTGACTTTATTACACACAACAGCACAAACCCAGCCCTCTGCTGCAGGAGCTGGCCCAGGCATGGTGATCCTTCCACCTGATCCAAAACTGGAAAAAGTATTCTCAAAACGTCTGTCTCTGACACTGATCAGATTAATTCAGCATAAAACCCCCCAGTTTTAGGTAGGACAGCACATCACAGGAAGATTTTCACTGTGTGGAGCTACGAAAGGCAGGTAAAAAGCTGTTCTCAAAGGAGATACCCCCCAGCAGCTCATGGTTTCACATAAATCACACACAAAAAAGTAATCAAGTCCATGGCGAACAGGACTTTGAACACCCCTGAGCAGAACCAAAGACCTGACAGCCAGGTACAAGAAACTCTGAAGGGAGATTGTTAATGACAAACTGACAGTCCGAGAGGCAGGAGCTTGGTGGCCCACTGAGACAAAGGAGCACATGACAGGATAATTTGGATGGAGGAAGAAGCAGGTGGGAGGTTTCCATCTCCCACTGAACAGAAAACTGCAGAGCTGCTGAGGAAACCTTCACAAGAACAAGAAAGCAACGAGGTCACTCAACTTCTGCCACCTCCCACTTTGACACATGTTCTTCCTGGGGTTATAAACAATTAACAATGTGAGGTTATAATCATGATTTTCCCACAAGGCAGCACTCCAAAGTGGTGGCGGCATCACGCACCAGGCGAGGCATGGTGTGGTCGTGTTCAAGGGTCCCAGGATGAGGGAAGAGATGAGAATCTTGACTCCATGTTTCAGAAGGCTCTTTTATTATATTATGTTATGATATTATATTATATTAAAACGCTGTACTAGAACTATACTAAAAAGAACAGAGAGAAAGGTTCCTTCAGAAAGCTAGAAAGGAATGGAATGGAAAGGAATGAATAATAAAAACCCGTGACTCTCAGAGAGTCCACCCAGCTGGACCATGGTTGGTCATTAAGTAGAAACAACACACATGGACCAATCACAGATGCACCTGTTGGTAAACAACGTCCAGACCACATTCCACAGCCATCAGATAGTTAATTGTTTAAATTTCTTTTCTGAGGCTTCTCAGCTAGAATAGGAGAAAAATCCCAGCAAAGGATTTCCATAAAATATCACAGTGACAGCGCGGCGAGTGCAAACCCACCTGGTGGAGTCTGGGGAAGGCTTCACGTGGCCTTGGCTGTTCTCCTCCCACACGCTGTTGGCCAGCTCGTTGCCAATGGCTGACATGACCTTGATGAGCTCGATGGGCCAGTCATCCAGGTCCAGGGAGCGCACCCGGGACAGGTGCGTGCCGAGGTTGCGGTGGATACCTGAGCATTCGATGCAGATGAGGGCTCCCAGGTTGAGGCTGGCCCAGTCGGGGTCTGCAGGACAAGGGACACTGCAGTTAGGACAAGGGAACACCCTACGGAACTTCCCAGCTGGTGTTTGTGCATGAAGGTTTTGGCTCTGGGGGTGTCTTGCCCTAAAGAGCAGCTGGGAGGTCTTCCAGGGTCAGTGGAGATGCCAGCCCTTCAAGGGGTACAGTAAAATAAAATGTGGTGTCTCAAAAGATGCATCACTCCACCTCCAGTCAAAAAACCCCAATGAATTAAAGGGAAAAGAAGAAACAAAGGCAATATAAGCAGAGTGATGGATAAAGGACGGTGAAGCAGTGAAGAAAGCCCCTCCCTGGGAACCCAGAGCTGCTTGTAGTCAGCTGAAGGGGAAAACGGAGAAAAAACCAGAGCCTAGAAACAATTATCTCATGCTAACTGTATCAGCTCCCTCAACAACCAATCATACCAGCAGCTACCTGTGGCTCTTCCATCTGACTCTTCTTCCATCTCCAGCATCAGGGAGATGAACACCAAGGTGGGAATGTCCCCTCTGGAACAGCCCCGCTTCCAGGGCATGAGCCAGAAGGATTGCACCCACCCAAAACAACCCCACAAAGGGTGACACTGGAACAAACCTGACACCAGATGGGAAATTCCATTTCTCAACATGGTTCAAAGCTCTTTTGCCACTGTCCTGTGTAATTAAAATCTAGATTTGTATGGATTGCCTTCTCTCCAACATTCACCTTAACAAATGCAACCGAAAAAATACGAGAGGAATTTTGGTTGCTTTTTTCTAACCCCCTGCTGTCAGATCTTTTTTTAATGTCTCACTCTGTGCATCCCAAAGAACTACCCCAAATGCCAAGCAGGAAAATGGGGATTAATTAAGAGGGCAGGCAATTCTTGTTCCTATCTAAACAGAATTTGGAGCTGACAGAAAATGAATTTCCAGTGTTTCCTTCTGTTGTAAAAAATTCATCCAAAGACTCGTCTCGACTTTGTGTAACCCACAACTGAAAAGCTATTTCTGGCAGCCAAAATATGTGGAAACAAAACATTTTCTAGTTCTTTCCCATGTCATGTTTGGACAAAAAATAGGAAAGGAAAGCTCATAATTTTAATTGTGAAGTCCCACATTTCACAGAAGGCATTGACTGACATTTTTCAACCAGTCCACTGAAATCTAAAAATGCAACCAAGAAGAAAAATCCCTCATCCCATTCCACTTGAGCAGAAAAGCACACCTTTTGTTTAAAAGTTCCTGTGCATACCAAGTCCTATATTATACATAATTTAATATCCACAATATAGATATACAGCATTTCAGATCTCCAAAAAATCAGGTGAGACAAAACTCCTGCCATGCTTTCCAAGCTTTTGGTACAACAACTACAAAACTCCTTCAATTCCATAATTTTTCAGATACCTCCACTGTTATGCCAGTGGGGGAACCAGTGGTGTATCTGAAACACACTAAAAACCCCCTAAAATCTCTATTTGTTAGTAAAAATTTGAACACAGCAAGTAATAGTTTGAAATTTGCAAACTGTGACTGGGATGAAACCCCTGACCTGCAAAGGCCAGGGTTATCCTCACAAAAATCCAAAGTGCAATGAGCTCTAAGAGGCATGAACTCAGAATGAAGCAGGAGAATGGAATACCAACTTACATTATTCCAATTATTCTGACAGAACTGGAGTTAAGGACCTGATCTCCCTCCCAAACACCTCTCCACTTGAAGCACATGTAGAGCATTTTGTACTGAAAAAATTCTTTAAATATCCCCCTGCTTCAGAGCATCACAGAATGGTTTGGGTTGGAAGAACCTCTCAGTTGCCAGCATTGCTAGAACTGAAGGAGTCCCCCAAAACAACAACCAGGAAGTTCCATGAAATTTTAGCAAGATATTATATTCAATTTCAACAATCTGACAACACACAGCTGGGTGGGAAAGTGGCAAACGTGGCAAGGCAAGGGCTGGGCTTGTTACAGAAATGGAAAATGCTATCACCAATTCACACCACAAATGGTTAGAAAGCTGTAACTTTCAAGGTTGGTTTTTTTTTTGTTTTTTTTTTTTTACTTTAAAGATGATACAAACCCAGCTCCCTTTTCCTGCTGATGGTGATAGCAATTCTGAATTGGGGGATGCTCATGAGCATGTGGCAGGTGTGGGCATCAAGGTTTGACAGCAAAAGGAAGAAAAAGAGAACTCAGTGCAGCTAGAGGTGCTTTACTTAAAATTGGTCAAACAAAAAATGAGCTTTTTTGCACCACTGAATATATCCAGATTACAATTTTCAGCTGTTCATAGCCTCAAAAATGTTCAGCTCACTCCTTCCCTGAAAAACTCTTCCCCACTCTGACTCTCCCCTCAATCAGCTTCACCATTTGGAGGTGAACACTCTCTTAGGAGAGTAACCTCTCCCCACTGTGTCCTTCATCCCTTTGGATCCAAGGAGGCTGATGAAAGGCTGAACCTTCCTGAGGTCAGCAGCTGTGAGATATCCCTGGGCTGAGCAGAAGGAATTGCTGGAAGGAGGAGCAGAAGAGCCAGGGAAAGAAGAAGCAGGGGTGAAGGCATCTCGAGTTGCTGCAGAAGGGGGAGAAAAGTTTGCAACTCTCCAATTCTTTTTTATTTTTCTATTCTGCACGAAAAACTGAATTTTGTGATGGGTAGGACAAGATTGTCCAAATTATTATCTCAGTGTCTGGCTTTCAAATACAAAATACACTGGAGTATGTGATCAGATTCCTGAGATGAAAAACACATTTTGAGAATCCATGTTTTCAAACCCTCCCTACTTCCTTCTACAACAGCAAAGACCTGATGTCCCATGTTCTCCAGGTATCTTGAAAGAGGTGACTGATATTTATCCTCTGCTGAGCCAAAATCCAGAAATTTAGCTGGGTTTACCTGAACTATTGGATCACCTTGGGTGGCTTTTCCAGACAGAGTCAGCACCGGGACTCTGCTGCTTTGGGAAAAGGTAACACCAGTTTCCTTTTCAAACTTGAAACCAGATCCTGGGCACAAACTCCAGCTCCTAAAGAGCACTTTGCCTCTTCTCTGGCTCTGGGATGGGAATGTCAGCAGGAGAATATTGAATAACTTTAGCTGGAGGCTGCCAAAGGCCGGGATGCTGGCGGCACACAGCTGCTGGATTAACATCCAACAAGGCAGAATTCCCTGGTGAAACAAAGTGCTGCATCAAGTGCTCAAAAGGCAGAGCTCCAGAAAGAGGGAGAATGAGACTTCTAAAGTGGAAGATTGATGGCTCCTGAATAGAGCTGAGGGATGGCAACATCTCACACTGCTGTGCTCCCAAACATCTGGCTCTGTGGAGATGCAAACAGCGTGAGACTTCCAGGGAGTGCTGGGGTTTGTGATGTTAAGTGCTCTGGGGGTAAGGACCTGCCCAGGCAAGGCAGCAAGGGAGGCAAGGGAATAAAGCAAAACCCTGCAGAAAAAGCAGCAGGCTGAGGTTCACCTCCTCTGTGTGTGTTTGTGTTTACATTTTAGAATCCACGGCTTTGGAAATATCTCACATTTTTCCAAAGGAACGACAGTGGCCTTAAAATCAGGAAGGTCAAACAGCACGAGGAGTCAAAGAGGGTATAAATCATCTGTGAGAATACAAACAAGTCCAGCTGAGATTCCAAAATCATCCCCCCATAAAAGCCACAAGACAGAGTGTTGCCAAAAGGGGCTGTGCCACTCTGCCCTCTCTCAGCAACGAGCTCCTGGCACATCCCTGCTGCTAGCACCAGGCACAGGGACCAGCTTGACCATGAGCAATCTGGCTGAAAACCAGATTGGGTGGGGGGGAGCAGGAAAAACCCAAAAAAGATTAAAAAAAGAGTGCTGCTTTCTTGCACAAACATTTTCCTGACGAAGCATCCATCCTGGCTGCATAAATCCTGAGATATGTGCATGGCTGGGGAGAGAAACACCAGCCTTGGGGACAGTCTGGGTAGAGCTGAGGTGGATCAAAAGGATGTTGTGGAAGTTGTCTGCACTGAAGGGATTGCATCTTATGGCTATATAATATAAACTCCCATAAATATATATAAAAATATAATTGTATATTTTATAAATAAGTATCTAATTAGCAAGGCTAGGAGTGTGGAATCTGGGTAGGGCTGAGGTTGATCAGAAGGATGTTGTGAAAGTTGTCTGCACTAAAGAGATTTTATGTTATAGATACATAATATAATCTCCCATAAATATATATATATATAAAAAAATATAATATGTTTGTATATTTTATAAATAAATATCCAGTTAGCAAGGCTAGGAAAATGCCACCCACAGTGGAGCAGGACTCAGCACCACTCCCACTATGAGCTGCTTAGAGGCAGCAGTGAGTACTTCAAATGAGCTAAATATCCATGGAGGTCACTCCCAGACCCCCTCCTCCTCATCCACAGCACACACCCTTCCTGCCTTCCTCCTGAGCTGCATCAAAGCTTTGGGGGAAATCTCAATGACTGCCAGGTCACTATGAAAGCACACCAATAAATAAGATTTGCTTTGGGCTCCAGGTGCTAAAATACCACTCAAACCAAGCTCTTCCCTGGTTTAGCATGTGCTGGATCACTTAGAGTGAAAGCAGAGACCAAATTATTGGTGCAAAAGCACATGCACTTGTGTACAAATGTTCTTTTTACACTGGGGGGTCAGAATGGCTTAGACCAGGAGTCGGAATCCCAAGCAGCCAATCTTTAAAAATAAAAGTCACACCTGAAGAAAAGTAAGTGAATATTTTTCCATTTTAAGCATGTGTAAAAATCGCAAGGAAAGTTCTGACTTCCAAATATCAAAGAAATAAAAATGCACAAGTTCTCAGTCCTTTAGCTCCTACAACTAATTGCTTTAGAGCAAGAGAACTTCCTTTCTGTGGCTTTGTTGCAAACCCCTGGAACTAAAGAGCACCAGAATAATGGCCTCAGTCAGGGTTAGTGAGGTGAAGCACAGCTCAAAGTATTCCTGAGAACACTCTTCTGAACACTGAGCATATGTTTCAAAAAATAAAAAAAAAAAAAAAAAAAAAAAAAAGGGGGACAGTTTCACAAAGGGGAAGAAAAAAAATAATCCAAAATCAGTTTTCTAGTATCCAGATATAATGAGCAATGACTTTGGTTTCTTCTGACAAGCAAGCCTGAAAAACCAAACCAAAAAGCCAGCAATCAAGCTCTACCTCTTTGAAAATAGTACCACGGCACGTGTGCTCTCACCATGCAAAACAGGAGGGAAATGGAAGGGACTGATGTCAAACAGAAAACTTTTTGCCTTTTCTTTGAAGGAAAGTACAGCAATGCTGACATTCAACATGAAACAAGGGGAAAAAAACAGGATGCACTTGATGTGACAGATATTGAGCATAAATTAAGATCAAACGAGTCTGGTTAAGCAAATCCTGCATGAAGCAGAGATGTGCAAACAACAGAGGATGTCACACAGGGAGCCAGGGCTGGGTGCTCCCCAGGGTCTGGCCAAGGAGAAGGGGGCAGAGGGGCAGTCAGGTGGCTGTACTCACTCTGTGCCTCGCAGTCCACGCAGTGGGAATTGCCTCTGATGTTCCTGATGGACTGCAGCGCCATGGCCTCGTTCTGACTGGTCAGGCGCGACTGTGGGGAGCCAGAGACACCGATGAGCAGCAAGAACCCAAAAACCCCCATGACACCATGTCAGCTGAACGAGCAGCAAACCCCAAAGCTCACACCAAGGTCGAATGAATACAGCCAAAGAACCTCAAGTCTTGATTTGCCTCTCAAGGAACAGTGATCCTTGGCACCTCCCAGACTTTTGGGGTCTCCAGCCTGGATTCTAACAGAGGGAAATCGAGCTTGAGAACAAACCTTGCTCTTCCCAAGAGCAGCAGCCACACTATAGGCTTGCTTCTTGAGATAAATGAGACAAGAATATTATTTTACAAGATCAATTTCTTTTATTGATGTGTGTGCTTGTGCTAATGAAGACTAAGGGACAGTTTGCAGAAGAGGCTGGAACTTTTTCATCATCCAAAGGTCAGATTTCACCTCGTGGCTCCCTTTTAAATGCTCCCCACGGTGACCTGCCCACGACCTCTGCTGGGGGAGACTCTCCTGATGTACAGGCAGGTCAGCTCCACCCAGCTGTCTTAGGCTGGAGATGCAAGATGTGCCTGGGGTGTGTATTCTACTCTGTATCTGTCAGAGGTGGGGCAGCTCTCTTCTGTTCACTGGGCAGTTTTCTTAATCTCTTCCACAACCAATCCCCCCTCCATGAGATCTCTTCTGTTCATGGCCACTGAGTGTTCCTGCATGGCTGATAAAATTCCTCATCCCACTGGGAGATGCTCTGCCCAGGGGGAGGAGCCAAGCATTCCTACCTGGATAGTATCTGAGATTTGGAATACCACAGCAGCCTTTTCCCACTGCATTCCCAGAGGAGCAGCTTTCTTCTCCACTGCATTCCCAGAGGAAGACCAGGCCCATCTACACCACCACTGGACCTTCAGAGGAAAACTCTGCCCTCCTACAGGATCCCTGTTCCAGCAGAACCACAGCTGGCACTGCAGGAGGGCTGAGCCACCATGGAATGGGACTGTGCCACCACCCTGACCCACAGGGTGTCAGGTAGTATTCTGACTCTGTCAGTGTTGTTCTGTATCACTGCATTGTTTGTTTTATTTTTATTTTCTTCCCTAGTAAGGAACTGTTATTCCTATTCCCATATCTTTGCCTGAGAGCCCCTTAATTTCAAAATTATAACAATTCCGAGGGAGGGGGTTTGCATTTTCCATTTTAGGGGAGGCTCCTGCCTTCCTTAGCAGACACCTGTCTTTTCAAACCCAGACACCAACTAAACTGCCTTGAGGGCTACCTGAGGGTGTGATTTCAGTAGGCTTGTGGATATCCACCTGGAGACACAACTTCCATGGGACACCTGCTAAACCTGCCCAGCCAACTGCCCTTTGCTGTTCCAGCCAGTTCTTCTGACATGCTTTGGGAACCCAGTGAGAAAAACCTCTCTGAGCCATTGCCCAGCCACTCTTTATCCTTTTGTGTGCATCTTTTTATGTTGGTGTTAATGTACAAACTTCCTCGCCTGTGCTCTGATAACACACACATTCATTTCAGAATGTGTGAACCCACGCTAAGCAAGAAACATGTAACCTGTGATTTTCCTCCCTCTCAGGAATATATGTTGGAAAAAAACCCATTTTTAAACACAAAATGTGAAGTAAATTGTGTTATGATGATGGTAATTACTGGTGTTTGACCTAGTCTGGCACATCAGGGCATTGAAGGCAGGCATCCATTTAAAAATATGAATTTCTTCCTTGCAGTATAAAATCATGAAAGACAACTGTTGGGTGGGTAATACTCAAGGATCTACAGTTCTGGACAATTATTGGCCATTTCTCTCCCTCAATCAGCACTCAGCACCTTGCTCTCTCCTGTGAAGTGTTTACAGACACCTGCACTCAAGACACAGAAGTTCTCCCAAAATGAGCATTGGCTGAAGACATCTCAGATTTTAAACATTTGTTTTCACAGGAAAGCTAAGCAGATTCCTTCTGTCATCAAAGGAAAGCATTCCAAGGGGGAAAGCTGCTCCTCCCAGGCCATGTTCTTTCCTCAGAGAGCTCCAACCCTGCTCAGCTGTGGGGGGAACACACACACCTTGAGGAACAAGGGCTTAAAACCCAGAATTTGCTGTCATCCTAATGATCCCCTGACCCATGGGTGATTGCCAGCGTTACTCTGTGCCCCATACCTTGTTCTTGCTGCTCTCACAGGACTGTAAACTGGCCAGGATCTGGCTCTCTATGGCTTGGACCCACGCGTCCCTCTCTTCGTAGGTGGTTGCTTCAAAGTGCCAAGTCTGGCCCGTGAGAGAGACAATGATAAACTCAAAGTTCTCTTCTTGCTCTGGGAAAAAAAAAAAAAAAGAAAAAATAAATGCAGTAGATTAAGTTAAGGATAGTGAAAAGCAGCTGAAACAACCTTGGTTGATAAGAACTTCTGTTACAAAATGGCTTTAAGATGAAGGAGGGCAGGGTTAGATGGGATATTGGGAAGGAATTCTTTGCTGGGAGGGTGGGCAGGCCCTGGCACAGGGTGCCCAGAGCAGCTGTGGCTGCCCCTGGATCCCTGGAAGCGTCCAAGGCCAGGTTGGACAGGGCTTGGAGCAACCTGGGACAGTGGAAGGTGTCCCTGCCCATGGCAGGGGTAGCACTGGATGATCTTGAAGGTCCCTTCCAATCCAAACCATCCTGGGATTGTGCAAATCCTGTAACTACAGGTGTGGATCCTGCCCTGCACAGTGCACCAGGAAACAACCAGGATCCTCTGCTTTTCCTCTCCAAATGCTATGCAGATAAAGCAGTGGTTTGGGTGAATGCTCAGTCCCTGTGTTTGTGAGCTTGGAATCGAGTCTGTACCTTAATCAAACATAAAGTGGCCAACAAGCTTCATTCAGATTTAAACCTGAGGTGCTAAAAGCTGCATAATGTAAAAATCAAAGGGTGCCACAAAATAAAAGATGAATGGACCACAAAGAGCTGATAATACAGAAAATGTAACAGTTTACCCTCTTCTTTCAAGCAGTTTTTATAAGCACAGATATTTTAAAGCAGATGTGGACATTTTCTCCTCTACAGCATAAATACTGGGATGATAATAATAATAATTACTGGGCTATAATACAGGATTAAAATCAGTTCAACCTATTCAACATCCACATCTGACATGGGAGATGAGAAAATGATCTGAGAAGCCAGGAGAGAGGGTCAGTGAAATATCCTTAGGGCTGCTGGAGGAGAAGGACAAGTATTCAGGCCAGAGGAGCAGCACATGGAAATACCAGCAGAACTGAAATAAATGGACACATACCCCACCTACACATGGGACACCAATGCCAAATTAAAAAAATCAAGGAAGCTGAAGCAGAGTAAGTGCAATTGGGACGGGCTGGCACGAGGCATGAAAGGAAAAGAATAATAGAGCACAATATTCTGGTGAACATCAGCCCTAACGAGCTTCAGAAAGAACATTTTGTCCGATAATGACTTATTATATATTCAGAGCCATGCCACTACTGTGTTCCCTCATCATCCATAAACATCCAAAGATCAGGGACAAATCCAGCAGCAGATTTAAAGACAGCACTGCTGGCAGCTGTGTTCCCAAGCTGGGGGACAAGGGGTTTTCTTGGATAAGCTCCATGTCAGCAAGGCCAGTGCCTGCACTGCTGTAAGGATGCCTCAAAAGCAGCAGGAGGTGACTTGGCAGCTCGAGGTGGGGATAAACACAGAGCTCAATGTCATTTTCAGGTGCAGGAAGGTACCTGAAACAGATTTACTGGAAAACAGTGCATGGGTTAAGTAGGAAAAGAAATCATGGGATGTCCAGAGTTGGAAGGGATCCAGAGGATCGAAGTCCAGCCCCTGGCCGTGCACAGACACCCCAACAACCCCACCCTGTGCATCTCTGGGAGTGGTGTCCAAATGCTCCTGGAGCTTTGGCAGCCTTGGGGCTGTGACCAAACCCTGTGGAGTCTGTTCAGTGCCCAACACCCTCTGGGAGAAGAACCTTTTCCTAAAATCCAACCTAAACCGCCCTGACACAGCTCCATGTCATTCACATGGGTCAAAGATGAATGATGCATGGCTACAAGTGTTCCACTTTAGCAACACAGTGTTCCAAACAAACAGGTAGAAACATTACCCAAAATGCCATGAATTAATCATGGCCAAAACCTCGTTTATCAAGCAGAGCTTTCAGGGTTTTGTGAGGAGGATCTAAGAGGAACTACTCCACAACAAATGAAGTTCCATTCAGCCCTGTGCACTGTCTCCTGTAGGACAACAAAGTTAAGGTCTCTGCAGCATCACTGACTCCTCTGATCTCCTCTTTAGTGATGCTGATCACACACATGGAGCTGGTTTGCCCAGGAGAAATAAGCCCAGGAGAGCTGCAGCACGTTTTCAGGTGGGGCTGGAAGGACCTTTTGAGGTTCAGAGAAGAAAATGGAGCTGGGGAAGGCTCTGGAGGCCCAGGAGAGGCTGAAGGAGCTGTGAAGGGCTTAGCCTGGAGAAAAGGAGGCTCAGGGTGGACACCTGAGGAATTTCTCCATGGAAAGGGTGCTCAGGGATTGAAGGGGCTGCCCAGGGAGGTTTGGAGACCCCATCCCTGGAGGGCTTTAAAAGATTTGTAAATATGACACCTGGGGACATGGATTAGTGGTGAACGTGGCAGTGCTGGATTAACTGCTGCACTTGATGATCTTGCAGGTCTTTTCTAACCTTAGTAATTCCATGATTCTACATCCACTGAAGCTTCAGATTTACTCCCCAAAAAGCTGTGCTGAAGGCATCCTCCTTAATTTTTTCTGCTTAAACACACCAATATTTTTTTTTTCCCCCAAGCTCAGCTGTGAAACAAAACAGCAGTGCCTGCTCCACATCAGCCCCAGGGCAATTCCTTCAGAAGACAAGGAACAAACCTGTTCCTGTATGTCCTTAAGCACAGCATGCAGGAACAGGAAAATCCAGGCAGGAGGATGAAGTTGTTCACTTTTACTCTTCAGCCAAATTATAGCTTGTGCTATTTAAATCCCTGTGAGCCCAATCACAAAATTTTATTAAACAGTTTTCCATGTTTAACAGTTATTCATGGAAAGGTCCACTATAATAGTATTTTAGCACCATCAACCTGTCGAAATCAACCTGCCCAATTACTCCAAACTACATTAATAACACCGGATATTACACTAATTGTGTCCAGTTTCTATGCAGACGAGGTCCCACGGGGCTAATTTTGCATCCTCAGGGGCAAGCAACTCAGCCATCAGCCCGATTTCACCAGGAATCCCTCCTCATTACACAAGTCCAGGCTGTCAAACTTTTTTTTTTTTTTTAAAGAAAAAAAGGTTAATGGGCCAATCAGTCATCAATTATTTCCTGGAAGGGCAGCAGAGGAAGGGTTAAAGTGTGAAGAACCAGCTGCCACTGACTTCCATTTGGAAGTTATTATCAACAGGAGATGCCTAAAAATGCTGTTGTTGTTTGTTTTGCCTTTTTTTTTTTTGTTTTTTGTTTTGTTTTGAAGAGGGAAGGGTGGCTGGGATAGGAAATGAGCCAAAACTGTGAGATTGTAATGATATGGAAGGAAAAAGACAAGAGGTTTTTTCTTTTAGTGGAAGTCCACACGGAATCAGTGAATTTTAGGGTGCCCAGATGTGGCTGCCCCATCCTTGGAAATGTTTCAGGCCAGGCTGGAGAGGGCTTGGAGTAGCCTGGGACAGTGGAAGGTGTCCCTGCTCATTACAGGGGTGGAATGGGATGGGCTTTAAGGTCCCTTCCAACACAAATCATTCTGGGATTCCAGCAACACTTCTCACCATCATCCTTCCACAGTCAACTGCATTTAACCCAAGTTCACAATTTATTTTGCTGTGCCAAAAAACCAGACACTGCCACAGCCCACCCACTTCTGGAAAACAAAGAGATAAAATTTCTTAGGATTGTGGAAGAAAAAACAAACGTTCAGGGCATGGCCCCCCTGCCTTCCCCCACCCATGTGTTTGTGATGTGGGACTGGGATCGGGTTTAGAAAACCACACTGAAAATTACCACAGGATACAATTAGTCCATAACTTGTTCCAGAGAACTCCATTTTTAGTCTATGGAATGTAGGGAAAACACATGTCCAGAAGCACTCACACCTCCTGGTATCTCTCAGGAGTGGTCCTGAATAATGTGCACAAACCAGCTTGGTCTCCATTTCCACTTCCTTCCTATTTTACTCTCAATATTAAGAACTGCATAAATAACACCTTGCACCAGTGAGGGGCACAATCCCAAGTCACAAAAATCCTAGAAGATCAGGTTGGGAGGGACCTCAAGGATCACCTGGTCAACCTTTCAGCATGGAAAGTCAAGAGGAGGCAAGGGCTCCCTTCTGCCGTGCAGAAATCACACCCATCCTGAAAGTGGCTTTTAAACAAATAAATATGAAGTTATTTCTAAGAGGCATTTATGAGTATTTTGCCAGAATAAGACTGGATTTTCTGGCTTCCAGGCCAACCAGGCTGTGCATTTGTATCTCTGCCCAACACAGCTGTCTGACAGCAGAGGATGCTGGTGCTGCTGCTAATTAACAGTAACTCATCATGCACATCTGGAGGGTGGTGCCACTCACACAGGAAACACTTCCCAGGAAGAAGAAGTCAAGTGCAGCACCAAAACCCCCTTGAGGGCATGTTTCAAATGCTCCTGAAGCACCCTCAAGAGCTGAGGTTACAGCCTGAATCCCAGCCAAGCCTGCCTCAAGTAACACCCAGACCTATTTAAGCTCCTTTTTCATCGCCTCCTCCTCCCTCTCCTGAAAATCTCTTCTGCTCAAGCACCATAACCCTTCATCCTTTCAAAAGGAGGAGAGGGAAGAGCTGCTGGGGTGCCCTGGGAAGGAACAGGAGTTGTTTACAACCACAATTTGTTTACAACAATTGTGTTATTTACGTCCCACGCGTGTTGGGTCACGTTACCTTTGCCACTCGGTGAGAATCACCCCCCTCACTTGGCAAATAAGTATGTTTATTAGCAGCCTCAATTAAGGAAATATTTGTGCCATGTCCCACTGGGCATGGCTATGCTAATACTTCTCTCCCCTTTCCAAACCCAGTGTCTAAATCTAATTAGTTTTGAAAATCAACCCCGTCAGGACAACGGAGCTCTGCTGTGGCTTGCCCACAGCTCTTGGTAAAGGTTGTGTTCCACTGGAAGAGTTTTATTCTGGTTTAGATCACATTTCTCTGAATGGTGGTGAAAGGCTGAAGGCACTGAAGCCCTCTGCCTCGAGGGCTCGATGTTTTATTTGGGTGCCAAGACAACTCAAGTTGAAAAATTCTTTAGAATTCAGTTTAGACAGAAAAATTTTTAAAAATCCAGTTTAGATGTAACTTCCTGCACAGGCACAGCACCACAGCATCACTTTAGAACCAAAGGTAGCTTGGGACTGCCAAGTATGAGCATCCAAACAAAAAAGTTCTCCCTCAGTGCCCACCAGATCCAACCAAAATCACACATGCAACAGTGAGGAGGGGGAAAATCAGGATCTTTATGCATGCAGAGTACAGGTTTTTAATTCCTTAAAGATAATCCTTCCTGCTGTGCTGCAAAACTGTAGAATCACAGAATGGTTTGAGCTGCAAGGGACAATAAAGCTCATCCAGCTGCACCCCCTGCCACAGGACACCTTCCACTATCCCAGGTTGCTCCAAGCCCTGTCCAACCCGGCCTGAAATCTGTTGGTACAGGAGAAATTATTCTGTATTTCAATAACACTGCCATGATAACAGGTACAAGGGACCCTTAAAACCAGAGTGGGGTTTGCTTTAAGCAGAACTCACTCCTGCTACCTACTTTCCCCCCCAAAGAAGCAAAGGATTGATTCAAGTTTGGCTGCCTGCAACAGGGAGCACGTGGGACTTTCTCATTTGGCCTCCTGTGGAAAACCACCCAAAATCTGACAGCTAAAGAGTTTAGGCAAACTCTAACACCAATGAAAGTAAGATTTCTTGTAATCAGACAGATCTGATGGAGGAGGTGACTCTGCAATTTTGGGGCAAGGCAGGGGTCGGGCTGTGCTCCCAGGGAACAGGGACAGGAGGAGAGGGAACGGCCTCAGGCTGGGCCAGGGCAGGCTCAGGGTGGACAGCAGCAGGAATTTCCCCAAGGAAAGGGTGCTCAGGGATTGGAGTGCAGTCCCCACCCCTGGAGGTGTCCAAGGCAGAGCTGGAAGTGGCACTCAGGGCTCTGGGCTGGGGACAAGGAGGGCGTCAGGCACAGCCTGGACTCGCTGGGCTGGGAGGGCTTTTCCAACCTCAGTGATTCTGACACCCTCAGAAGGTTGAGTCCTTCAGATGGGATCCCAGACCTGGGGACAATCGCACCCAAAACCTTATTTTGCTGTGAAACAGCCAGGAGAGAGAGGGGGAAGCTCAAGCACAGAGTGCCCCCACACTGGGAACCACTGAAGCCTTAGGATTTCAGCTTTTCTATTTTCCACCTATTTGTAATCCTGCAGTTCTTTAGTGTAAAACTCTAAACTCCATATACAGTGTGTGCTGCTGCTGCTTTCTCATTTTGGTCAACAATTCCTCTCCAGACCTGGGAATCAAGGACACCCTGAGAGATGGAAACAAAAGTGAGCTGGGGGAACAAACTGAAATGACTTCATTATCTGCAGCTGCAACTGGGAGATTAACCCCCAACATGCAAATGGACCAAACTTATAAAAGTGTGAAAACCCATGACCCATTGTCCATTTTTTGGGTGTAGCCCCCTTCAATAAATAGAACTGCTTTTATTATCTTAATTTTGTCTGGCCTCTGTTTTTAGGTAGCCCAAAAATGCATCACCATCACCCCCCCAGAGCACAAGTGCAGCACCTGGGCTGCACCTTCCCCCGGCTCCAGGTGAGATCTGCCCACCTGGCAGCACACCCAGAGCACCTAAAAACACCAGCAGCCAGTTAAAAATGATTGGAGAGCTTTTCAAACCAGGGCTGAACCTGAGGGTAATGATTTTTGGTGTGTGAATAGGTGTGAGTGCCACTGAGCAAGCGTGTGCCAAGGACCAAAGCAGATTTGTTATTCTGGACTGTCATTTCCCATCATCGTTCTCTTTTTTGAAGGCATAATTATCTAAACATGTGGTTTTTAATACTTACAATGCTCATTAACTCCACATTTGCATGTCTCACCACTGCAGCTCTCACACAAAGGCTCACAGCTAAGAACATTGGACCTCCAGCTTTTGGGAGGGGATAAAACATCCAAAAAATGATGCATTTGCCCAATTTTAGAATTTCATTTTGATGCTGTGTCTCAAAACTTTTTGGGCCATGGCCAGCAGGACTGTGTTTCCATACCAAGGTGCCTTCAGTACTTAGTTTGATCAGTAAGAGAAAAGATTCCTCAAATTAGACAGGCCCTACAAAAACTTGATCTGTAAAACACAAGGGAATTCCTTGTGTATATTTGTTCCTCTGCTGCAGTTTTATGAACAGGTAAATAAAAATTCACAAGCTTCTCAAGCACTAAACCTGTAGCAACAAACATACCTGATCAGAAGAAAAATGTGGCTGGGAGGTATAAACAACAAATAGAAAATTGAAAATTATTAAAGTGCCTTTGTGGAAAAAAGACAACCCCAAGACTTATGAATATCTGACAGTCACTCTCTGTCTTTTCATATTTATTTGAAAAGACAATGAAAGGATCAAACCAGCCAGCTTAGCAGCTCTGAAAGGCAATAATTTTACACTTAGGCTGAGAAATGAAACAAAATTATAGTTAAAAAAAAAAAAAAAGAATCTGCCTTAACAAGCTGGAATAAAACCCCACTTTTGTTTCCTGTGCACACTTTGGCAGGGAGAGCCAGGCCCCCGGCAGCAGCCTGGGCTGTAATTGTGCAAAAAAAGGACGGTGATATAAATCACCAAAGGTTAATGATCAGGATGTGAACAGAGGGACTTGTTTACAGAAATAGCATGCAATTTAAAATTTACAAGAGATTTAATGCCACCGCTTGGCAATCACTAAAATCAACAGCCCAGAAAACAGTGACATTAAGAAAAATATTACAGTTATAATCATTCCAAAATAAGTCAATTAGTGTTAGGGCATGCGCTGGCGATTACTTGACCCATTTGGTTCGCACTTAAGTGAAGAGAAAAAAAAAATCCCCCTCCCTTATAGGGAGATTACTGAGTTGTGACCTATTTTGCATTCCCTGTTCCTTACACCATCCCTCTTCCATGCTGCTGGAGATGGTTTTTTTCCTCCCCCCCACTCCTCCTTGCTTGGTTTGCGAGTCGTTCTGACCTTTGACATTTGTAATAATAATAAAAAAATATATATATTAAAAAAAAAAAGTTTGTAATTGTGTTGTTTGAAAGTGGAGAGGGGAGGGGGGAAAATAAATACATAAAATTCCATGTGCTATTATACAAAAGGCATGACGGCTGCCTTGGGTGGGGGGAAAAAAAAAAGCAATGTAAGTCAATTTGTGAACTTTGGCACCGGGTGACCTTTAGAAATACAACAATATCCAGAATTTACAAGCAAGAGTAGCACATGCAAATGACCCGGCACTGTCTCGCCTCTGGATTAGAGCTGCAAAGAGCATTATGGAGAAGGCTTGCACAAAACAAATTAAGATTGTTACTTAAATGTCATGGCACACTATTGTATTTGGCTACAGATCATTACACCTGATACTAACACTTTTAAAAACCGTAATAACTTGGGAAATATTACACTGAGTGCCCACATGGAGAAAGGGAAAATATATATATGTATCTCTTAAAAAAAAATAAATAAAAGGAGAAAATGGGTTCCTGAAGTAATTTAAACATCACCACTCCACGACTAGAGGGAAAGGTCAAAATTTAAGTAAGCTGAAAGGAACATGAATGGCAAAACAAAAGGCACGAACAGAAAGATGAAAAGACCAAGTGGAATGACTCTGCAAACACGGGGTGGAAACAAACACGCATGCTTGGGGCAAATCTCATTTCCAGGGGAAAAGGGAGAGGGGCAAGGAGGGTGAAATTCTGGAGAAGTGGGTTAAAAAAAAGGGGGGAGAGAGGAGGTGTTTGTCTGGGGCGGGTGGGTTTGTTACCTTCGGTGTTGGTGCTGCTGCTGCTGTAAATATTTCGCAGGCTACCAACACGGTTTAGTTTCCAAGCTTTGCGTTTGGCTGCGTCCAGAGAGCAGGAGGGGAAGAGAGAAAAAAAAAAATAAAAAAGAGAATAAAAATAAAGAAAAAAAGAAGGGGAAGAAAGAAATTTTTTTTTTTTTTTTTGTCAATGAAAAAGGGGAGAAAAGAAACATCAAAAAGCATGTGAAGTAAAATTCAAGCACGAGCCTGCTCACACGTGAAGAGCTACACACAGAAAATGCACACAAGGACCACTCAGCCCCTGCAATCTATGGCCAATGTGGAAAACCTCATATTCAGAGTGATTCTTCTTTCAGTCACCACAACATGACACCATTTGACAAGATTAAATGGATCTGCTATTGGAATAGACAAAAACAGACCAGTAAAAGTCAAAAAAAAAAAAAAAAAAAAAAAAAAAAAAAAAAAAAAAAAAATAAAAAAAAAAAGGCAAAAAAAAAAAAAGAAGGCAGGAAGTATTCGAGCAGAACACACAGGACTGGACAAAACAGCTACTGTAAAATGTGATTTACTTCACGACAAAACACAGCCAGACAAGAGCTCCTTTTCCTCCAAAAGCCTGTGGGGATCACTTGGTGCCCAGAGTTCACCTTTAAATCTCCTTTTACATCACCACCTTTAGAAACTGAAATGATGATGTAATGACCTTAAATCCTCATCCCAACAAATGTTCTTTGCAGCACTGAGCTCAGAGGAAGTAGAATCATAAAATTCCAGAATGGTTTGGGTTGGAAGGGACCTCAAAGCCCATCTTGTTCCACCCCCTGCCATGGGCAGGGATACTTTTCACTATCCTAGGCTGCTCCAAAATTCCTCCCCTACTGCAAAATCCAAGTGTTTATTTGGAAAGGAGGGGGGGAAAAAAAGTCTATTCTTTACAGAGAATAGCAACACCCTTGTTTTATTAGATTGACCCAAACTCTGAGATCCTCTGAGCTGCTGCTTCACAACGAACAGAAAATCTGGCCCAAAAGTCCCCTGTTCCCAAGCTCGTTAGGGGAGAGCACATTTTCACTCTCTTTAGAATCTTTAAGTTTGGCTGGGTTTCCTCACACAGGAACCAGATGAAACATCTGAGTAGACCAGGACACCTGAGAGCCACAGGAAGAACAGGGAACTGCTGGAATTCCCCTGTCTGGAAGTGTGTAAATGGCACTTGGATGTGGGACAGGGTTTAGTGATGAATATGATGGTGCTGAGTTGGTGGTTGACTCAAGAAGTCTTCTAAGGGACCACAGACCCTTCTCCCTCCCACCACAGATGTCCCTCTCTCTTCAGGATGTCATCCACATCCCACAACACAGCCAGTACCAGGGTATAATAACTGAAGGAATTTCCTTCAATATTTATGGGGGAATTTCTGTAATGCCTCACAGAACCCAGACCAAACAGCTGCTGACAGGGAGAAGGAACAGTGTCACAAACTCATTCCAGGCTTTAACAAAAAACTCCATTTTCAGCTGAAGAATTAAAGCTGGAAGAGCAGTGCCTGAACCCCCCTGACTGTGAAGCCAGGTATGATTTGAATAAAGCCATCTGCTGTATTCAATGCTCCATTCTGCAAAGGAGGACTGCATTCTGAGTGACATCACCAAATCGGGAAGTGTTTCCATTGGGTGCATCCTTCAAGCTGGAAAAACCCTTTTATTTAAAGACCTGTTTAAGAAGCCTCTGCACTAGAGAAGCAGAATTGCCCTGCAGAAAACTTGTTTTTCCTCTGAAACATTTACATATAAATAGGCAAAATCGAGGTCTGGCACCCCTCTGAAAGGGAAGATGGTCTCCAGTGCACAGAGACCCCTTCCCAGTGCCTTTCCCATTTTTCACACTTTAATGGCACGTTTTGCGTGCAGGACTGAACCTGCAGCCTGCTTTTCTATTAACCTATTGATGAAATAATCCATTTTAATGTGTTAAGTGTCAGGCCTTTCCCTTCCCTTTAAACAAATGGACTTTTCCCACAGAGATGCTGAGGTCCTGATCCATCCACATGCATCCTTTGGCATCGATTAGGCTCCTGCCTGCTTCCTCCAGGTGCTCTCCTGCCTTTAAGGATTCAATAAGGACTTGGACACTGCCAAGCAAAGCCTCTGCAGGGTGATTGATGTGCCAGGAGAGCAGAGCCATCCTACCCTGCCTGCCTCTGGAATTACACACTGCTGTTACCCACAACCGGGCTGGAACAGGCCCTGCAGGTCATTAGCTGCCTGCTTTGTCTTGGAATTATTTCCCAGGATATTCAGTTTGTCTGCTCTGGCTTCACTTCCTGCTCCCCAAAGTAAACCCAACAAACTGCTCTTGCTGCCATCTCCAGAGATTATATCTATATCTATATCTATATCTATATTTATATCTATATCTATATCTATCTATATGTATCTATATCATCCATATAATCTATATTATAGCTATATCTATCTATATCTAATAATCTGTATCTATATATATCTATATATCTATATGCCTATATCTATACCATCCATATAATCTATATATATATATATATATCTGTATCTATCTATCTATCTATCTATCTACCTCTATTATCCAAATCTATTTTCTATATCATATATATATGATTGGGGTTGGAAACCAATATAAATTATATATAGAGAGATATAGATATATAGATTAGATATATAAAATATGTATCTATATAATATATAGAAATAGACATATCATATAGATATATTAAAACATATATCTATATAATATATCTCATATATATATAACATATATGTGTATATATATATCTCACATATATGCTTAATCAAAGAAACACCAACTGGTTATCAATAAAATGCTGTAAGAAATACTTCATTATCTAACAGAAAAAACTCCCAAATAAAAAAAAAAAAAAAAGGAAGATCTTTAAGGCAGATTGATTTTTGAAGTAATTTCCGGAAATGTATTTTCTTCCAAAAATGCCACCAAGAGGTGTTTCTAACTAAAGATTCCAGAGGAAAAAAAAACCCAGACAAACTTTCTCAAACCTAACATCTGGGATGAAGCTAACAACTTCCCAGCACTTAATTTAACTTTTCCTGAAGTGGCAAACAGTACTGGCCATGGGATACTGAGGATCCAGGGAAGCTGTGGCCAACATCTGCACGAACACCGCCCTGGCCACTGAGGCACAGCACAAAGTGCCCCATTTGCCCACATTCTGGACTCTCCAGGCGTGAGCCCAGCCCTGCCCTGGGCAGCCTGCTCTGATGCCTGAGCACCCCTTCAGTGGAGGAGCTGTCCTTGTCCCCGAGCAGGGGTGGTGGCAGCGGCTGCAGCTGGGGCAGGACACCCAGCAGGATGTGAGGGCACAGATCATCCCTTTGCTGGTGTTTCTGAGCGCTCCCTGAGAGATGAACTACCCCCACTGGTGTAGAAGAAGCTTTTACACCTGCACATCAGAGTGAGAAGAGCTGTGTTGCAACAGGAAGGAGGAAACCAGGCTCCAGGACAGCCTTTTGTAAAGATATGGAGGAACTGGGAATCAATTAAACTTAATCACTCCCAATTACCACCTCTCTTTGTATTTGCTCAGGCAGTAACTTTACAGCTGCGAGCAGACAGAATTTCAGTGTTTGCCTTCTTTATTGGGGCTGCAGTTTATCCTCTGCTGATGCATCTGCTTGTCCTGCCCAGTTTTGATCAGCCAGGTTCTGCAGTAAATGCGTTTACTACCACCACGATCAGGTAGCATTGCTTCCAAAAGCAGGAGGGCTTTGTGGGAAGGGTTTAAACCCAGGTGTGATCTCAGGACACATCTGTTTGTTACCTGGGAAGTTCTCTAAGGATGCTCAGGATATTACAGTCAACAAAATCCCACGTTAACCCTTTCCAACCTGCTCCAGTTCAGGTCTCTTTCCATTTTGGTAAGTAGAAACATGCTTTTATTCCTGGCAGAGTGTTCACATGAACACCTCCCTCCAGTGCTGCAGCCAGGCATTCCAGATGTGCTAATGTCACCTCTGCTCTGGCTGTGACAGAGTTCCTGGCTGATTAGACAAACAGTGCTCAGACAGCTGATTAAAAACTGCTGTGGCTGCTGGGCTCTGTGTCCGAGGCTGGCCAGCCATGTTGGAGGTGGAATTACATGAATTACATCCCTGGAGTGTGCTGAGCAGGGCTGATTAAATGAGGCACGCCACAGCCCTCAGCATCAATTATCAGAAATAATAGGATCTCTGCACCCAGGCTGGGGGAAGGGGGCTGGAGTGTCATGTGCTTCCCACAGCATCTTCCCAGTGCCCAGTGCCAGAAATAAAACCAGCCAGGCACCCCAGCAGTGCAATTCAGCACTGGGGAGGAGGCTGAGGAGCATCCTCCTCCCACAGCACAGCTGCTCCAGCTAACAGCTGCCCAGGAAAATGGATTTCTAAGAGGAAGATGGGAGGCAAAGCTGAATATCTGGGGATAAACTTCAGCCCTCCCCCTGCTCTTCCTCGAGTTTTCCTGCACCACACAGGTTACAGCAGGGGCAGGCTGGGGAGTTCCTCTCTTCTGGGGTAGCAACTTGTCCAACCAGACCCCCCTCTCTGGTCAGAGGATTGGGATATTTCATTGAGGGGCAGCTCAGGAGATTCTCAGATCATGCAAATTTGTCTCTGTGAAGGGGCTGGACATTGCCTTGTCCTGTGTGAAAGCAGAAATGACAAAAATTCCTCAAAAAAAGGGCAAAAACAACCCCCAAAACAAACCCCAGGCCTACCTAATCTAGATCTATACATAAATATGAATATCTGAGTAAAATGAACTGGATACATTGTATTTCAAGATCTGACCAACACTACATTTTAAAATAAAAAAAGCCACAAAGTGCATGGATCTTATACAAATCACAGACTCGTGAAATGGTTTGGGTTGGATGGGACCTGAAATACCCATCTTTAAAGATCTGGTTCCAACCCCTATTTGAAAATATTTTTATATTTATAAAATTCACTATTTTTCTATTTATGAAACCAGATTTCCACAACGAACCACCTTTAAACACCTGAACATGACTCTGAAGTTTCCCAACATTTCTGTTTGGAGCAGGAGGGATTATCAGGACATGTGTCCCAAAAGACAAAAATAAAGGGGAGACAGAAGATATTTCATATGGCAGCAGCCCTTACTATGCCCTTTTTGGACTCCAGAATGTCCAGAAAAAACAATCTCATGTAAAGTAAATAAATGAAAGTGCTGAGTTACAGAAATTTCCCCAAATACAACTCAAACTGTATGGTACAAAAAACCCAAACTCTTTCCTCTGCAACTGAAATCCTTTCCCAGGCTCTATTTTAAACCCACAAAACACTCTAGAAGTAATACTTCAAATCATATGAATAGTTAATTACGTTTGGCTTCTCTTCAGCTTTGAACATTTCAAATGAAGGGGGAAAAAAATGAAAACACATTCATACTTCTGCTGGTGACAGGGGAAAAAAGTTACTTTAATTAAACATTTCTAAAAAATGTTTTTAGTTCTTTTTTTTCCCACCTCCCCTTGCAATATTTTTCCATATAAACTTCTGCAGTAGGTAAAGGACCCACTAATGGTTTCAGTGCCTTTCCAATAGACTATAAACATACAAGATTCCAATTGACAAAAAGGAAATGGTAATTGGAAACATTTTTCTCAGTTTTTCATTATCTGAAGCAGAAAATTATGGCTCTTTTCTACACACACAAAAAAAAGTCCTTTTCAACCACCTAGAAAAATTGTCTTTTAATAAAAGCTTTAAATTATACTATCATATTTCAAAGGCAATGAACAGTTAAAGCAGCTAATCAAAGGTATAATTATTTAATGACTCTGACTCCTGCTATGTAACAGGGCTGCAGTGGCTTGGCTGTGATCAGCAGACCCCCAGCTCCAGCTCTGCAAAACAGGCTGGGAGCATTCCAGCCACCCATTCCCAAGGGTAGCTCCTCCAATTTTGGGTGACTTCACCACGCCAGCTGAGCTGTTATGGAATGAAGGGAATCAGTTTGTCACTGCTTCTTTTGTACACATCTGGACTAAAAAAAAAAACCCAAACCACAAAATGACCATAAGAGGTTTTCCTGCAGAGGAAACGAAAATATTTCCCTGACAAAATGGGATTTGTCAAGATCATAATTGATTTTTTTTTCTTTCACTTTTAATGCTACATGGCAGTTTTCTGTAAACCCCAGCTGCCCCACTCTAGTAATTCAAATGTAAAACATGCCCCCCCAAAATATGCTTATTGAAAATCTGTCTTAAATGCATTTTAATATTTTTATTGAAAGGAATATTTATTAATTTACTCCAGGTGAGTAAAGCAGTGCGCAAGCAGAGCTTCTGACTCCATTCCATTGCTTCTCTCATCTCTTTTACAACTGGAAATATGACTGGAGTAACACACAATCATCAGGCATTAATTACCAGAGCTATCCAGGAGTGTACAGTGCACCTTGGCTTATGTTTGATTTATAACAGAGCAGTTTGTGCCATTACATCTGAGCCTCAACCCTAAATATGAACTTCTATTATACTTTTTCTGTTGTACTAAATTCCTTTTTTTTTTTCTTTTTGGTTACTCAGCTAGATTTCACAGAATCACAAAGGCTGGAAAAGACTCCAAGATTATTGAGTCTTGACTAAATGTCACAAAGCCCAACAGAGAAGTGCCACAAATATTCATTTTCTGAGCACTACCAGGGATGGTGACTCCACCACTTCCCTGGGCAGCCTGTTCCATCTGATGTAAGATACTGGACCCTCTGGAATCCCAAAGATGTTCACATTTCTACTCAATTATCTTGATCCTGGGGTCGGTGTCATGCTTGTCACCAGGATCATGGGAGCTCAGGTGACACCAGCACTGGGGTGGCACTGGAAACCAGACATGGTGGGGGAGCTGCCCCTCAGCTCTGCACCTTGGGGGACACCCAGGGACACTACACCTGTGGCACTTGTGACAACAAACCCTGCTTGATGGGACACCAAAGCAGCAAAGCCATGGAATGGCTGGGGTTGGAAGGGTCACCCAGCCCAAGCTCCCTGCAAGAACAATTCTGGAACACAAAATGCACCTTCACTAAAGCCCTCTCAATGCACTGGGAAGGAGGTCAGGAAAAAAGGCTGAAGAGGAAGCAGAATTTGGGGGAAGAATCCAGGCAGCTTCTGCCAAGGTGTCTTACAGGAAGCAAGTCACGACTGAGCACCAATATTTATGGAGTTCTTCCAGCTCTCATTTCCTTGAGTTTTTTTGTAGATACAAGTGATGAAGAATTTGATTTTCCCAATGCCAAGGTTGGGCATCAGTGTCACTTTGTTATTCCAGCTCTGACTCACTCTGAAATGTAAACTCCTGAAAAGAGGTCAGAATTATTGTCACCATCTCCCATTTTGCTCACCTTTAATCCACATCATCCACCCTACTGCAAGAGGGAAGTTCACACTAAGTAAATAAAAACTGAGACACAAACAACACACAAACCCCATATTTGTGTATATCTAACACAAACATGAGTTCTTTGTGACATTGCACCACTGGTGAAAATCAGCAGGAGCCAGCCTGCCAGTGTTGGGTGTTAACTGTTCAGCATGTCACCCTGCTTGCGCTGCAACTTCTCCTGTGAGAGAAGGGATTCCTCACTGGAAAAACCCTGCTTGGAGAGATTCCCTGTGCTCACTTTCCCCACAAAATGCTCAGCCACCTGTGATGATTATTTCCCTATAAACCTGAATGATCATGCAGGGGGAATCATTTAGGCTGGAAGAGACCCATCTCCCTTTTTGCCTGAGCTTCTACATCACCCTGCACTGACAGAGCAGGAGACTTCCAGTTCCTTGTCTTGGTTAAATTGGAAGCCACACACTTGCAGATGTTGGGTCCTTCAGCACAAGGAGGACAACCTGAGCCTGGAGGGTTCACTGGAACTCTGAGTTTGGCAGAAGTTCCTACCAGGAGTGCACCCACAGCACCCACAGACTGAGCTGTGCCAGCAGGAAATAGGACAGGACATGGGGGAATGTTTAAAACCACCAGAGGGAAACTGGGATACTGGGAAGGAATTCCTCCCTGGGAGGGTGGGCAGGCCCTGGCACAGGGTGGCCAGAGAAGCTGTGGCTGCCCCTGGATCCCTGGGAGTGTCCAAGGCCAGGCTGGATGAGGCTTGGAGCAACCTGGGACAGTGGAAGGTGTCCCTGCCCCTGGCAGGGCACTGGATGGGCTTTGAAGTCCCTTCCAAACCAAACCATTTTAGGATAAATCTATTAATTTGCATTTTAGAACTCCTCAAAGCCTGCACAATGAAACAGCCACCTCAAATGGGACACAGCAATGTCCCAGCAATGGGACAAAGCAGCATGGAATTCTCCCAAGGAGTTTACAAACTTCCCAATTTCTCTTCCCAAACTCACAGCTCAAGCAATGCTTACTGCACAGGTCTCCATCTCTTTGGTGAAGGAGTCTTAACCCAACCCTCTTCCTAGGGAGAGATTAAGTACTGTGACACCCCTGGGAACAGAAAACTTCTTTCCAAGGGCAGAGACAACATTTTGTCTCCTCTCCATAGACTGCATTTCCAAGGGCTTCACCCACAGCAAGTTGCTATCACCTATGGCTGCCTTGGGTGGGGCTCCTCAGATTTGATGTTAATTTGCACAATACCAGTGAAAAATGTAAAAATCATTAGGTTGAAGATGTTTGTGATTTGCTATTTCCCAGCATCTGCCCAGATCTTTGCACAAATCCATCCAGCTCAAGGTTGTGGCTGCTCTTACACGGAGGTCATCATCCCTGCAATTTGACTTTTGTAATTTGATCTTTTTTCCAAAAGCTGTGGTTGCTGGAAATCCCTGGGAAGCTGCTGTGGTTAGCTCTGGAATGAAGCTGAGAAAAGGAGGATGCTATTTGGATGTTTTGAACATTAGACAGGGCCCACACAAACACCACAGGGCTGAGGGACCAAGCCATGAATTAAGAGACTTGTGCCAAAAATTGTGCTGCCTTTGAGCTTTCCAGCAAAACCCTGAGTACCAACTGAGATAACTATTAAAGATCAATATGAAATCCTGAATTTACATCAGCTGCTGGTGTCACAGGCTCCCTCACAAGCCACAGCTCTAACTACTAACTGGCTCAACCACAACGCCTGTTACTGATCGCTTATTGAATAATGGAAGTGACACAACTGATAAAAGGTTTCAATCCTGGAAAAAAATGATTTATAGTATTTCACTCCACTGGCACTGTTATTTGTGTGACAAATGGTTGGACAGACACCAGTTAATCTCCACACAGCTCCAACTCAGATGTGGCAGCTCCTGCTGGAGCAGCCAAATAATCAGGCGCTGCTAACAAGGCAGCCACGCTGCTGTGAGAGGCTGGATGCTGGCATTGCAACAAGGCTGAGCCCCAAATCAGTTCACCCAGTGGATTTTATTTTATTTTTGGGTGGTGAGGGGCAGCCAGAGCATGGCTGGGAAGAGGGTATCCTGTAAAAGCAGGAAGGTGCAGCTTGAGAGATCAACCCCGCTCCTGCAGCGCAGAGATGAAATCATCAACACCAGAGATGAAATCATCAACACCAGGGAGGCATCAGTGATTTCAGAGGGTCCAGATCCTTCATGGATTCTTCCTGATGGCCAAAGCTGAGCTGCAGCATCACCCACAGCTGTCAAGGCTGTGTAATATGTTGCAGTGTAATATCACTGTGAGTTGCAAATCCCTCCTTGTCCTCAGCTGGGAGAGAGCTGGGGCTGCTTTTGAGACAGAATAGGCCAGGAATTCCCCCCCTTGAGAAATGAATGGAGTTTTAAATTTACAAGCAGCACACCAACAGCAGCTTTATCTCACTGGTTGCATCAGCAGCATCCTGCTCCCTGTACAAGTCAAACCTATTTTATCAAGCCACTCCTTCAAAGGCAGCAAACCCCTCAGAGTGCTGAGCTGCCAGTAGTCTGCATTCTTCTCTCGGGTTACTTTTCAGCTTTGCACCGCAAATCTGTCATTTTTCTCATTCAAAAAAATAATTTCTACATCTATAAAAATCATCCCACTCCCTGCAAGGGCAGAGACACCTTCCACCATCCCAGGCTGCTCCAAGCCCCATCCAGCCTGGCCTTGGACACTTCCAAGGATCCAGGGGCAGCCACAGCTTCTCTGGGCACCCTGTGCCAGGGTCTCAACATCCTCCCAGGGAAAATTTA
The DNA here is from genome assembly GCF_017590135.1 of Pyrgilauda ruficollis. Lineage (NCBI taxonomy): Eukaryota > Metazoa > Chordata > Aves > Passeriformes > Passeridae > Pyrgilauda > Pyrgilauda ruficollis. Next base: position 360,529 of record NW_024516098.1, on the reverse strand, counting down.
TTCCCAATAACTGATCTAAACCTGGACAGAGAACAGAAAGCCCCAGCAGATGAATCCCTGGGTTGGCCACAGAAAGACAAGAGCTCAGTTTGCACACAGGAGAACATTCAAGAGAGGGGGATAAGAGGAGCTGATAAAGAAAAAGCAGCAAGAATTTTCTTCAGAAGACCTAAAAGATCTCAGGAGTGGTAAAAACCCCACAGGCTGCACTCCCAGTAGCAGGAGAAATGAAGATGGAGTATGAAGATGACTGATACCATGGCAAGCAAGTTAAAAATCTCCCTTCACAACTGTAATCTCAGGTCTTCTTGTGATCTCAGGTCTAACTCGGTGTATTTGCTCTTGAAAGATACTTGTGATAATGTGGCATTAAAAATTGCTCAGCTTTTTATCCCTGACAATCTCCTGTGAGAGACTTGGATACCTCTGTTACTGTGCCAATGGAAATTACTTTCTAAGCAGATCACACCTCAGCCTTCCCAGGATTTCACACTGGATCAGTATGAGGTTAAATAACACACAGATCCTTCAGGATCCCTTCCCTCTATTCAACCACAACATAATATCCTTTTTTGATTTTTCCAGCTCTCTGTAACATTCCCACTGCTACAAGATCCCTTCAAAATTGTATGATCTTTCCACGTGGAGTTACCTTGCAGGTACAGACATGGCACAAAAAAACCCCACGAAACACTAATACAAAATTACTGCCAAAACACTGTGCAATCAAATGTAAGAAAGGTTGATACAGATGATTTCCTTTAGTGGGCAGATCTGGACTTGCTTGGTGGGCAAGAACAAATGGGTTTGGTAAAGAAACTGAGCATGAAAAACCAGGTAAAAGAAGGTGCAATCAAAGGAGAGTTTTCTTGAGAAAATCAGAGCTATCAGCCAGACACTGCACTCCTGGGTTCCCCCAGAGTGGCAGAACTTTGTCCCCAGGTGAGCTGTAATGTCACTGAGAGGATAAAAACCCCTTAAAAATGCTGTGCCAAATACAGTCAGCTTTTCCTGCTTGGGATGGGAATAAGCTGGATGTGCTGAAAACCGTGAGCCATCAATTTATGCTCTGAAGTTACTGTGAGGGGTGAAGAGCAGAACCTCACCTTATTGATTGGTGCAGCACAGGGAAGCAAATTCACCCAAAAAATGGAGGGGAAATCATGAAACCTGTCCCCAGAGATGTACAGCTGGGCTAGAAACAGGCACTGGGAGGGGATTTCTTCTACTTCATCTCTCAGCATTCCCACAGTTCTCATTTCAGCCTAGTCCATTCCCTCCCACCCCTTTGCAGAAGTGGCTGAACTTCTGACTAAAATTACCAGCATAGAGGTGTCTGGCAGTACCTTTCACTTGCAGATTAAAATCTCCACCATGCCTTTCCACAGAGCTCTTTAGGAGGGGAAAGAAAAGGAGATGATAAAAAAATATTTCATTTTGAATTTATCCATCAAACTGGAGTTGATGTGTTAGGACAGACCCACAAAAAAAAAATGAGCACCCAATAGGGACTAAGAGCTAGGAGGTGACAATTCCTACATGTGTGTGGCACTGCCTTGAAGTGACAAAACCCCTTTATATTTCACAGGGTCTCCATGATCTGCTTCTCCCTGGAAGGATAAGTGGAATGAACAAGAATCCTCTTAATGTTCCTTGTGTATTCAACATCCTCCTCCAAGCAGGACCAATTCTCAAAGAGACCCAGCACAATTCTCAAAGAGATTCAACATGCTGCCTCCTTTGCTGCTCAAAAAACCATCTTGGATTTTATTCTGGCTCTGGGGGACAGTTTATGTCAATCTTTTTTTCTTCTTTTTCTTTTTTTTTTTTTTTTCCCCACAAGTGTTGCAGGTTAAACTTTGTGCCTAAGAACCCTGACAGCGTCCCTTCACATTTCTCAGACGAGCTATTGAGCAGCATTATGACAAATTATGGGGCCTGATGATATGGAAAAGGAACATCTCCTCCATTCAGAGGCTGTGGAGGAAGTAAAAAGACAGAAAGAAGTATTCCTGGCAAAAAAAAAAAAAAAAACCAAAAAACCAAAAACCCCCAGAACCATGTGGGGAAGCAGCAAGGTTCATTATGGAGAGATTATTCATGATTCAGGAGTTCATTATTAATGGATTATTTACAAGTATTTCCAATGGGTTGTCAGCTGTTCCCTTGGGAAGAGCTTTTCAATAATATCCACAACTTAAAGAAAGAATGATGAGCTCTATTGATATTTTTATTACTAAAGGCAGCAGGTAATCATCAATATGTTTAAGAGAAAAGCAAAGACCTATTTCCAACCTCCTCCACAGTTATTTTTACATGTCATAACAGCTCTGGGCATACCCTGTACTCTTTAGTTAGTAATAAATGACAGGGTTGCACTTAAAACCTTGTGTACATGGAATTCTGGAGAAGCAGATCCTGATGTTCTCTGACTCGGGGATTCTATGTAGACCTGCTCTGTTAGTCCACCCTTAAAAAATGAAATGAAATTAAATGAAATAAAATAATAAATAAAATAAAATAAAAATATCTAAGATCACACCATAAATTGAAGCCCAGGTCTCCTCTTCCACAGAGGGAAACCTCCCCATCATTCCAGTACATCCCATTCCTCCACAGGTTACCAAAGCTTAACTTCTTACTTCACATTTGGGATCCAAAGTTTAACCATAAGCAGTGGTGACCTAATTATTAATGAGTTTGCCAGGACAAACCAGTGTCTAATTGTACACAGAGAGACTGAGAAATAAAGATTACAGCTGACAAATCACTAAAAATTAATCAATTTTCACATTCTCCTTATAATCACTATGGATCCTCACACCAGAGTCTTTAGGTAATCTGGTGAGCATTAACTTACATTTTACCTTGTTATTAAAAACATTAAGCACATATTAATCTATGATTTATTACAATTAGGTTTGTTCTAATTTAATTAAACACTGAGGCCTCTTAAGTATTCTATGAAACTCAGGTATGTTGCCTGGCAAGTGGGGTCTTTCTGAAAATAATTTTTCAGGAATCCTCAGTAATATTTTAGGGATCTCCAAATGGGAACTATTATCATGGATGAGAGCTTAGTTTTAGGATGGAAATGTACATTAGTCACTGGGTAAGTACTGCCAGACTTCCTTCCCATCCACCTTTCCAGGCTCAGACTGCTGAGTCATTCCTGTGTGATAAACACCAGGTCTCCCCATAAAATGGTGTTTATTTACAATAAAAAAAGCAAGCAGTTATTTCTGGCTGCCCATTCAAAGCCATGCACTGAACGGTGGCCAGCCAACCAAACAGTGATTATGTGTGTGACAATGCTGATGCTGAGCCCAAAGTAATAATATTGCTTCCAATTTTAAGGTTAAGTAAACCATGAACTGCCCTTTTATGTATAAAAATGTTGGTTAAAGCATTCAAGTTGTCTAGAAAGGGGCTGGATCCCTTTGGTGTCTTGTTTTTTGAAAAGCCCCTGTGTTTATGATGGTCACAAACCAGCCAGCATCACCTACAACTTTGAAATGAGGATTTAAATAGTAAAATAACCTTCATTAAAATATATATTTTTCAAAAAATATCCTTATTTTAAAAATATTTTCCCCTTGAAAAGCTTGTAGGGTCACTGCACACTGTGTATGCAGCCACTGAAGTCCCAAAGGGAGGAGCTGAAAGAAGAGGGAGCCTGAAGAGTCTTGGAGCTGCCAATTCCTTGTCAAAGGAAGCAGGGGCAGAACCACTCCAGCCTGGCTGTGTCATCCACGCTCAGGAGTGCAGGACATGGATCCAGGACATGGATTGGGAGCAGTAGGGAAGGAACCAAAGCCTTGTCAGTGCCTGGAGAGCCCAGGGGGGCCGTGGGGCCAGCAGGGCCACAGCACCTCCCATGGGATGAACCTGCCTGCTGCAGCCTCCAGGGGACAGCCCAAACCCAAAACATCCTTTCTGCAAAAATCCCACAGGTGTTTCCCACATCCCACATCCCACATCCCACAGGAGATTCACCGTGATTCACAGAGCTGCCACGTCCCTGTTGAGCAGGGGGTGTCACCAGGAAATCTGTTCCATGATTGCCTCTTCCCAGCCCTCAGGTGAGCAAAACCACAGATTCCCACAGGCAGCAGGCTCAAACAACAGAGCCCACACTGCAAGAGAGTCAACAGAACCAAGGAGAATTTCTCCCCTTGAAAAGTTGACTTTTACCAAGGGTTTTACCTCCCTGATGGAGACCAAGATGGAAAATTTAGAGCTGCCCTTCAGGTTGATTATGACTTGGGCACCAAAGATGCACCAAGAGGCCCCAGAGCCAAAGCTCCCCCCTCTCAGGGTGGGCAAACCCTGCTGCTGGCCAGGGGATGAGCACACACAGCTCAGCAAATACAGACTCAGAGGAGCTTCTCTTCCAAAGCATGGGGAAAAAAAGATCCTCATAGGTCTTCCAGGCTGCCTGGAAGTAGAAAAATGTTACCACAAAATAGGCACAAATGCCCCCAAAACCAGGATCTGGAATTTCAGACAATAGCTGAACCCAAAAGCAATGGAACAAAGCTCTGTTTCAAAGAGCAAAAACCCACCAAGATGACTTTTTTTTTTTTTTTTTTTTTTTGCTGTGAATTCTGGTCTGGCCCCTATGTAACCAAATTATTGAATTGGGGAGGTGAGAGGTATGTGGGTATGTGGGAGGCGAGAACTGATTTAAAGAAGACAAAAAATTTAAAAAAAACTAAATTAAAGCTGCTCTTTTAAGGGTGGGACTGGTCAATTTGAGCTTAGTTTTAAGGAAAACAAACCAAATAAACAATCCAAATAAAAGGGAAGCAGTAGAAGAGGGGCAGTACCATGAGGGGAGCATTTAGTGGCAGAAACACCTTCAGGAAAGGCTGGGAATTTACAGAACTCCAAGAATTTTAGGCAGGTGGAGAAAAATGATACTGATTAATGGGATTAAAATTTTGGGGTGATACCAGAGCAGAGTTTTAATTGCATTTTTCCATCCCCTGGCACATTCCAAACATAAGCTCTTCATTTGATGCATGGATAATACAGCATTGTACTCCAGCTTACTGTAAAGTCCTGCTCTCATCTCTTTGAACCACACATGCATCCAACATTTAGGAATTGCAGGATATTCAAATGTGAGAAACCAGAGTGGTGGCACTGAGCAAGAAGCATCACTGACAATTAAGTATTCCCTCCTCTGGCACCTGGAGTTTAACAGGCACAGCTTAAATGATTTTATTTTCATTTGAAGGGGTCTGAATGAAGGAAGATGCGACGTTTTCATAGGGGAGAAATAAACAGCAGCCTAATCAGCCCCTGAGACACGAGGATCTAAACGAAGGAGCTGGCCAGTGAGCCTTTGCCTGTTTTAAAGCACAGGGATTTATCCTCATTACCAGCTCGGGGACGTCGGCTTCGCACCTCTCGCGGACAATCCCGACGTCTCCTGGCACGGGTGCCAAAACAGACACGTTCTGGCAGCCTGGAGGTTAAACTGGAGGATTAATTCCTAAAACCTGAATGCTGATCTGCTGTCATTTAACATGTGCTCAACATGTGTGCTCAGCAGCAACTGGAAATGAAATATCTTAAATATTATCAAACGGTACATCATTAAATATAAATTAGATGGAAACAGGGGAAAGCTAAAAATTGACTAGGAGTTCAGCTCCTCTAAATGGCTAATACGGCCATTTTTCACCTGAAGCCCTCTCCAATACAGTTTTGCCATTAAGCAAAAACCCAAAGAAAGGTAATCAATTCCAACTAAAAAGCACTTCTCCTGGAATGACTGCACTTCAAACCCCTGGCTGGCTGCCAGCCTCCCCCCCCAGCCCCAGACAACAGCCATCAATGTTTCTGACTATCACAGGAGCACGAGGGGCCATGCATAATTGACTGGAAGATGGGCTAAAACTGTGCCCAATCAGTGTGTGATCAAAACCGCGTGGAATATTCAGCGCCACTTGATTACACGGAGGAGCCGCGTCCCCGCTCTCCTCATGAAATCTCTTCAAGGTCCAGAGTACTGTAATAAGATCATTACTGTCAAGCGCTACGAATCGCAGGCAATGAGTCTTGGGATAGGAAGTCATACTTCACAAGCTCCTCTGGTCTTCCTTTTTTTTTTTTTTTTCCTCCCTCTCTCCCTCTTTTTTTTTTTTTGTATTTTACTGCGTGTTGAGGCAGCAAGGCGACGAGGTGACAGATAATGATCACATCACTGTGTGGCAACTAGAAAGGCACTTTTAAGAAAGAGCACAGAGAAATCAGCTTAAGAGAAACTCAAACAAATTTTTTTTTTTTTTAAGGGCTTTTTCTTTTCCCCCCTCAAAAATTAAATAGAATTAAACTGTGCAGTATTCTCCTTTCATGAATTGTGATTTAATGTCATTGAATTTAATCATTTGATAGATTTTCATATTATCCCAAAGCCTATTACCTCACAGACAAATGGCCAATTTTCTCCAGCTCATGCTCACAAAAGAAACCTTTATTAATTTTTTTTTTTTTTCTTTTTTAGAGTCGGGGGGAGAACTGGTGGAAAATGTCAATGATGAGGCCTGTTCAAGTTTCCCTTTTTACCTACTGCTTCCTGCAGTTACACACCACATATGATGCATAACATCTATCACAAGTAACTGGTCTGTAAAGAGAAAGGTGGAGGGACAGAAAACAGGAGATTAAAGCACTGGGTATAAAATAAACATAACAGCAAGCTCAGCACTGAAACCTCACACAGGGCACGTAGATCTACAGCGGGGACTTCAGCTGATGTAAGGCTTAAAACTTGACAAAACAACGTGGGTTTGAAATGACTGACAGGCCAGGGGCTGGAAATAAAGAGCTCAGCATCACCGTTACAGGGATGACATCAATACCACAAAGCATGGGAACTGGAACGGCTCCAGTCGTGGCTTTGAACTGGAGAAGGCTCCAGGGACGGGACAATTGCTTAAGGGGAAGGGAAAGTCCACCCTGCCCACATCTCCAGCAACTCCCACCTACAGCACTCCATCACCTCCTGCAGGCCTGGCACCTCCCATCATCTCCAGCAGCTCCACCTACAGCAGATTAATCCCAGCGTTCTCCACTTGCTGTTCCTATGGATAACCCCGTCCTCATGGATTGTTCCCTTTCAAACACATTCCACCGGGACACTGCTCCTCCAGCCTACCCTTTGAACATCATCACTGCATGAGAACACTCCACAGAATCCCAGAATGGTTTGGGTTGGAAGGGACCCCAAAGCCCATCTTGTCCTACCCCTGCCATGGCAGGGACACCTTCCACTATCCCAGGTTGCTCCAAGCCCTGTCCAACCTGGCCTGGGACACTTCCAGGGATCCAGGGGCAGCCACAGCTTCTCTGGCCACCCTGTGCCAGGGCCTGCTCACCCTCAGAGGGGAGAATTCCTTCCCAACATCTGACCTGAACTTACTCTTTCAGTCTGCAGCCAATATGTGCATATTCACCCATATATATACAATTGTTCATATTTATCACCACTCTCCTCAGTTTTGGATGTGTTTTTTAAAAGATGTCACAAACACTTTGACAAAGAATCAAAACAATAAGGGGCACAAATATTTCTTGATTTACAGGTAAATATTTCTTGATCTACAGGTTGTTATAAAATCCATAATTGATTGAAATGTAGGAGTTTGCAACTAAAAAGGAAGTCATGACCTGTTACTGTTCTGTGTGTACCTCTGGATTATGAGCTTTTATAAGCCAAGAGCTGATAGGTTTAATAAACCTTGGGTAGATCAGACCTGACACAATCCCCCTTGAATTCCAGGACTGAGTTATCCATGGCAAACCTCCACAACAAGGGCCTCTGAAGGGAATTATTTAGGACTTGCACTCTTTAAAGAAAGCTGTTTCCCACTGGTAGGTCATTCCCAACAAGATGATGAGTCCAGGTGCACAGGCATCCTTCAGAAACTAGATCATCCTTCTACACCAAAACACCCTGTTTATTGAAATTGTGACAATTTGCCTTGAGAGATGAACAGGAGAACAAAGTTATACTGAGCACAGTTTTAGCCTTTTCATTGGCTGTAGCTTTATCATACATAATCACATAATTTTATGGTATTTTAGTTTAGGTATCTAGGTTCATAACGAAATGAAATTGCCCTGCACTCCAGAAAAACTGGAAGGCACTTGTAGAACAGACATTCTTATTTAAGGAACAGAACTACCAACCTGTCTGGCAGGATTAACATTTTACAAACACTCATTGCTACCTCTGCACACATCACCTTGTGGACATCAGGAACCGTTTTCATAACCAAGGTCTCTGTGTCAAGCTGGCAGCACGTTGCTGAGGACACTAATTACCCAAAGCCAGCGAAATGCTACGGTCTCACTTGTTTTCATCCAGTTACAAAGCTGCTCAAAACTTCCTTCCCCCAAAAAATCAGGCCAAATCCCAGCGTGGCACTGGATACCCAGCGAGCCCTTCTGCTGTCGCACTGCTCAAAACGGGACTAATTTTTAGGGAAACGTCAAAAATAAAATAAAGTGCTATCATTCTCTCTCTCTCCAGATGTGCCAGTGTGTGCAACCATCACCAATTCATCCCAGGCCTCATCCTCTCCAGAATCCCTTTTCCTGCTGACCACCACTGTGACACTTTTCCTTTCAACCAGGTGGGCGGAACCGGCCGCCTCTCCCGACCCCGGCTTCTGAAAGGAAGCAGGAATCTTTCAACTTGTTTAGCCTGCAATGAAGTAGGTTAAAACAATAGATGAGCTTCACCTCCCTTGTCTTTCACTCCTCAGCATCAACATAAGTGTCTTGCAGCAGCAGCTCTTTCATGTCAGAGAGGCTGTGGCAGCCGAGGCTCGAGGATTCCCAACAAGTGACCTTTCTGCCTTGGTTGAAAGCCAGGCTCTGAAGATCCGGGCTGGATTTTTTAATTTCTGCCCTCCTGCCTCCTCCTGCACAGCCCTCTGCCAGGACTGACATTCCTGTGGATGAAGTCCCAGCTGATGGGTGGAATTAGAGCCCAGGAGTGTTTTGACAGGGAGAGGTGATTAAACTCACAGATGCCCAAACGAGCATCTGGCATTACGGACAACAGACATGGGCACACACTGCTGGGTTTTCTTCTTGAAGTTCTCTTGCAGGCAGGAAAAACACACCTAGGCATTTTGCTCATTTTTAATGCCAACTAAACCCTAAGACCTGCTTTGTTTTGGGAAGTTTTTAAAGAAATAGTTTCCTAAAAAGCAGCTAGAGCAGAGAATGGTTGGTCAGGGGAGGCTTACAACTCTTCTGAGATAATCTACAAAATAAACATGCAAATACTTAACTAAACACACTCCTAAAATCTCACTGAAAGCAAACTAATTAAATCCCAGGTTTAGGAAGTGTTGTGGGGTTTTTTTTGGTGTGGTTTTTTTTTTTTTTTTTTTTTTTTTTTTTTTTTTTTTTTTTTTTTTTTTTTTTTTTTTTTTTTTTTTTTTTTTTTTTTTTTTTTTTTTGTTTTTTTTTTTTGTATCCAGTATGAAATTTAGCAAAATGTCATTTGCTGCAGTTCCTGAAATGCTTCATGTACAGGAAGACCACACAAATGACACGATGACCAACAAATTGTACACAAAAAGAATTCAGCAGTAACCCTAAATGCATTACAAGCCTATTTAAAACCCCCCAACCTTCCTAGGAATCTGCTCATCCTGCAAACCCCTCCAGTTCAAAATAAATGCTTCTTTTCTTCATTCAGCATTGCAGGCAAAATGCCACTTCTGTATCCCTCTCTCCTTAAGCCCTGAATATTTTTTAAAACTATGAACACTTACTTCCTAAAACTTCAGGCACTTAAAGAGGCCAGAAATAGAAGCAAAACCTGCTGTCACTAAACCCTTTATCAGAAGATCCACAGAAATACTGCACGACAGGATGGGAACATACTCCTCTTCTGTGGGATTTGGGTCTGCATTTGGGATTTTAAATTTTGCATTTATGTCTATATTTTTTAGAGAGGAAAATCTTAAGATACCTCTTGTCATTTTAAGGAGAGTATAACAGAAAATAAAAAGGCAGGATATGATTAAGGAATTACTGTTTTCCCCTCCTTATTCATCCCCAGACTTTGTGTTGTTGCTGTACCCCAATATCATCACACAGCAGGCTGTAATTATTGACAGCTGATTTATAGGGCCCAGCTAAAGTAATTAGGATGGCAATATCACCAGGAATAACTTTTGTGGCATTCCTTCATGGGCAACACCTGTTTGCTGTACACTTAATTATCCTCTAATGGACTGCAAACAGACTTTCCTTGAAGAAGTTTTGGTGGCAACTCAGTTCTGGGCATCACTTCAAGCAACACAATCCATCCAAGGACCTCGACATCCAATGGATTGGATTCCAAAGGTTACAAACTCTTTAATAGGTGAGTGCTTTTGCCCTTGCTGCAGCTGCAGGTCAAGATATTACATTTCAGAGAAAAGGCGGCGACGACGCTGTGGCTTTTTGTGCTGGAAAGGTTTGTGAACATGCTGTCCTCTGACAATGTCAGAAGGTTTCTTCCAGGCCATAAAAAGCCAAAAAAAAAAAAAATTAAATATATATATATCTAAGAGCTGCAAGTAAAAATACCCTCCTCCATCAGGGTGCTTAATTCAGTGTATGATAAGTCAGTATCACCATTAAAAATGTCAAGTCCATCTGTCAAAGAATTTGCTCTCCCACTTTTGTTTCTTGAGTTGTTTCCACTAAAACTCCAAAAATCCCAAAGGACATTTTTTTTTTTTTTTTAAACATGCTTAGAGAAATAGAAATTTTTAGTTCAGTGTGGCCACCACACTTGCTGAACACTGTACCCAAGGAAATGTATGTTACAGTTTTTGGAGGACACCACAATGTGGTACCAAGAATATTTAAATCACCTCAGGGTATGATGCCAGCAGGTAAATCACCAGGATGCTCAGGAAGCTTAGGGTGGGAGACTGCAGGGGAAATGCCCACAGCTTTTCCATGCATTTCAGTGAGCCCCTGTATTGCTTCTGATTTTTTCACTTAAAAAAAGCAAAATTTCAGGTGTTATACAGAGAACTGCATTTCTCTAATTCACCTTGTCATTCTGTTTGTGGGGTGGCTGAAAGGGACACAGGGAGACACCAGCTGAAAGCACTGATGGGTTTTTCTTATTGCTAAAAGAACAAATGAGAGGTGTCACTAAACCTTGTTCTTCCATCCACAGAAAATAAACGAATATATTTTTATTTCTTGCTTAAGCAGGGCTCATTTTCAACACACAGCGACACAAAACATGTGTGCTTTTAAAAAATAAGGGTTTTTAAAAATACCTTTCCTACTTTACCCCAGGAAAATTTAAAAAAAAGAAAAAAAAAAAAGGATTTATCAGTAAAGTGGAGTTCATCCTTTAGCTAAAAGCCAGAAAGTGTAAACCTGGAGTTGGGTCTGGACTGCACAGAGCAGCAAAGCACCAGGAAAAGCAATTACTGCACAAGGGGCAGAGAACAAATACCTTTGTGTTAAGAAAACAGTTCTGAGAAGAAACATAAAAGGTACTTCTTTGTCCTTCAAAACCTCTTTAGAAACAAATGATGAAGAAGAACATGGGTTTCAGAGAGTTTGGAAAGTCTTCCTGAAGTTGCTGAGCACACTTGCTGCTCCTCAAGCGCCGTTTCCCAGCTCCACCTGCGCGCAGGGACGCGGAGCCGGGGGGGTTTGCCCCAGGATGCTGAGAGAGGAGATGAATTCTCTTCCCTGGGGAAGATGAATTCTCTTCCCTCTGAGGGTGGGCAGGCCCTGGCACAGGGTGGCCAGAGAAGCTGTGGCTGCCCCTGGATCCCTGAAGTGTCCAAGGCCAGGTTGGATGGAGTTTGGAGCAGCCTGGGACAGTGGAAGGTGTCCCTGCCCCTGTCCCACCCCAGGGGGTGGCATGGATGGGCTTTGAGGTTCCTTCCAACCCAGCCCAGTCCATGATCCCATGGTCTGCCCAAGGGAAGGAGTGGATGTACCCAGCCCACTGGGATGTGGTGGTGCTGGCCCTACAGCACACACTGGCTGGAACTCCTGTCAATGAAAAGCTTGGAGAGCAGGGATGGTCCCAGCACTGAAGGCAGCCTGGGGCTTTCCTAAAATCCCAGAGATGGATGGAGGGGAGGCAGGCTCAAGCTGGCACAGCCATGAAGCTTTTAAACTAACAAGAGTAAGAAAAATAAATACTGGGAAAGATCTTTCTGTGAAGAGTATTTCCAAGAAAGCTTTTTAATTTTTCTGCTTGTTTTCCAGCTGAAAAGCCTTCCTATTATCCCTGGCTCTTCCAGGAGGTGCAGCAGCACAAGGGGACCCAAACAGATGAGGCTCTGAGCAGCCATTCCTCTTTGAAACACAGCTCTGTCTAATCCTGCTCCGAGCAACTTCAGGCAGCATGGTGGGGAAAAAACTGCTGGTTGCTGGCACCTTGCCTAATGTAAGCATTCCTGCTGCTACCCTCAAAAACACCGAGGGATTTTTTTTCAGCGACAAGTTCTGCACAGAGAACTGAAAAACTTCTCCCTGGGAAAAAAAAAAAAAATAAATCACAAGAATCTGATTTTCTGAAATAGGAATGGAATTTTAATTTCCATCCAAGTGCAGCGCAGGTGCTTCAGCATTTGTGTTGCTGTGAGCATTGTCTCAGAAAAGCTGCAGAAAGATAAACCAAGTGAGATGAAAGAACCCATCCCAGAAAGAGAGGGCTGTGCATGTGCAGAGAGTGTGGAGAGAGAAGAATCAGCATGACCTTTATGGAAGGGCATAAAAGGGATGAGCATCAGGCCTTGGAATTGGTGAACCACCCTGAACTCAGTGTCCATCATCATGATATCTGAATACTTGGGCAGAGGTCAATGATCAAAGCAGGCACGTTCAAGGAGGGGAAAAAAGCCCTGCAAAGTGCAGTGAAAACGCTCCAGTTTGCTGAAGCCCAGATTTAAACCTCATTGAACACCTCAGCTTTGGTGCAGACGAAAATGAAGGAACTCAGAATTCCTGTTTGAAAGCGACACTTGAAACGTGCCTGGAGCCAAAGGAAGGCAACACAAAATCTAGAATTACCCACACCATTTAACTCTGATCCATTGTACCTGCCTGAGAACAGTGACTGCAGGAGGATCCTCCTCCTCCTCCTCTGCACATGGAGCCAGGGATTTCCAGAAGGAAGACCATGGTTCTCCCACAGTTATCACCACAGGCTTCTGGAGCCCATTTGCAGCATCTCAAACAGCTTTCATCAAAGTGTTTGCATCTCCCATAACACCTTTGATGGCCTATTTTGGATTTGTGGTCTTCACAAGTGCAGTAATCCTCTGAGGGTGCAAATCTACGTTATGGTGGGGGAAGAAAAATCCCCAAGGGAATTTTTTAGGTCACTGGACAGATTTGTAGCCAAGCACTGGAGAACTACGAAATAACTGGAACTGAAAACTGCTTTGAAGTGCAAGACAGATGTGGAAATCATAGAATCATGGGGTAGCCAGAGTTGCAAAGCACCCACAAGGATCACTGATCCAACTCCTGGCCCTGCACAGACACCCCAACAATCTCACCCTGGGCATCCCTGGGAGTGGTACCCAAATCCTCCTGGAGTTCTGGCAGCCTTGGGGCTGGGACCATTCCCTGCCCCCTCTGGGGGAAGAACCTTTCCCTGAGATCCAACCTAAACTCCTCTGACATTCAACTGCTTGGAGAAAACACCCAGAACAGCCTGAACCGGCTGGACTCGAGGATCCTTGAGGCCTTTTCCAACCTCAACGATTCGATGGCTCTGCCTTGCACCAATGCAAGTCCCAGAAAACCCAAAGGCTGCCAGGATTTGGGAAGGGCAGCCCCCCCAGCCTTTCTGAGTCTTGCTAGGATGTCCTCACTGGCAATCTCCAGCCACTATCACTCTTTGTGAGACGCCCTTCTCCTAAAGGACAGGGAGCTGGGGCACGCCTCATTGCCTTCTCCTTCAGCTCCCGCTGACGGACGAGGCTGCCTGTCCTCGCTGTCAGCCATCCCCTCCCAGCCCCGCCAAGGATTCAAGGACCAGCCAGATTAGATGTCTGCTGAAGGATGCCCAGAGCCCTGGGATGCCCAGAGCCCTGCCTGGAAACTCCTCACTTTGCTCTTGTGGCCAAAGCGCTGCTTTTCAGCAGCAGGGCTGTGCTTTGAAGAGATGGTGCAAAATTAAAGAATTTAACGACCACTGAGGCCCTCCTGAGACACAGCTGCCAAGTCCCAAACAGAGCAGGGTGCTCACCACAGAAGACATGCGAGAAGAGGCAGGTGAAAGGAAGCTGAGGGGCTCGTACAGAGGTACAAACACTGTAAAAGGAGGGGTTGGCAATGTAGGAGCACGTCCAGAGGACGGCATGGAGTTGGGGCAGGGGCTGGAGCCCCAGGAGGGGCTGAGGGAGCTGGAAAGGGGCTGGAGCAGGAGGAGCAACTGAGGGAGCTGGAAAGGGGCTCAGCCTGGAGCAAAGGAGGCTCAGGGGGCCCTTGTGGCTCTGCACAGCTCCTGACAGGAGGGGACAGCCGGGGGGGTCGGGCTGTGCTCCAGGGAACAGGGACAGGAGGAGAGGGAATGGCCTCAGGCTGGGCCAGGGGAGGCTCAGGGTGGAAACTGGGGAATATTTCTGCACAGCAAGGGCTGTCCAGACCTGGCACAGCTGCTCAGGGCAGCAGGGGAGTCCTCATCCCAGGAGGGATTTAGAAGATGTGTGGATGTGACACCTGGGGACAGGGATTAGTGGTGGCCTTGGCAGTGCTGGGGGAATGGTTGGACTGGATGATCTCTGAGGGCTTTTCCACCCTCAATGATTCTACGCCCTCTGAGGCTCCCTGTGTGTTACTGAGCTGCTGCTTGCCAACAACTTCCTGCCTTTCTGGAAGCACACTGATCCAATTCCTATGAGAGGGGACAATTTTGTTGAGTTATTGCAAGAGGATTGCAAGAGGACATCAGGTAACACGGTGTGATGCTGGAAGACGAGGAGAAGAGGAAGAGGAAACAGAGGATGATGAAGGATGGACTCTGCAGTCAGAACAGGGACACCAGGGACAAGAGAGCCAAGTGCAAACTGTTCCCTCTGGGTCTGTGCCTGCAGCCCAGGACCACACAGACTCCAGCTCCAGTGCCTTGTGAAAACAATCTCCCCAGGAGAAAGAAAACATCCACCTATTAACTGCTCAGAGAGAGATTTTTCAAAGGCTCTGGATATCCAGCTGGTCTTGATTGATACTGACTTCAACAAAATATTCTTGGGCCAATGGTGAACGCTCTGAAAAATCCCCTCTGTAATTTGCCATTGAGGTTTGAAAATAAGTGGTGTAAAAGGGCTTCTTTAAAAGAAAAATAATAAAAAAAGGACAAATTAAAAATGAAAGGTTGAACTAAAATTTGGCTTCGGGCCATAAACTAGGGGGAAACTAACAGCAAAGATAGTTAAATGACTGGAAAGAGAACACAACAGGAGCTGTTATGAAAAAAAGCTGATGGCTTTTTAAAAAAGGATTTGTATAGATAGCTGGGGAAATAAATTCCGGATGTGATAGAAGTGCAATTGAGAAATTAAATAAATGGAAAATAAGGATGACTAAGTAGTAGTTAACATGCCCCTTCTCAGTTGTATACTATTATCACATCTATTTTTAATGTCTCTTCAGCTGTCTGCAATTGTCATCCTTTTTTCAGAACTTGTTCCAACATTCTTTGATACTGAATTAGCTGTTTTTTACTCTCCCATGCTTACAACCACATCTTTTTCTTACTCAACACTCCCCTTTTCCCACAATGTTATTCCATTGTCTCCCTTTTTCATCTCTCCTATGTGTTGACTCCCCAGTTTCTGAGCCCTCCAACCACCCTTGTTCATCTTTCTTTTTCTGGAGCTCTTTTGGTTGAATCCTGGCATGTTTCTTTTCTTCTTTTCTAAAGCTGCAAGCATGTTTTATATCATACCTGGCTCCTGTACACATTGTTACCCCTTCAGAAGGGCATTGAACAGCTACAGCAGTGTGGAAATAGTAAGCTAAGCTAAGGGAGAAAAAGAAGTTCTTTTTGGCTTTTGCTTTCTGGCTTGTAAAAAAAAAGAACCCAAACATTTAAACTCTCCCCTTTTCCCTTTTATCCTCAAATAACACAAGCTTTCCACAAGCAGCTGAATATTCAAACAATGACAGGCATCAGAAGTGTTGGCCATTCTAGAGCTCAGGATGTGCCTAAGGAGATGTGATAACACAAGATTTAATAATACTGAAAAAAATACACAAGTTCTGATGTGATCCGTGGGCTATGGAGTGAACCTGAATTTTTCCTCCTTGTTAACCTTCCAAGTGTGCCTCTTCCTTACCTCAACACCTAATGATGCTTCATATTAACTTGGGGACTCTGATTTATGAAAAAAAAGAGGTTCTAAACACCTTCCAGGCAGCCGAATTCACCACTGTGATGCCTCAGCTGCTTCAGCTCCATCCTTACAAGCTCACACTTTAATTTCTCACAATTCCCTTTCTTTCCCCCCGTGCATTCAGAGCCGAGGCTGGTGCTGAGCTAACAACGCTCTTTGGAATGGCATTTTCAAAATTCAGGCTTGGATTTTGATTTGGAACCTACCCTCAGCCGTGCCCGAGATGCCATCAGCTTTGAAGTTGCTTGTGCTTTTCTTCCGGCGGTGCTTCTTTCTGTTGGCGTGGGGGGAAGGAGGGGGATCCAGCTTGGGGCTGGTGGTGCTGGATATGCTGGGGCTGGAGCACACTGAATCTCCCAGGCCCGTGTCTGCAGTTGGGTGGGAGGGAAAAAAAGAGGGGAGAAAAGATCAAAATGCTGTGAGATTGAAATGAGTTGATTGTTAGAATCTGAGCTTACAACCCCTGGCTGTTGGCAGATACGTTCTTGAGCTCCTTCAGGAGATTCCCCAAACAATATCCATGGTTTTTTCCAAAAAACCCCAACTTGGCTGAAGTGCTGATTCAAGTCCTGTTAGATTAACAGCACTCAGCAGCAATTTTAGGAGCAGGCCAGCTGGAATGTAAAAAACAATGGGAAGCACTTTGTTGCTTTCAATTGCCCCCTCCTCCAAAGATCTTCCCTAGCCCCAAATTAATTTGTGTAACACTTGGGCATTTTAATACATCATCAGAGATAACCCTACATCCTCTGGATGTTCTCTGCTGTCATTGATACCAGACAGACACCCACTGAAAAGGTGGTGATGGCAATAAAGGTGGGAAAATAAGGCAAGTAATGTGCACCTGGTACAGGTAATAACTGTGTGATAAAGGGTCACTTTTAAAGGGTCATATTTTTTTAAAGGGTCATATTTTCCCAAGGAAAATAAATAATCTACATTACTCTGTTCAGTTTTCTGCTTTATTAACTCCAACAATTTTAAGAACTGGGTCTTTCCACACAGTAAATATTCAAGTAACCTTAATCCAGGATTTCCCCCCAAGGTTGGTAATATGATTTTTGTTTAATTACTGGCTTGGTTTGGATTTTAATTATAAAATTCCACATAAAACCTACACTTAAAGGAAAGTGCTTGCTATTATGGAAAGTGAAGCCATTTCCAGAACCTTGCTTAAATACCGTATTGCACCTTAGTGCAGTATCAGGACTGCATTTATGTGCCATATCCTTAAAATCTCCCAGACAGATATTCAGCAAATACATTCCCATGATTGTCTTTCGGGGTTAAATACTTGATGATTGGTTTCAGAATAGCAGACACAGGGAAAAAGAATAAAAATCCTTATTATAAAGCTTAAGTGTAATAACAGGAGTGCATTTAACTTAATATGTCAGAAAAATATCAAGCCAAAGATTATTAAAAAAATAGCTTTAGATTCCTTTTGCATAGTTAAATTCCCACAGAACTGCCTATTTGACAAAAGCCAACTTATTTTGGTTTCTTTTCCCTCCTAATAAAGTTTATTTACTAATTACCCCCTAAGCACAGTTGTGCTCTAAGTTATTAGTGGGGGATAAATTATGTAGCTAATTGCCTGGCAACAGAGACCAAACCAAACATTAATCTTTATATTAAGGATTTCTGTTCTTTTCCCTACATCCACTAGCTTGAAACCAGTTCCCAAGAATTTAACCCCGAAAGGGAATCATGGGAATGTATTTACTCTGTATCAGTGTAGGAGATTTTAAGGATCTGACCCACAACTGGTGCAAGTGGCTCTCCTGGCAGAGTTTGCTGTCTCTCCAGGAGAGGAGGAAGGCAAACCCAGGTGAAAATCCTGGTGGGAATTCTCTCAGTCAAGGGGACAGAGATCCCTTTGGATCCATGGCACAGAGAGAAGATGCAGAAGAGGGTGCCAGAAACACAAAGGCATGAGCACAGGTGCAAGAGGGTTATTCCAGTGCCAAGCAGTGACCTCCAGCTTGACTCTGGAGGTTTCCACTGGTGGTACTTCAAAAGAAGGAGAAAACCCCCAGGTTGCCCAGAGAAACCGTGGCTGCCCCATCCCTAGGAGTGCCCAAAGCCAGGCTGGATGGGGCTTGAAGCAACCTGGGCTAGTGGAAGGTGTCCCTCTCTGAGGTGTTAGAACTAGGTGATGTTTAATGCTCCTTCCAACACAAACCTTTCTGGGATTCTATGAGTCAAAATGCTTCACTTTCCCTCCCCCACCATTCCCAGCTTTCACTTTCTAAACAATCAAACCCATCCGAGTTCATCCCCTCCTGCACCCACAGCATCAACCACCAAGCCCTGCACCCATCAAACGGTGCAAATACCCCACAATCCTGAGGCAACACCACAGAATACATCCTGTTAAAAACCATCAGGCTAGATCCACACACTGGTGGCAGCTCTGTCTAATTTCCAGGCCATAAATCCCCCCAACAAAACCTGCTCGAGAGCTCTGAAAAATGAGGGACGTACGGGGCTGACGCCTGGCATCGGAGAGCTGAAGAATTAACCTCCCGTGGTAAATCCTCGTCATCCACAGCCCCTTCCAGATAATAACCTGCTGTCCTTGGGTCAAACTGCTCTCAAGTGGGAGCCTGGAGCTCTCCCTCCTCCTCAACCAGCAAGGGAAGGATGGTCCCTCATAAACGGAGCCGAGTTGGTATCGCCGGCGCGCTGCTGCCCCGGATCCCCGCTTTGCGAGCCCACCCTTTGAGGATGGGAGTTATTTAACATTGCCCTGGTTTAAAATATGAGCAATCAAAAGGCACCAGGCTTCCACGCTGTGCTCTCCCATTTCCCACTCCTTCCCTTGCCTGACAAGGTATTCTTCAAATTGAAAAGAGGGCTCCTGAAAGCTCGGGCTTGGGGAAACTGTAAATGAGTTCAGGCTTCAGCCCGCTGAATGCAATTTCATCCTCCTGACTGAATACAAATAATGCATTTTATTTGGTATCAATTACCACGCCTGAGAACAGACGACCACTGCCGGCACTATTAAATATATATTTAAAAAAAAAAAAAAAAAAAAAAAAAGAAAAAAAAGAGGGAAAAAAAAAAAGGCAAGGATAAAGGCACGGCAAATTAAAAAAGCAAGCGCCTCATTACTCCCCATCTCAAGCAGCTTTGACAGAGGCACTGGAACTCATAAGCTGCGTTCCACTGGGCTGGGATGGGCTGTTTTCCAGCCATCCCGCACGCTCAATGTCAGCCATTAGTTCTTCCCAATCGGGCATCAATGTTCAACACACACCCGAAAAAATATATAATACTGGTAATAATAATAACAATCTGCAGCCTCTCCGAGCTTCAATACTTGAAGTATGAGTCAAAGCAGCAGTTTCACTTTTCACTCGGGAAGCTGACAAGCATGACTAGAGGGGGAATAAAATAACATTCAGTTCGCATAAATATCAAGCGGGCTGCTTGAGACTGATGGGCCAGGAATGTATTCTTAGCCATCATTCTGGCAGACAGGCCCAAGGACACTCATAACTTATTTTACAATCATTTAGTTTCAGCTCAAGTGGAAAACGTGACAACTTATCTCTGCTGACAAGATGCCATATCGAACCTTACAATTAACTCTCCCCCGATTATCTGCCCAGCCCATCATTAGCTCTGCGGCTCTTGATGGACTGTAGGGACACAGCTTCCCTTGATGATGGTCATCATTTGCAGGGTGCACAGCTCCATGACACGACACCGAGGACAAAACTCTCCCCTTGCCACGGAGCTGGGGTTGTCCTGACCGGCACAGCCTCGTTTTTGCCACTGTTTTGAAGTGACAAAACGCTGCTGGAAAATGTCTTCTCCCCCCAAACGGAGCATCCTCGTGTTTCAGCCCACGCCTGCTGCTGCTGCTGCAACCTCCAGGAGTGAGCCAGAGTGCCCACGCTCTGTCCCAGCTGCCAGGAGCCTTCCTCTTGCCCTCCATCCCTCTCCAGTGCCATGATTAACTCCTTCAGCCGGAAGGGAGAGCTGACACAGCCACATCGCAGAATCATTTGGCTTGGAAGGGACCTTAAACCCCAACTCCTGCCATGGGACACCCTCCTGTGTCCCAGGTTGCTCCAAGCCCTGCCCAGCCTGGCCTTGGACACCTCCAGGGCTGTGGCAGCCCTGTGTAAGTATGTGCAGTGTCTCACTCCACGCCCAAAAGCACCAAGTGACCCTTGCTGACCAAACACCCCTCGAGTTATGCAGAGATGGGACATAAAAACCCCACCCCTCTGCTCTTCACATGGTGATTTTTCTCTAGAGGTGCAGGACATGTGGATTAAGACAGAGATTGCTCTGCTGTGCAAGCCCAACCCTCATTTGTGAGAATTTACCAAACAAAATAAAAAAGCCAATGCAGCTTTTACTCCACAAGGCAAGTGCCATGTCTGCTGCTCTCCAAGATCCATTTTGCAATTATGGTCATGAGAGAAATTCCTTTCAAGTATGACAAACTGTGGTAGAAGAAAGGAGGGGTGGAACAGAAGAAACACTTTGTCTACAACTACAACCCAGAGTCAAGAGACAGAACATTAAATGAAAACCAATCCTCAGAAGAGTCTCAAGAGCAGTGCTGTTGTACTGGGCTTTATTTGCTGTTTGAAACAATTTCATATCCTCTCCCAGTGTTACGAATATTTTGTAAAAGGTAACAATTCCCACTTCCTATCTTTTCTATTATTTTGCTATTTGGAAGCTGCACGTGCTCAACAAATGGATGTCAAAGACAACTCCGTTTGTGTCCCCTAAGGACTCTGTGAGTGTCCTCCTGGATTTGAAAAGGGTGGAAAATTAACAGAATCATCACTGAATCACAGGTCTGGAAGTGATCCAATAGACCATCTCATCCCACCCCTGCCATGGGCAGGGACACCTTCCACTATCCCAGGGTGCTCCCAGCCCCAATGTCCAACCTGGTCTTGGACACTTCCAGGGATCCAGGGGCAGCCACAGCTGCTCTGGGCACCCTGTGCCAGGGCCTGCACACCCTGAAAGGGAACAATTCCTAATTCCAAATATCCCATCCATCGCTGCCCTCTGGCAGTGGAAGCCATTCCCTGTGCCCTGTCCCTCCATCCCTTGTCCCCAGTCCCTTCTCCAGCTCTCCTGGAGCCCCTTTAGGACCTAGAAGGGGCTCTGAGCTCTCCCTGGAGCCTTCTCTTGTCCAGGTGAACACCCCAAACGGAGCTGTCTGAAACTCAATCCAAACCCAGACTGTGCTTCCTGGTGCCCCAAGAACAGAAAAACAACTACCTTGCATCCCGAATTCCCAACCCCCCCACCAAACCCATCCAAGATACGACTCCTTCAGCAGCTGCAGCAGAGGTGCAGGAGATGCCAGCACAGGAACCCAGGAGGCCAAGGAAATGAGGGACAATAAGCCAGGATGAGCACCCCAGGCCAGGGTAACGGAGCTGGGGGTGGCAAAAGCAGGAAAAGAGGCAACGTGTGAGGTACGGGAATAGCACAGCACAAAGGCTGGGACACAAAAGTCCAAGAGCGGAGCTTCATCGTTGGCCCACGGCTCCTATTCTCTCTGTCACACACACAACCCTCTCTCCTGTGTAACCATCTGCAGCGGAACCAAGGATATTCTGACCCCTTCTATCCCCGTGCCTTTTGATTTATTTCATATTTTTGTCAAATCACCTATTTACAAAAACTTGAAACAAACTCAACAGGTGACGCTATTCTCCACAGACCAAAGTCGAGCTTGATCTGGTTTACATTTTTCTTGCATCTTCTTGTTAAAATTTTCCAACAGGCTTTCAAAGTGAAATTAGACTTTTTTGTCAAGCCCAGCTCCCCAACACGGCCTTATTCTCAAGTGGCTGGAGATTGATTAATTTGGGTTTTTGATTTGCCGAAGTGACAAGAAGTCAGATGTTACAAAAGCGGGAGCGGTGAATGGGATCAATTAAAGAGCAGAAGCAGCAACACAATTAATAGCACGGGGTTCAAGAGCAGAGAGAAAGCGCTGATGACGAAAACAACAGCAACAGCTCTGCCTGCAGCAGGAATCTTTGCTGCTGACCCAAGGAAGGCTGAATCCAAAGAGGGTGTTTCAGAACTTTCACTATGCCATTAGTGCTGAAATGAAATAAGGCAAAGATGTCGGTAGCTGGTGGACTGAATAATAAAAAAATAGCTGGACACTTTCATCTTCCACACATGTGTTTTAAATAAAGGTGAGAAAAGCAATCCTTTTATTTAAACAGGGGAAGCAAGAGACTATAACTATCTGTAGTTTGTATTTCAGACCCATTTCCCTGAGCTGAGATTTTTCTGGCTGTGAAATCCACTGCTCTCCAGCTTCCCTTTACAGCTATTACCATAAATGTTCTATCAAGTTCTTTATCTTCCTCCTCTGCCTCAGACCGAAGTGAAAGGGATGCAGCAATCGCACAGCGCAGATGCACAGGACTGACATTAAAATCCTGTCAGAACTGCAGCTTGGCACAAGTCCCTGGATGTAATAAACACCTGGGAGTGGGGGAGAAGGGGTGGCAGCCTCCAGGATGAGGAAAAAAGGCAAATATTTGTCAGGTACAGAGAGCTCACGCCTTTGGAGGAATTAGGCGCATCTGGTCATCGCTGAGCTGAGCTCAGCTCGGACACTCAAGCTATGGAGGGCTTAAATTAACCTGCTGCACTGAAGGAAATTAAAGGGAGCTCTGAGCAGAACTGGGGATGGACATCAAAGAGCCTCGGGAGCCTTCCCTTTCCATGGCAATTGCCATTTCTT
Organism: Pyrgilauda ruficollis; assembly: GCF_017590135.1. NCBI lineage: Eukaryota > Metazoa > Chordata > Aves > Passeriformes > Passeridae > Pyrgilauda > Pyrgilauda ruficollis. Next base: position 337,363 of record NW_024516098.1, on the reverse strand, counting down.
CAGCCTTGTGCCCAGAGCCTGCAAATCTCACAGCTGTCCTGTCATCCTCAGGAAGCCCCACTGAACGACTCCTTTCCTCTAAGAGCAACCTCAATTAAACAAGGAAAACAAAGCTTCCTTCTAGGCAGCAGAAGAGGGATCTCCCTGCTTTTGGAGGGTCTGGCTCTTGCTGTGTGGCAGCACCTCCAGACCCCAGGGCATGAGCATCCCTTCCACTCCGTGACAAGGGAGGGACATCATCCACAGCCTTGGGAGAGACAATCAGCCTCAAGATGCTCAGGCACAGATATTGGAAGGCTCCAGTAATTTGGAAAGACCCTCATTACTATCTCCCTTATCTAAAGGGAAGACACATCACCTCTAGCTCATTCCCTACCAATGCACAATGTTGGGCCATCATAAAGGAAGCACGAGAGCAGAAATGCAACAATAGAGCTTAAAAAAACCCCACAAAAGTACATTTTCCCACCTAAGGAGCAACGCATTACAGTGCTGGCAGAACATCATCTTGCTCCCTGGAACTTGAAGGACGGCTAGGAAGAAAAGAAGCTCCCTTTCAAAGGAAGCTCCTTGTTTCCAGGAGGAATTCACCAGCTCCCACAAGGACAGCACACAACTATTCCTACCCAACTCTCTCCTGTGCTGCCAGGATGGTGACAAGCAAAGCAAAGACTGTGTTTTAGAGGACCTGCAACCTCAGAATGTGAACTGGGGATGAGATCCTAATCTTCCTCCACACATCTTGCCTGCAGCAGGTTTAGGTCAGGGGCAGGGATGATACAAACTACTCCCTGAGCGAGCAGGGTTTGTTAATTTATCTCATCCCCCGTTACAGACGCATCCCTGCACTCCCCTCCTCTGCTCTGCATGTGAACGTGCCCTGTGGAAAGATCAAGCCTGACAAGTTGTTTGAACACATAAGGACAACAAACCAGGAAAGAGAAGCCAGTCTGGGATGCTGCAGGATGCCACCACATCCCAAGGCAAAGTAACTTGGTGGCTCCTGCCGAAGAGAGCTGCAGTTGAGATGTACAGGGAACATCCCTAATTCTTCTGGCAGAAGGTTTTCACTGGGCAGCATCAGCCCTGTGAGCCCTGGGTGGTGTCGCCCTGAATCGCTGCCAGTTCACTGCAGGCAACTTGCTCATTTCAGGGAATTTGTTCCCTCCCCACGAGGGAGAAAGGAGATGGGTGGTCCTTTTGAAGATACACCTCAGGGCAGAAGCTCCTGGTTCAATTCCAGGTCACGTCTTGGTCTGTCTGGGCCTGTCTGGATGGGGCTTGGAGCAGCCTGTCCAAGGATGGTCTTCAGGGCCCTTCCAACCCAAACCATTTTGTGATTCTATTATTCACACTGTAACTGGTTTCTGTCTCCCCCTTCTGAAGCCAGGTAGATCATCAGGCACTTCAAGAACAGCTGCCAACTGCAGCACCCTGGGTGTGGCAAATCCACCAGGACCATGCCCAGGATTGGTGATGTGGAAACAAACAGACCCTTGGAGCACACTAAAAGAACACATTTTGGGTGAACAAGCTCCACTGTGGTCAGGGTACATACATATTCTATTTTAGATCAAAATGAGATGCATGTAAATTCACCTTAATTACACAGAGGGGGGCAGAGCTCCACCCTGATCTAACCATCAGCGCTGTCTTCTCATTGCATTAAAAAAATCCTCATTTAACAACATTTTGCTTTGAAATAGAGCCTGCAGGTCAGCAGACACCTGGAAAATAATGAATCCATGGCTTACTGAATCACTTCCTACTAAAATATTTACCTTGTGTTTCAAGATAGGCAAAGTAAGACAGAGAGGAAGAACTGACTCTCTTCAAAGGATGCTCAGAGCCAGAAAGATGTCTCGTCTCTACTCCTGTACTTTAACCTTCCGTCTGTATAACCTGTGGATAACTTCAAGCTTCAAACCCACTCTGTGGTAATTGAGAAGAGGTTAGGAAACTCTCCACTGTCAGTCCACGAGACTTCAGTGACAAGCTCTAATATCACTGTTTTGGAGGGGGGAAAAAAAAATCAAGAAGACTTTCACTATTAACATTTTCCAATTAAAGCTGAATAATTGCTGTATAGCAAATTGGCTGTTAATTGCATCATGCTAGGCAGGAAAAAGCTAAGGCTTTCCTGGTAATGTATGCCATGAGCAGCACTGTCAGAAAGGAAGAGAAATAATGGCAGCAACACCAAGCCTGCTCTTAATCAAAGGCAAAATCAAACATTTTCCTATCGCAGACACCCAGAGCTGAAAAGCAAAGCTCTTACAACACAAAGCTCTGTCTTTCAGAGGTGTCAGGTGGCGTAACTGCCACCAACAAACTTTTTTTTTAAATTTCCAATTTTAATCAAGCCTTCTTTCTAGCTCTAAATAAGTGGGGGCCCTTCCTCAGAGATACTCCTCACGCCCCGGCCCGTGGGTGGCACAGCCGGGCTGCGTGAAGGGACGAGATCAACTGTGACAAATGAAGGGCCCGGGCACTTGAAAGGGGAAGCTCTCCCACCTGCAGGAAGGGAAGCTCTGAGCTCCAGCTGGCCCCCAACAATCCCCAGGTTGTGGCCAGGGCCCTGCACAGAGGCTTCTTTCACTCCCCGAGCCGTGTGTGCTGTGAGGTGGCTTTGAAGTGTTGGGTTCCATCGGTAAGGAATACACAACATCCCTAAAAACCCAAGCTTTGAAGTGTTGAGTTCCATAGGTAAGGAATACACAACAGCCCTAAAAACCCACTGCTCTGATCTGGGCTGGGGAGAAACCCAGCCTGCCAGCAGCCACGCTTGAGGAGGCAACTGCTCTGCTCTTAATTGGAACAGAAACTTCATTAAGGCCCAGAAGGCATAAAAGCACTGAGTGTGTTTCTTGCACAACCTTCCTCCAGACCCTGCAAAACAAAGCACGGCACTCCTGGCTGCACATTAAACAAGAATGTAACATTCAATATTAAACAAGAATGTAACTATTACAAGCATCTGCTGGAACTTCTGAAGTGTGGATGTGCAAAGAAGAAATCCTCAAATCAGGAATTGCTCCCATGGGATGTGAACATTTTGCTTTCTCAGCTTTGCATTTAAACCTTTACAAAACTTAAAATAAATTTAGAATTAACATTATTAGATAAACTTAGCTTATTTACACTAAGAGAAAAAGATTAATGAAAAATAAAAGCTTGCTGTTTGGGAAGCTTATTTATTTCCCTCCTTAAGTCTTCCTTACACAGCCCTTAAATACAGAATTCAGTGGGCTTATGAAATTTGTAAGGCACACTACTTGAATCAAGAGTTTATAAAATGTCACATTCTGCTCTTGCAGTATTATGTCTTTCCTCTATGTTTACTTGAGAGTGTGTCTCTCGATTTATAATGTTCTCTGCAAACGTGATTTTATTTTCCAAGTCCATAACCTCCCGCAGGATATTGTGTGAATCCAGCTCATGTATTTAATTCCCTGCAATTACTGCAAACATTTCAGATTAAAGCAACCTTAAACTGCAACCATGCAAAATAAAAACCATTAAAACTTACACTCTTCTAAATACAAATGAGATTACAGGACAGCCTCCCTGATGAAGAATTCCCTTGTCCAGAGCTGTGATCATCTCCAGTATTATACCTTACATTCAAAGGTTTTTATGTAATGATTCAAAATAATGGTTCTAATATAAAACCACAGAAGAGAACACATTTTGCAGACTTTAAGGGCTGTATCTGCCAAATGTCAAGAGTCTGAGCTGCACAGAACCGTGGGTATCCAGCTGCCTTCCTGGAGAAGCCCTGACTTTTGGGAAGTGTTTCTTGGACAGGAGCTTGAAGAGCTGATGGAGACGACATTTATTCTCCTCACTATTCTGCCAGGTTAAAGCCTAAACTCCAAGAATAAAAGTAAAGTGCTTTGGCTTGAGGGCTTTTCCCTCTTTTTTTTTTCTCCTGAGCGGGGATAACAGAGATGGTGTGACAACCAAGCCCAGCTACAGGCAGAAAAAGCACAAATTTACTGAACACTGCCAGAAAATCAAATCAGATTAATCAACATCAGCAACCAGAAATAAATCACCTTTTTCCCCTGTTACAAAGAACATGCTATTTGCATTTTTACTTCAGTGTAAATCCTAAGCCAAACTAAATGCAAAATCTGTATTTAAACATCCATAAGTAAATGCTGGGAAAACCCAGAGCTTTATAGTTCAGTCAGGAAGTTAATTTAGTCCCATGAACAATTTACTGACAGACATTTGGCACTCCAGGCTGTGAGCAACATTAAGATCAGCATCAGGTTGCCAATGTCAAATTACCTGAGGATACAAACTCATGTTTCTTGGAATCAAGAGCAGGATTTAATTGCTAAATGCAACAATTCTTTGTGTTTTAATTGGGGGAAGAGCAGAAAGAAGATCTTCAACAGGAAAAACAGATGGAGAACTGCAGAAATGTATCTCAGGATTTAAGCAGCAGCACTGGATAAATAGAGGAGCAGCTGAAACTCAGCCAAGCTGTGCAGAAATGCCCAAAGTCCTCCCTAAACCAACATCATGGCAGAGTTTAAACTTCAGAGGGCTTTTGGTGCCACCAGAGACACAAAGTAAAGAGCTGCTTTCAGACCTTTCACTCTTTGATGTCACTTCTCTGCGGGACACAAGGCCCAGAGGGAGCAGATGGCAACAGCTCATCTCCAGTTTGGTGGTCACTGAGCTGCCATCCTGGATGGGCAGGAGAAAGGCACAGACCCACAGCATAATTTAGGTTGGAAAAGCCCTCTGAGGTCATGGGGTCCAACCCCTAACCCAGCACTAAAATGGGCTCCTAAGTGCCACAAAGTTGGGTCCAACCCCTAACCCAGCACTAAAATGGGCTCCTAAGTGCCACAAAGTTTTCAAAACTTCCAGGGATGGTGACCCCAAAGTTTCCCACTAAGCTGAGATTTCCCATGGTCTGCAGAACAGGAGGGGTAAGCACTGGCTCCTGCTCCTTCCAGAGGCTATCACATTCCCAAAAACCCCAGGCAGGCAGCACCAGCTGGATTAACACTCCAAACCCCTCTCCAGAGCACTTATTTATCACCACTGCCCTCCAGGCCTTACATCACTTGGGGAACCACAGGTTGCAAAACCCCACCGTCCCCTGCCTGAATTAAAACCAGTTTGAAACCTCAAGTCCTGCAGGATCAGCAAATCCAAAATATACCAGCTTCCTAGGACACTGCTACACAGAGCTTTTTAATATTTCTGGTTGACTGGGCTATTTCAGGTGAGAGCCTGTCAAGAATGGCAGGTAAATTTAAATACTGGAAGTTTCTCAGTACACAACCTCATGCTGAAAAGGGATGGCTTTCCAGAAATTGTTAAAATGTAGTGCTTTATAACCCAAGTTTCCTCAAGGTATGCTGAGAAAACAAAGGCAATAATAAATTGTTGCTAGCAGAGTTTACCCTGCTGAACTGCAATAGTTTCCCTCTGGAAATATTTTGCCAAAGGCAATTTGTGGATCACAAAGAGGTATGAAAAGTAGAAGAATGTTCCCTTTCCTGTCCTGTGTAAGATAATGTAAACTATGTGCACATATTATGCATGGTGAATTTTATTATATTAAGTAGTAAGAACTACAGAAAATCCCAGAGTAGCTCTAAAGCAGCTAGGAAAAAAAAAAACAAAAAGGAGAAAATAAATCTATATTTGCTTTTCAGTCACAATTTCCATATTTAAAAAGGAGGAAAAAGCTCTTCCGACCTAAACCATCTGTATACACTGGCCAAAAACAATTCCAAAATTCTGTAAATCTATTTGAAATGATATAATTGATCCTGGTCAAGAACTTGCCTATGGAATTACAACAGCTCTAAATGGTATTTTCTGATGTCAGCTTGAACCATTTCCTTTCCCAAGGCAGAGCAGAAGGTTCCATCATTTAATCATTCCCAGCACTTAGGATCAGACAAGTAAGGCAAGTTGCAAGGTCTGCATTAATATCAACACTCCAGCGACCTCTCACACCCCATGGCACAGTGAGAACTCAATTTTACATTAATAAACCCTAACACCAAACTGGTAGAAACTCAGAAGACACCAGGTATTACAACTCCCATAAATTACAGCCGAGCTCAAATGGCCCGTACGAGCAATTGTACAGTGATAAAGCCTAAGTGGATGATATTTAAACAGATATTTGATTTACTGCAGAATTTTACATCGTGCTGGAATTCAAATGACAATTTACAAGTCCAGAGACCAGAAATCCCTGTCCCATGCAAAGTGCTGCTTGCAGTGCTCTGTCAGAAGAGCTGAATGCTGAATCCTTCCCACTGATGGGCTCAGGGCACAGAAGCCAAATGATAAAACAGAACACTGAAAAAGAGAATGAACCAAGCTGCTGCTTCATCCCCAGGTAGGAAATGACATCCTTGGTCTCCTCAGAGTGATGGCTCACAAATCTCACTTCTGCAAGGCAGCTGCCTGTGGGTCCTGGCACCACAAAAACTTCTGCTGCCAAACTGGGGGTCTGTCTGTCAGGCTCTTCAGAGATGCACAAATTGTGAAGACTGGAGAGCAGACGGACCCATCTCTTTAGGGACATTAGCACCACTAAAATCATGGAATTGGAAAAGCCCTCCAAGACCATTGAGTCCAACCTGTCACTGTCCCCAGCCCACAGCACTGAGTGCCACCTCCAGGAGATCCGTGGACACCTCCAGGGATGGGCATTCCAAACCTCCCTGGGCAGCTCCAATCCCTGAGCACCCTTTCCTTGGGGAAATTCCTGCTGCTGTCCACCCTGAACTCCCCTGGCCCAGCCTGGGGCCATTCCCTCTCCTCCTGTCCCTGTTCCTTGGAGCACAGCCCGACCCCCCTGGCTGTCCCCTCCTGTCAGGAAAATTTCCTCATTGAAAGGGGGGGTCAGGCACTGGCACAGGATGACCAGGGAAAGGGTGGAACACTTCCATCATCCCTGGAAGTGTTAAAAAAATGTTTGGATTTGGCACTTAGGAACAGGGATTAGTGGTGGGCTTGACAGTGCTGGGTTAAGGGTTGGACTTCATGATATTTGAGGGCTTTTCCAACTGTAAAAATGTTGTGATTTTATGCAAATAACAGCTGGATTTACAGAGGAGGAATTGTGGGATGCACAATCCAGAGCAGAACTTTAACACTCAAACAGGTCACAAATGGCTCCTCTGAGACCAGAAATCCTCCTGTTCCCCAGCAAAGAGCAACTACAGATAATTCTGGGCGAAAAAAGAAAAAAAAAAAACAAAACCCAAAACACCAAGGAGGAGATTTATCAGAGGAAAAAAACATTGCAGGCTTCCAGTGGGATCCAGGAAAACCTCTGGGCCAATAGCTGGAGCAGCAGTAATTGTTCCAAATCTATCAATAAAGCTGAGCTGCTCCTTCATTGACTGCAAACACCAATTTCTTTCATGGGGGATTATAAGTTGATGTTCATGGTCTCTCTACCACCATTAGGGTGATAAACAGTTGAAACTACATCAGGATCTGACACACAGATCAATTCTGGGTCCATAAAGAATCTACACAAGAGGTTCCTGGACAGGGATTTACTGCCCCCAGTTTTTATTCTCTCTCGCTGCTAAAATTACTTCTGTCAAGCACTTACAAGAGTACGGAGGAGAAGGGGGGGGGGGGGGGGAAAAAGAGGAAAAAAGGCAAAAAGAATTAATTTTTCATGTGCTGCTGGAACAGCCTTTTGAAATTTCGGGAGTTTTTAAGGCAAATATGTTCCTGCATTGGAAATGATGCTGAACAGCAGGTGGGACTGAGCTAAATAGTGAGCCAGCAGCACGAGCTGCTCACTATCCAGCACGCAGCAATTTGAAACACCAAACTAAGCTGTCGAGATTTTCTCCCAGGGCAGGCACAGGCTTCATGTTACCAGCGCCAAATTATATTAGACATTTAATTTTAAACCTCAGGTACTTAAATGTAAAACCTTACAACAGTAATAGTCATAAAGCAGTGGGGCATTCCATTTCAGAGAATGGATTTTTCTATTTTTCCCCTTTAATTTAACCAGCACCTCCTGTTTTGTGGCTCTGCCCACTACAAAGTAATTTATCTAATTAGGAGATGTTCACAGCTGCTTGAAAGACAGAAGCCCCAGGAAACCAAAGGTCTGGTTTGGAAGACTTTGAAAAGTTCTCTGGAGCCACACAAAGTATTAATTTAATGTGAAAAAAAGGTGCAGAGAAAAATTGAATCCCAATATGTTATTTTGTCTACAATAAAACCACGTGACAATAAGCAGGCATATTCTCCAGTACATTGGCATTTGAATTCCAAAAGATGCTTAGCTTCTTGCCATACCTGCTGCTTTCACAGTATTAGCTTTTTATGACTAAAATTCAAAAATCTTTTAATGGAGAAAAAACCCCCAGAAATTAAAAAGGGGTTTTCATGCGTCAACTTGCCAACATAAAGGACACATCTCTGAGCTTACCCAAAGATGATACACTCAGAGCAATCAATTATTCTTGAGGTTTTGTAGTTTTAGTGCAATACTTCTGAGTCTGCTGACCCTCAGTTGTCTATAACTCATTTTTAATCCAGTTTTCCCTCCATATTTATAAAAAAACAACCCCGCAAATTTATTTTTTTTAAACATTAGAACCTCTGCAAGAAATTATTTGAGGTAGGCTTCTTCACAAGTACCCAGCAGTCACCTGTAATTTCAAAATAAGGATTTCATAGGTAATTCTGGCTGTCGTCTCTTTTGAGCCAGAAGTAATCCCACATGAATGTCAAGTCAGAAACAGGTACTGCACATATGGGGGACTGCACAGCTGGGGTGGGAGAAAAGGTTCCCTTTGCCAGGAATTGCAAACCAGCTCAGGATCAGCAGCAGGAGCAAAAGGCAAGTCCAGCAAACCCAGCACTTTGAGGTCAAGGGGATGGCAAAGGCAGGAATTCAGGGGATATTCCTACTTTTTAAGATTCTATTTCCACGCCACTTGTAGGAGTTCGCTGAATTTTGGAGGTTTTCCTCCCCTGCAGCCTCATTTGGGACATGTGGCATGGGGATGGCACCTGCTCACCTGGCTGCAGGTGTGTCAGGGCGCACAGGACTGCAGCCGACAGCTCCTGCTTTCCCCCTACAGCCAGCACTCAGCACTCTTCATCTTGCCTTAGAAAAGCTAGAGGATAAAAGGCACAAAAAAGCCCAAACTTTGTTCTGACCTTTCAGAAGGGAGGGGGAGCTGGGGTGGATTAAAATGACCAAGCAGTTCAGGAAAAAGAGGCAGAAAATGTATGATTTTAAGTGGGAAACCAGCACAGCCTCCATGCAGGGCAATGCTGCCTCCCCTAAAAGCTTAACCAGGAGTGGGTGAGCTGGGTGGACACAGAGGAGAACAGGGCTGAAGCTTTTGTTTCACTGTGCTGCCTCACAACATCCCTGCCTTCCTGCAAGGCTCACTCAGAAAATTCTTAGGCAACATCTGGGCCATTTCAATGCAAATTCTCCTGAAGGTGCTGCCTCCATGTTTACAGCTCCAGGAAAAGGTCTCTGCTTTGCTAAGTGTGTATTTGATAGTTAATGCCACTCTGAAACACGGTGATCATGATTCTAAACCCTCTGTTCTCCTAAGGTGGCACTAAAAACCTGTCCAGAGATGCTCTCAGGGCTATACTCAAATTCAGACCTTCTACAGAGATATATGTGGGACACATGAAATAGTTCCCATATTCCCCTAACTGTTCCCATTTTAGGGGCAGCCATCAGAAACAGCATTCCTCCCCTTTTTCCTGACCTATTCACCATGGTCTGGTAGCAAACATCACATCTACCCTTTAAAAACAATTATTGCTACAACCTAATAATTCCTAAACAGCACCAGGAATAGTGTCTGCTCCTTTTAATGCTGCTAAATGCTCCACAGAGGAAACACTCAGACTGTGCCAGGAGCGTGCAGGCAATGGAGCAAGAGCACAGCAGAGAAAGGACACGCTGAGGAGAAGATCTGGAGGGTCATTTACTGCTAATATCCATCACACAGGGCAAGAAATCTGAGTATCAAGCAAACAACACACATTATGTGGCTGCTCCATGTCTGGGAGTGTCCAGGGCCAGGCTGGACAGGGCTTGGAGCAACCTGGAATACTGAAAGGGGTCCCTGCCCATGACAGGGGAAGATGGGCTTGAAGGTCCCTTCCAACCCAGACCATTCTGGGATCCTATGATTATGTACCTGAAATTAAAATTAAGCAGTACTGCAACTACATGAGCTCTTCATTTTGAAAAAACAATCACAGAATTCTCTCAGGCTGCTCCAAGTCCCATCCAGCCTGGCCTTGGACACTTCCAGGGCAGCCACAGCTTCTCTAGGCAACCTCTGCAGGGCTTCACCATCCTCTCAGGGAAGGATTTCTCCCTAATATCCAAGCTAAACTTCCTCTCTTTCAGTTTAAAGCCATTCCCCCTTGCCCTGTCACTCCGCGCCCGCATAAAAAAAGTCAGTGTTAAAACTTAATCCATCCCCTTTCTTCTAATTCCAATTTTCCCCTCAGACTCTGCCAGCTCAGCACCCAACACCACAACGGGGTGGGCACCATTTCATTTCCCCTTTTTTTCCCCTTTTGAAAAAAAAAAACCAAGAGCACCAAAGTCCCCCTTCACCCCAAGGCACGTGACCCCCCCAGAGCTCCAGGTTTCTTACCACTGCTAATGCCAGAGTTGGCAATGACTGTGGCCTCGCTCCACTGATCGGCACTGGAGACCGAGTAGGAGCGCTGGTGCATACCGTCCGGGCGGCTGTTGAAGGACACCAGACTGATCCCACTGGCCATCTGAGACACAGATGTGCTAGTAGTCACGTTCCCTAGGCACAAAGGGAAAACAAATCGTGTCAATAGAGAGCACAGAAGGGGTTTCGTGTCAGGATGGATGTGGGGGGGTGGTCTGAATGAGCAGAAATAAGGGGTTACTTCACCCACACAACGACCTGCCCTGAAGGGCCAGAGCTGACGGTCCTGAGACCAGCTCAAATCCAGCTAAGAAGACAAAAAAGCCAAATTTTTCATGGTGTCACCTCATTCTGTTCATTCACCTTCTGGGAAACGTGGTCTTCCACCACTCTGCTACTAGGCACACTCTCTGGAGCTCCTCTGCTTATTAGACTGGACACAGAAAACCAATTTCATTGTATTTGCTGGGAAACGTCCTGATGAAGGCAGGAATGATGCATCCATGTTCTCAGAAGACTAATTTATTACTTTATGATACTATATTATATTAAAGAATACTATACTATAGTAAAGAATACAGAAAGGATACTTACAGAAGGCTAAAAAGATAACAATGAAAACTCCTGACTCTCTCCAGAGCCCTGACACAGCCTGGCCCTGATTGGCCATTGAGTGAAAACAACTCACAGCAGAATCCAGTGAAACAATCACCCGTGGGTGAACAATCTCCAAACACATTCCAAAGGAGCACAACACAGGAGAAGCAAATGAGATAAGAATTGTTTTCCTTTTCTCAGAGGCTCCTCAGCTTCCCAGGAAAAAAATCCTGGGCGAAGGGATTTTTTCAGAGAATGTGGATGCGACATCAATTTATTCCTAAAAGGCACTAAGCCAACTCCAAGAGAGTTTAAACAATACATCTCTAAATAACACCTGACACAGGTATGTCCCCCAAGAACACACTGATGGGGAGCAAAGGACTGCCAGCATTGAGAGACCAAGGGGGGAAAAAAAAACTTTCTTGGACATTTAATCTTAAAACAACGTCGTGACACAAAGCAGACATTGGACTGACTGCAAGTATCATTCCTGGGGCTGGTCCCAGGAATGTGACACAAAAGGGGACACACAAAGAACAGCCTTTACCCAGTAAACACTTCTGGATTTTCACAATCACTGAGGCCTAGGACATTAAAATGCTGGTAGCTGTGTGCAAGGGGGAGTCACAGGGACAGGTTTCCCACCATAAAACAAGTGGGATCTGGCTGAATACACTTTAGAGCAGAAACAATTAAAACCTTTCCAGAAACTCAGGTTTCTAATGGTCTTACTTACAACTTGCTATGGGCCAAAACCTGCTCCAGGGTTTTGGGTTCTGAGCACATTTTACTCCATTCCTAGCAACAGGCCTTGCATATCATAAAGCCACAAAGAATTTACAGTGCCAGTTTCATTCCTCGTGGCAGGCTCTCTAAAGGTGCCCCACAGGTCCTCTCTGGATTGAAGAACACTCTTAAAAAACACATGCAAAGGGAAAGGAACAGACGCAGTGTTATAACGCACCCTCACACTTTGCATTTCCATTGCACCTTCTACTGATGAGTTCAGAAAAATTAATGAATTAATTTTCAATGCTCCTGTGAGGTTGTTAATTATCTGCTATCATTTCCCCCATTTTTCAGAGGTTAAATGACCCAGGGCCACAAAGGAAGATTGTGGCAGACTTGAAAATAAAACCCAGATCTCCTGACTCCCAGTTCTATCATTATGTCTTTTCCCAGAGCAGCCTTTGGGAAGACAGCAGAGCTTAGTGAACTACTTTGTGTTTATTAGAGTTGGCATAATTGTCCCTTTCTCTCCTCCCCTTTCCCAAGACAAAATCTCCTCTTTAGTCCTTAACACAGATCCATCACAGTATCTGTGTCTTCAATGTACTTACTCAGCCCCCTAGAACTTCTGCCTGGCAATCCCTGCTTTGCAGACATGAAATATATAGACAGAAAAACTCATTTGTCTCATTATGCAAAGACTAAGGTGGGTTTTGGAACCGTGTTGGGACCTCCCAAGGCATGAGACTACAGAGCAGAGGACTAAATTATCATTCAGTATTTGAAAACCACAACAGAAAATGAAAACATGAGCTGATCAAAATTGCATTTTGCACTACCTTAAAAGAAATCTCTCCTTCCAAATCAGCTTCCGTGATGCTCGCTTTGAAATCCCCTTTTCCTCTGCTTTTCACAATCCGGAAAAACTATGAATATTAATAAATTGTTTGGATGATCCTCCAAATTAAAGGGAATGGCTGATGTGAGTGACAAGAGTTTGAGACCGAGCGGGTTCTACAAACTTGAGATTTAGGCCAGCACAGACACAACACAAGCATTGATATTTTTACACTGACATCTTCTACCTAGCCCACAAGCTTTTGAACACGAGCATCCCATCACCATCTAACCATGATGCAAAACCAACACCTTGAGAAGAGACCATCATCAAGGTTTCTGTGTCGTCGTGTCAGCGCCAAAAGCTCTCCTCTCGCCTTAATGCCATCTGAGGAGCTCCAACCCCTCGCTGTGACATGAACCTGTTGAGATGTGACTTGTTCTGGGAACCAAAAGCAGAATTTTTCTTCCACTGCACCTCTCTCAAAGGTATGGGCTGCTAGCACAAAACAGGTGCCAAGTGCATTCATATGACACTTTGCTGAACTGTGATGAACCCAGCCCAGCTCCCTCCTTCCTGCTGCCACAGCCTGGTAACCTTTATCCTGCAACTTCTATGATAGTATTTATTCAGGATTAAATCCCACTTTGTCCAGGTGCTGCAAGGTGTGTATTTTCATGACATATCATACCATCAAGCCAGCATCCATGAGCAAACATCGGAAGGGCCAGACTATAGAAAATAGTGTGCCTTTCCTTTCCTGTTCCCCTCCTTGGTATGTTCATGTTCAGCTCTAGCACAAACTTGTTACTTAGAAGCTCCTTTTAAAATCATTATTTCCCAATCCAGCACTAATTTTCCACTTCTCAGTGCAACTGTAGGGCATGAATCCCACACTAGGCACTAAAGCTGCCACCCCAAAACAAGGACTGCTGCTCTTGCCAGAGCTTCTCCAACAGTCCCACAGTTCTTCACATCTACAATGGGCAAACCCCAAACCAGACACGGCAAAAGTCCTTTAATTTTCCTCAGGGATAAAGCCTGGACAGCAGAAACCACCTCAGCCTTTCAGCAGGCAAGCAGGAGACAGTGAAGAGGAGGAGGCCAGCAGCATCAGTGAAAATGCTGAAGATGTCCCTACCCATGGCAGGGGGGTTGGACCAGATGAGGTTTAAGGGTCCTTCCAGCCCAAACCACTCTGTGGTTCCCTGAACAGCAAAGCCTGTATGCTGGGTCAGGCACGTGAAGCCTTTACATCCTGCACCTCTTGTCGCCCCAGCCAAGGACAGATTCCCATCACCACACCGACCCCAAGCTCCTGCTCTGCTACCTGTGCCACGCTGGAGCTGTGAAAGAGTTGTCGCTTCAAATGCATCCTGCATGCATCAGCTGGTTGCTTAAGTTGATTAGCAGGGGGCAGTTAAATTACTATGCTAATCCATGTATTCTCAGCACTGTTTCCTTGATATGGATATGTGTATATGCTTACTGGGAAGCCTTGATTAGTTCAAGCTTCAATGTGTCAAAGGCTCCAGATTCTTTCCAAAGAATAATTTTAGCTGTACTCACATCCCTAAAGTGTGGGAGCTGATTTGAAAAGGTACTTACCTCTACCATATGCTATTTTTCTTTAAACAATTTGCATTTCAAAGGGAATATGGCATTTATATTTGAATGAATATCAGTATGTTGCCAGAACTTGTCTCAAATGAGCAAAAAAAAAGATGCTGGTCTCCTATTGAACAAAAATGTTTTCATCTACCAAAGGAGCATCAAAGAAAGAGTTCCTCTTTCTAGCTCTAGACAGCTTTATTAAAACTATCTTTTCTGATGTTATAAAACACCCCGTTACGGCCGCGCTTACAAAACGTTCAAACAATTAAGCCCCACAAAACCCATCCAAATTAAGATTCAAGGTAATTTCCAGGTTCGGCCACTGCTCAGCAGACGAGCCCCTAAGAAAAGTGAGCGTGCTCACACGAAATCCCATTTAAATACCCATTTATTCAGTGTCAAACATTGCAAAGAGCATGTGGAATTAAGCCAAGGAGTGTGGAGAAGCTGAGGGAAACACACATGGGGGCAGAAGGAGAACAAGGGAGTCACTCTGGCTCCTCACACACAGCCCTTCAGATTTCCAAAACAACTGAGCAGAAATGCAAGCCTTAGAAATGAAATTAAAATAACCAGGATTCATACAAACACAGGACTGGACAAGATGTGAACAGTGTGTGTCGAGTAGGTAAAAGCCAAAAGGTAAATGGTCCATTGTAAAAATGGTATTAAAATACGCAATGAAGGTTAATATGAATGCTGGCTTACTTATATGCAGTGACTTTTCCAACAAAAAATAAAGCACTCATGGTTTTGGTCATGTTTGCTCCTGTAATGGACCAGTATGAGGGACAGCATGTCTGCAATCCCTCTTTTGCTGGTTTTTAACTTAATAATCCAGTGAATCATCACAGGTTAGCAGAACAGACACATCAGTTCAAGCCTTCACCAACTACACCCCCCCTAATTACAAATGCAGAACGAATACAATTCACAACAGACCCTGAGAAGTGAGATACAAGTGACACAAACGATACTGGGCACAAATGATTTCCATTCCGCGCTGCAGACACATCTGTGATTCCCTCCAAACAAATCAGCTACCAGAAGTTACACTCACAAGTGCAACTAATACACTCCTGGATTTATGAGATGAGCAGCCAGAGCAGGAGTTGTGGAGCAGAACTGTATTTTTCCATGAAGCAGCAGCGTGTGAGACTCGCAGGGGGCTGCACAGAAAGACTGAATCAGATAAACTGCAGCCCTACTGCTCTGCTTTCACCATGTTTCATTTGTGCCAAGCTCCTCATGCTCATGACGAGTTTCTCTTCCAGAAAAAAAAAAAGAAAAAGAGAAGGAAATAAACCTCTTAAGGCCAGAGGGCTGCGCTCACCAGCTGTTAGAACTAATGAAAAATACATTAGAGTTGTGGGTCAGGAAATCCTGACTCTTGATATCAGAGGGTTAATTGTTTCAAATCATGTTGGGTCAATTTGTGTTGCAGGAATTCTGCCTATTCTTGAAATGCCCTCTAATTCAGCACCAGGCACTGTCAAGTAGGTTAGATTGGCTGTGGATGCCCCCTCCAAACCCACACTGCTCCCCTGAGTCTCTTCAGGGTGCAAAGGGAGAAGCCCCACTGCTGGCTGCAGAGAGATGGGAAGCATTCCCTTCCCATCCTCAGCTCTGCAGCACTCTCAGAATGAATTCCCAGAGTTGTGCAGAAGCTCTGCCAGTGGACAAACCTTTCCTGAGAAGTGTCTGACCATCCCAGCTGCGCTTTCTGCCTCTCCCTCACCTACAGATATGAACCTTGGGACCAGGAACATTTGGGGATGGCTCTCCTGGGTTCCATTAGTTTGCTGCCTCAGCATCCATCTTTTCCAGGTGCATCCTGCTTTCTGTGCCCACTCTGGAGATCATTGTGCACTGAAACCTAGGGCAACAGCTACCTACAGCTCCTTGCCTCTCCCACTGAGACAGCTGGGAAGGGAGGCATTGCTGAGGAGTCTGGCTGTGTTCTGAGGACACTGTGGGACCTGAAGAGCTCTAAATTTCATAGCCAGATTCTTCAGGGGGGTAAAACCCCCTTAAGTATTGCCATGGATTCTGTTTCATCCCAACAGCAGCCTGCAAGCAGCACAAAGTCCCTGCCCTGGCTTTATCAGGCACCTGAAATTACCTGAGGCTCCTCACACACAAAACAAGAAGGAGTGAGGGGCAGGGCTGGAAACAGATGATCTTTCAGCTCCCGTCCAACCCAAACCACTGTGACTCTGTGATAAACATCTTCCCAAACCACACTGGTTCCAGTGCTGCAACGCTCCCTCAACACGCTGACAATTGCTTTCAGCACCGCAAACTCACTCGTGAGTTTCACTTAAGTTTTAAGACTTCTTTCTTCCAGAAGCATTTACTTACTGAACAAAATTCCTAAGGATAAGCAGCTCTTCCTAGAGGAAGCCCTTCCATGTCCATCCCCGAACTGGGCTCGATCAGCAGCGCGCAGACCGAGCGGGGTCAATACTAATGAACAAACAAGGCAGTGCCAAGAAATATCCTGGCAGTGAAGGACGTGGTGCTGGGAGTATAACGAGGAAAGCTATTATTCTCAGAGCATGCCAAAGCAACACAGCAAGTGTGGAGGAAAATTAAGTCATCAGAGGAGACATCTCTTCTAAAAGAAAGTTAAACCCAAGATCTTCACCGCGGGCTTCTGCTCGAGATCCCCGACTATTTATTCTGCTGGGATCAAAGCCTGCTTTCCTTTCCTGGCAGGCAGATTATTATTATTTTTCTGTAGTTTTAACAAGTATCAGTAATAAATAAGATACGCTTGGCTTTCTGGGCAAGTCCTGATGGAGGTTACCTGCTTGTTCAGGGACTGCAGCTTTAAGACCCAGAGGTGAGAGTTTTGCTGGCAAAAACTCTGCTTTGTGTTGCTCTTGTTTGGCTGTGAATCCTGACAGGAACCGTGGATTTAACTTTGTGAAAAATACCAGCAGAGATCATTCCGAGGCAGGTACAGCAGAGCATGTGCAGGCCCTGAGGCAAAGGATGTAAAATGCCTCCTAATCCCTTCGACTGTCAGTGGAAATTATTAATAATGGAACTGGAGAGGGGGTGGCAGGTCCTACCTGCGCGCTGGATCCCGACTGCTGAGATGAACTGGGCTAACTTTGGGAGCTTCCCACGGGCTCCAGCCCTCCCCAAACCCTGCCAGAGCCTCCTGGGGTGGGGAGGGACCACTGCTGGCATTCACCGCCTCTCAGCAAACAGAACAAAGAAACTTTATTTTCGCAAAAGAGACAATAGATACCAATGCGAGATGACTTTTTTCCCTTTTTTTCCCCCCCCCTCTTTTTAATAGCTATTGCCACTGTAACAGCAGCTAAGTGAATGCATGTCTGCAGTGTGAGCAGTTTTGATAAACAGCCTCTGCGGGCCACACAACGGGGATAATGTATCCTTAAGTACTGCCAATGAGCTGCCATTCTGCACAGCCAATTACTTCTGTGCGTCTGTCACTCAAAGGAAAAATGACTGAGCCCATTAGATCAAACCTTTGTCACTGTTCCTAATGCACTCTTAGGCCTCATTAATCTGAGGGAGCAGCAACACAGCCGCCGGTGCCTCATTGCCTCCCCCACAACAGGCCCACGTGAATCTTCTCATCTCTCCCCCAAGTGCACCACGTTAATCAAGCTCTCCTTATTACCCCGGTCCCTGTCACGGCGGAGAGCGCTCTCTCTCTTAAATGCTCTCATTATGGTCCATCTTTAGAGCCGGCTGAGTGGAAAAAAAAAAAAAAAATTAAAAAAAAAAAAATAGAGGGGAAAAAAAAACAAACCCGAGCCAGAGAGAAAGAGAAGAGGAAAAAGCAAGTCCGATCACATTAATATTCATGACAATAATTAGTATTCTAGGTCACTGAATATTCATGCTATTAGTTTGGTTTTTTATGGGTTTGCTGGATGTCCTGATTGCTGGAGTGTGGAGGAAAACAGCATGGTTGGGACTTTAGATGTCAACGGCAGTTCAATACTCCAAACACATTTTGTGTTTTTTTTTTTTCCCTCCCTGTTTGGTAAATCAGCTTCAACCCTCCCGATGGCTTTAATACCTTAAAATCACTGGGGGGAAAGGCATGGACAGCCCTGCCGAGGTCTGAACATCCAACCAGTGTGTGCTGCGCCCTGTGACCGTCAAGACACCAGGATGTCATCGGGTGGACAGGGCAGATCTGGGATTTTATCCAGGATACGGCACCACGGAGCCATGAAATTCATCCAGAGGGAAACAGGCACCGACTGCAGGCTCCAGTCACCTGCCTGAAGCTCCACGACACATCCCTACCCTTTATCCACCTCGTCAGCATCAGGGGTTTGCCCACCTCGAGAAAGGATCCTCAGACGGCTCATTTTTCCTTTTTTTCCCCTGAAGAGAAAAATCTCAGCAAACTCATCTTTCTCAATATTTAACTAACGCAGTTATTTTATCCAATATTTATTTCATTATTGCTAATATGTGCCCTGCTCCTTTTCTCCCATTATTAAGGGATAGAGAGTACTAACAGTGAAAGTTTGTATTTCTCTAGTTCTGGAAAGGGCAAATCCTAGTCCAGAGGAAGCAGAGAAAATGACCTTGAGGGATCCCCCTCTAGTGGGATGAAAGGGAAATCTCGGATGCACTCGAAATTGGGCTTTTTTCATTTGAAACGAGCAAACTGCAAACTTCTCCTTCCTGCTGCTGCAGCTGTATATCACCGAACCAACAGCAAAGCCACGCAGATGGAAAATTGACTGGGGTGATTGATGACAAAAGTAAGTCCCAAACTTGCATTTGTGATCTGTGGCAAGCGCATGAAGCTCGCGCTGGAGCTGAAGCGCGGAAAGCGTTCCGCACCAAGTCACCTCACGTCCCTCGCCGACTGCAGAGCTAGTGACAGACAACTCCCAACAACCACACCAGGCCACCCTCAGCCACCTCCAAGCAGAGCAGATTCCAGAATTTAGGGCTCAGTCCAGCTTTTATTTGCAAAGGCACCCAAGATCCACAGGCTTTGGGAAAACTGCCCACGCTTCTGAGCTCTTGGCTCGGTAAGCATTGTCACTCATCACCAGATCATAACATCTGAATCCTCACAGTGACCCCCCCAATTAAAAAAGGTCATTACAAGATCTACAAGAACCACCAAGGATTTGATAGATGATCACAATTAATGGCAGACAGGAACCTCACAGTGATAAGAACGTGGAGCTGCCATTCCTGCAGCATCTGAAATGTCACAAGCAGTTAGCAGATAACAACCTTCAGCACACTTAACGATGGCCCTGGAACTAACACATTTTGGGATACTTCACATACTGTACAGTCACCATTTTAAGGGAATTTAATAGCACCAAATTATTTAAATGAAGTGTTAATCAGGAAACAATTTATCTCTACACCATAAGCTATTTTTAGTCGTGAACTTTCTACTTCAGTGGCTCTTGCTACAGCTCTGGCTTTGGGTTGTTTGGAGAGGAGAAGAAATAAATGACTCCTGGGAGAGATTTCAGGAATAAGTTCACCTTCAGGTCAAGCAGCTCAAATCCAACCCAATTCAGGAGTGAATGAAACCTGGACCCACTCCTGGCTCCAAAGCCAGGCTGAGCCAGCTCCTAAAGGGCAGAGGGACTTGGCCAGTGGGATGGACAGGACTGTGGGATGGACAGGACTCTGGGCCTGCTCCCAGCTCTCAGAGAAAGCTGGAACTGAGCAAGTCCTAGAATTACCCTTTTCTGAAGGACTTCCAACTGAGCTGCATCAACAGAATGATGCTCAGTGCCATGTAAATTTAATTTAAATTTCAGTTAATTCACCACTGTTTGTCAGCTTGGATTGAAAATACCACAGAAGTGACATAATTTTAGATTGAAGGGAATAAACATCCATTTCCCCAGCTCACAGATTCCTACCAAGCTAGCTTACAAGTGTGAGCACCTTCCCTGAAGCCACAGTTAACAACCTGTATTTGAAGTCTACACAACATAAATAACAACCCTGCATCTCTCTGTATTTTTTGGGAGAAGCTGCCACACAGAATCCCTTACACAATAAACCCCAAACTGCACCTCCAAGAACCCAAGAAGAGACCAGTTTTCAAATCAAAGTCAACCTTTTTCCAGGCAAGGTGCCTGGCTTTGTAACAGCAGGAGCAGCCCAACCCTCTACTCCTTTCCCTGCTTTCTGACAGAGCACAGAAAATATTCCTTTTTCCTGCTGCTGTTTCATTTCCAGTTTGTTCACTGTCCCACCATGACTGTGACAATGGACTCTGACTTGATGTTAAGGGAAAAGTGTTTTTTCCCAGCCCTTGTGCCAGTGGAAACCCAGCAAGGAAGAGTAATCCAGAGTTTTTTTAACTCATATATTTTCATAAAGGTGGTTTTTTTTGGTTTTTTTTTTTTTTTTTTACATCTCTGAAACAGAAACTCTCAAGGACTGGAACTGAGTTTGTGCCAAAGAACTGAGTTTGTCCTTCCCAAATTCCCAATATTGCCCTGATCAGCCTCATTCCCTCTATTCTGCTCACAGCACTGTTATGGGAAGCACCTTTTCTTGGGAAAGACCCTCCCACGTGGGAGGAAATTCAAGGTGTCTGATCCATCACTGAGGTCCAAAAAGGCTTCAGAGAGGGAAGGGGATGAGGAGAAGGAGGAGCTCGAGCTGCTCTGCTGCCTCACAGACCATGGTGGGATCAGAAGAGTGGTTGAATCACAAGACATTACACTCAGAGAAGACTATTTGCTGAAATATGAACTTAAGATATCAGTTACAGCAAATCAAGTAGGCATTTAATCCATTGATTTCTTGTCAAAGTTGGCATGGAAATCCATCCTTAAGAGGCATCTTCCAAGCAGTGCTTAAGTGTCAAATGAAAGCACCAACCAAGCCAAGCAGCATTTAACTTTTGGGGATGAGGCAATGTGAAGCAGAGAAAATATAGTGAATTTACAGGCCTAAAAATCAAAATAGAAAGTGCTGATTCTTCCTGTTTGGTCCAAACCTCTTCCACGTGGCAGAGCTGTGTACAAAAACCTCCCAGTGACAACCAGTAAGTGACAATTCAGCCCTGTGATCTATTTTAAGGCACCACACAGGCTCAAGACACCACTTTTCCCAGCAGTACCAAGTGAGGGGAAGCTCTGAGGCAGCAGCACAGCCTGCAAGGGATGATTTCCATGTGTTTTGAGCTGTGTGGCAGATAACTGCAGATATTCCAGGGGTCCTCCTGCCACTCCAGAACTCAGCCCCAAGTACCTACAGGTCTCCCACCCATCTCCTACTGTCCCTGACCACATCAGAGCTCAGATGAAGAAGGCAGGCACAGTTTGGGACAGTGACCTTCTTTTCTTTATTTTCTTTCTTTTTAGTAATTCTTAACTGATGAGTAGCTCCTTTTTATGTTTGCTTTTAAGCCAATAACAAGCAGCAGATGCTGACCAGACATCAACAACAGGAAAGTCTTTCAGTTTTTCTAAGCAAGAGGATGAAGAAGCCAAGAGGGAAGAGAGAAGCTCCAACTATTCCCACAGTGTTATTTGAAATCCACTATCTAAATTTCCTAGGATTTGGAATTTCTGGCATAACTGACTTGTGTGATCAAGCCTCAGGCTGGCCAGGACACACACACACAGTGAGAGATGCCTACTGCAAACTCTCAGGGAAAGTTTCCCTCTGACCTGGCAAACCAAGCAGATGCCAAAACACGTAAATTCCATGCTACAAACTTTAAATTCTTACATATTTCTAAATATGTTTCCAGAAACTTATTTTTCTGAAGCTATCAAGTAATTTTTGACTGTGTTCAAATGTGTTAAAAGCTGAAATCTCTTTATTTAAACATCTCCCCTGCAGTTTATTGACTCAGTCCAGCACTTTCATTCCCCAAATTAGGAAGTATATTGAAAACCAAAGCAGTCCCCACACCTAAACATCTAAATTATATAGTAAACTGGAAAAAACCAACCCAACCATGAATAATTTTCTCCTATGATCTCTGCCAGTGCCAGGTCAAAACTTGAGAAAGGGTTTGATGAAATCACGGCTCCAGATTACTCAGGTCCCAGCCTGGGATCTCCAGGAGTGTCTGCTCAGTGGCACCACTTTAAAAACCCACCTCAAACAGTACCATTCAGAGTTGGAAGGAAAAAAAACTTCTCAGTTTTCTCCTAATAAAGGGGAATGTCTCAAAAAAGCAGGAAATTACACCTTGGCTTGAAGGATGGGGGGTTGGAATTAGATGTTATTTAAGGTCCCTTCCAACCCAAACCAGCCTGATTCTATGAAGCATGAGACAGATAATTATTATTATCCAAGAGAAGACACCTGAATATCCAGGAATCCCAGGGTTGCTCATCCCAGTGGGTTTTGCACAGGGACAGGAGTGTGGGGATGGTTTTGCTGGCACATGCAGGAGGTGTGTATGTTATCCATAAATGCAAAAGGCACTTGGCACTTTATGGATGTCATCCCAAACATGCTGACAGAACTTCCACTAGACCATTATGAGTTTTGTACAAGCTGTGCATTTTACAAGATAAATTGTCTCAAATGTTTTCCCTTAATGCCATTTTTTAAAATCCACTTAGCTGTATGGACAAGTGCTTCAGCAAACAATAAACATCTTTGTTTAGAGCTCAGAAGGAGCTATAAACCACTTCCACCAATAAATTAAAAAGCTTTCCACAGAAGAATTGTGCTGTTAGATGAATGCATAATACTGACTTTCCAAAAGTGTAAAGAAGGGCTGTGGATCTCACCAGGAAGCCATAAAAAGCCCTTTCAGATCATACAGCATTTGCTTTTCCTAAGAATTAGATAAGAGATGGTAGATTCCTCCCATATGTTAATGCTTGTGAAATTACAAAGGGCTTTGGCAAGTACAGGGTAACAAATACACAAAGACAGACACTGAAGGCTACCCAGAAACTCAGAATGTCTCGTGGGGAACCGATCAGCAGTTAGGGCTTAAAAACTTCCACATCAGTGTGTTTGTAAATCCCAGAATGGTTTGGATTGGAAAGAATCCTAAAGTTCAACTAATTCTACTCCCTACCACAGGCAGGGAGACCTTCCACAATACCAGGTTGCTCCGAGCACCACCAGCCTGCCCAGGAACCCCTCCAGTTATGGAGAGATATCCATCCCTACCCCAGCTGTTCATGGTACTTCCCTACAAACACTGGGAATGCAGATTTTCTCCCATTTTTTCCCCTAGCAAGGTGCTCCCTTACCTGAATTTGGCGAGATGTGTAAACTGCTCATGTCTTTGGAGAGGCCGTTGGTTTTGGGGCTGGAGATGGGGGCACAGGCTGATGTGGCTCGGGGTGGCCTCTTCCCTGGGACCTTCACAGTGGTTCTCAGCAAGTCGATCTCTTTTCCGTGAACGTTCTGCATGTAGTCCTGCAGAGAGAGAGGGCAAAACCCCAAAACACAACATCAGACAGGAAGTTCTGTAAGAATGAACAGAATTAACAAAGCTGCTTTCACAAGGCTTTGGCCCTACATCCTCTGCCAGCACCCACCATATGGTTTTCCCATTCCTTCCATGTTCCTGATAATCCCTTCCACACTTCTCACCATTAACCCCAAAAGTCTGGAGCTTTCTCACGGATCCTCCAACTTCCAGCTGGATAAGAGCTGATTCACAACACAGCCACGTGTGGGAATTCACCAGCCAAAGGTCCCAAACATGAGGAGAAGACCAGGCTGAGTGCCCCTCCTGAGCACATTCACTTGTGTCTCCTCTCTGCCAGTGTTTCATGCCCTCATCTCTTTCTCCCTCAAATTTGGCTGGAATGGGTCAGCAGGCACCAAAATTACAAAAGGGCACCAGCAGGGAAGGTTTCAGTCATTTCAACATTGTTTCCTTAGAATACGACCCTTCCTGCACCTACACAAAACATCATCAAAGGGGAAAAAAATAATGCAAATTACATCTGATTAGAGCAAACACTGGGAGGCAGAAGTGGAAAAGGCTTTTGCCAATTCTTGCTTGGA
The DNA here is from genome assembly GCF_017590135.1 of Pyrgilauda ruficollis. Lineage (NCBI taxonomy): Eukaryota > Metazoa > Chordata > Aves > Passeriformes > Passeridae > Pyrgilauda > Pyrgilauda ruficollis. The sequence goes on along the minus strand of NW_024516098.1, from coordinate 312,901 downwards.
GAGCCCACAAAGGGGAAACAAACTAAAGCAAATGGACATGGGTATTTTTATCAGAGGGCAAATTGATCCTGGGATACACCAGCACAGCTATGTCCAGCAGAGATGGTGAATGTTAAAGCCAGCACACAAGACACCAGAGTTCTCATCTCCTGGTACACTGGGCTGTGAGCACTCACATTCCAGAAAAAAATAATTGAAACTGGAAAAACTATGAGAACATGAAAAGGAACAAAAGAGACACTCTCTTAAAAAGGACATGCAAGAGGGGCAGCACAGGAGAGTAAAATCAGGGGTGAAAAGGGGCAAGAGCACTGCACAAAAAGATATCTGGGCTGCCCAGAGAAGCTGCGGCTGCCCCTGGATGCTTGGGAGTCTCCAAGACCAGGCTGGACATTGGGACTTGGAGCAACCTGAGACAGTGGAAGGTGTCCCTGCCCATTGCAAGGGATGGAATGAGAAGAGCTTTGAGGTCCCTTCCAACCCAAACCAGTCCAGGACTCTGGGATTAAGGGAAAAACAGCGATTTGAGGTGGGTGGGAGAAGATCTAGGCTCCTACTTCACAAGAGATTTCCTGAATTTACCCAAAATCTGTACCCTGCTGCCACAATCCAGGCAGCTGATTGCTCCCTCATCAAGATTCTTTCACCTTTGGCAGTTCCTACAACACAAATTATTTATTCTGCTCAAAACCCATCAAAAATCTGGACCAGCAATAATTTCTTCCTAGTTAACAGAAATCAGTGATAAAACCCTTAAACTAAGCCATCACGGTAGTTTACTTTTCCCAAGCTGAGAATTATTAACAGGAAAAGGTGGGGTCTGAACAATTAGTGGGGAGAGGACACAGAGCTCTGCTGCCAAGAGAAAAACAAAGGCAATCCACTCAGGAAAATTCCTTTACTAGGTGCTAGAGAACAAACACCTTTCATCCATAAATCATGAGCTTGGCAGAACTTTCTTGTTCAGGTGTCACTTCTTCACAAATTAAAATACAATAAACAGAAGATAATTGAGCATCTATTGCTTGTGGGCTGTAAAGTGAGGTTTAATCAGAGAGTGACTAAACCTCAGCACGTGCTCTTTTCCAATAGTTTTATTTAATGTACAACCAACTTCAGCTGGAGAAGGGGGTTTTGGATCCAGCTCAGACGAAGACTGGGTGTGATTTCCCAACTTGAGGTGTGGCAGGGTGTTGTTAAAGGTCTTTTAGCTGGGTGCAAACCAGGCTGAGGTGAGCCACAAAACCACTTGAGGGAGCGTTGGCAAACACAAAACCGACGCGCGCTGCGGCCGCCGTCAGAGCGAAGCGCCCGAACGACAACAGATGCCGGGTAGGTATTAATGTCAGCTTAAATATTTATGGGGATATATCAAATGTAAATAATAAAGGCCCTTTCATCGTGGGCAGGGTGCACAGCGATAATCTGCGGGTCTCCCCGAGGAGGGGAGGGCAAGGACAGCGTTCCCAGCCCCGTCAGATCCCCGCTCGCTCGGGGAATGAAAGTTCAAACTACAAAATGACGCCGGGGCTTCAGAAGCGCAATGGAGGGTTTGATCAGATTAGAACAGATGAGGGTCTTGCTGTCATCTGGAATATGCTGTGTTAAAGAGAAGACAGCAAACTGGATTTTGATATGCAAATGGTACAGGGATAACTCCCCAAGATGTTAGTTGTAGAAAATGCTGATCCGAGAAAAAAAGGGGAAAAAAACCCTTTAACAAGGCATGAGGGTAATTCAAAGCCAAGTACTTTTAAACAGCACTTAACAAGTCCCTAGAGCCCACTCAACAGTGGGCCACCCCAGACGTGCCATCTTCTGCCCCTCAACAGCTTGAAAAACTAGTAATTGCGAATCCATTTGCATTTTTCTTCTCAACTTGTCCACGTTCATCATTCGGCAAGGCAGGGGGAAAAAAATAATAAGAAAAATAAAAATTAAAGCCAGCAGCAAAGCAGAGGGACCCCTCCCCAAACATGTGGCACGGAGGAGATGCGGGCGCCCCGATCCCCCACACCCTGCGCTCGCACCTCCACGTCGCTTGTTTTTTACATTTCACTCCTAATTATGTTGCATCTATTGCCATACACTTAATTAGCTGCATTAATGTGATTTCTTTTCACATAGTCAAGCAATTAAGAGCTATGATTGAGTTTCATTCAATTAGCCTCAACAAACATGCTAATTGATGTCCCAGATGCAAATGAGGTGCAGTGAGAGAAACCTGCTAGCAATTGAGAGTTGTGGCAGGGGGACCCGGGGCTCGCAGCAGCACGGCTTAACACGGCTCCCCCTCCTCCCAGGGCAGGGGGGACACCAGCCATGTCCCAGAGAGATCCCTACAGGACTGAATCCAGGAATTACAGGACTGAATCCAATGGGTCTGTGGTTCTGGCGGCTGGGGGAATGTTCCGCTGGTCCCGGGATCCAAGGGCTACCCAAGGTCTCCATCCCGGCTCCGTTGGAGCTGCTGAGACACCAGGCAGGCCATGGCCTGCAGTCAGCACTAAGTGGCAGCTCCATCTTAGTCAGAGCTGGGCGACGCTGCCTCGGCATCCATCAATCCATAATCCCCCAAAACGCGCTCCCCGCGTCGATTCTCATCCCTTTTCCTCCCCGGGTTACCGCTCCGCTACGGCGCCACCGAGGTGTTAATTTGACTACTCAAGGCCATTGACCATTATCTACAGGACTAAATAAACTGTTAAAATATCAGGGGAAAATCAAAAAAGCTGCATTGACTGAAGATGACGCCAAATATCACTTGACAGCCCCACAAAATGAATTGCCTTGAGTAAGAAAGGAACGATGCGCCACGACACAGAATAATGTAAAGTAAAATTACTTTAGTTCTGCTCTTAATACAGCAGCTCTCTGTTTACAACAGCAGAAATTAATTTAACCAATTAACTGAGCAGGAGCCTTTCAGACATGCAAATTGAGCAAACGGGTATGATCATGTTTTCTAAACAGACCTATCCAAAAGTGACACCCCCGTTTTGGGGGGCTCTTTGGATTTTGAATGCCAGCAGTTGTTGAATTTACAGCTACACGTCACAATGATTTCAAAGAGACTCCACCAAGGGCCACAAGCTGAACCCAGGCCATGTGTGGCTCCAGCTTGATGCCTATATCCAAGCTGGCCCTGAGCACTTCCAGGGATGGAGCAGCCACAGCTTCTCTGGGCAAGGGCCTCCCCACCCTCACAGGGAGGAATTCCTTCCCAATATCCAACCTGAATCTACCCTCCTTCAGCTTAAAGCCATTCCCCCTTGTCCTTGTGCTCTAGAGCCATCCTAAGTTAAAGACATGTCTTAGATTATCAAAAGCATGGATATAAAAAACATTACGGAGTTTGAGGGTTTTCAAATAACACAAGGGTGGTGGAGAGGGAGAAAGCCTTCACAGGGGTTATAGTTTCACCGTGGGCAAAGGGGTTTCCAAGCTCACATTGAAACCACTCACCTCGGGACAAGCCACGTGTCACAACACTAAAATCTAAAATAATATCTGCTCCTTCCTAGAGTCTCCCCGTGTTTCTTCCATCTGTCCCACTGCCACCCTCTTCCAATGCACCACATATGAAACGAGAGACTCTCCAAGAGCAGTGACTTTCCAAGGCTATAATGGTACACAGGTATGAATAGCACACTTTTTTGTCCTTTTCAGCTATTCCAATCTCTCAAAAGCCTGTTTTTCCATCACTAGGAACAGGTCCAGGCTAAGAATCCTCCCCAGTTCTGTGCCTGGTTTCCACTGAGAGATGATGAGCTTCTAACCTGTCCCTGGTAGTGTCCAAGGGCCAGGTTGGATGGGGCTGTGAACAGCCTGGGATAGCGGAAGACATGGCAGGGAGGTGGAACAAGATGAGCTTCAAGGTCCCTTCCAACCCAAACTGTTCTGTGATTCTGTAAAAAACACCTTCATTTTGCTTTCCCCCACTGTTCAATCAGACATAACACTCCTAAGGCTCCACTTACTGAGGTTAAAATAATGTTTCCTGATCTGAGGCGTAATAAAAATTATTATGGAAAAGGAAGTTTATGGTTGCACCTCTGGATGACATTTTAAAGACTGTGTGCAGCGTATTTTTTGAAAGACAATTCCAATTTTGTGAGCTGACCTACTGGAGGCACAAAACCTATTGTTCACCCTCAGCAACAACCAAATCCTCTTCCCCCCAAACCAAGAGCAGCCCGGGAAATTGGATGGAGCCCTGACTTTTGTGCCTCTCCGTGGCAGTCAGACATTTTTATTGCAAAACGCCGTCTAGAAAAGATGCAAAACAAAATTGCTAAACTGCAAAAAGAAGAAAAGGAGGGAGGGGGGAGAAGAAGAAAAAAACAAAAGGCCCCCTTCCCTTTGCTTATTGAGTTCAAAGGCATAACATGCAGCACCCTGCAGCAAATGGGAAGCTACACTAATTTTAAAGCCATAAAATGCTATAAAGTGCCCTGCGGGGCAGGACTACACTGGAGCTAGTTGCACCTAAATAAGCCATGGTTCATTTACTTCGCAGCTTAGCCTAATGTAATCATCAGCAGATTCCTAGCCTAGAGTTGTAACAGGCACGGAGCCGCTGCCGCCGAGGCGACACTCCCAGCCATGGAGGGGCCGCCGCCACATCGCCGTTGATTAGAAAATTTTTCAGTTTTGACAAGCCCTTAATGAACATAAATCGCTCCTTGATTGGTTTCCGTGTGGGGCCACGGGCACACCTAAGAAGAAACAACAACAAAAAAAAAAACCCCACAAGTCTCCCCAAGTCCTCGGCCTCACCGCTTTTCCCAGGAAGGGCCTGAGCCGCGGACGGATCGTCGGGATATGAGCCACAGTGGAATATATTCATCAAATGGTCCTCGGGAATTAGCTGTCCCCCCTCTCGCATATAAACATGGCCATAATATCATTCAGCTTCATAATACACAGTTAATCTGAAGGAAAGGCATGAAATGTTATTTTCTGAGGAGAACAGAGGAATGGGAACGCGTTCTGGAAAACACTGATCACCCTAAAGCGCTCTGTCCTGACAAAAGGAAGGCCGTCATGAATCTGTTTGCTTCATGTTGGGAATTAAGAACATTACATTTCAGTAATAAAAAGCACTGGCTGTATCTATAGCGTGGTGTTAATCAGCTCCATCAGTGTTGCAGGAGCAGGGGAGGAAGTCAGGGCAAGACTTGGAACACAACAGCAACAAAATGTTGGTCCTTCTGCAAATGGATCCCTTATCTGAATAAAATTTTAAGAAAACTCTTCCCCTTGCACTTCACTTCTCATTCAGCCTTTGTAACAAGAGCTGCTGTAAAAGACAAACCAGAGTTTTACCATCCTGAGTAATTTATGAAGCATTTATACCCACAGCAGTTAGCTCGGCTGGACAGGAAGCTCTAATTTTATAAACCCCCCTGATTAATTATTAGCTTGGCTTTTGCCTTTTAAATTGCAACTCATTCTGATCCTCAGAATTTCCCTTGACTTTCTGAAGAAGGAGCAGGCAGATTTGACACTGAAATGTGTGTTTGCTCCAGCCTGCGCAGCTCTGCCGAAGCACAATTGTGTTTGCCACACTACTGAGTGTTGACTCCCTCGAGGGCACAGAGGCCTGGACAGATCCTTGTGGGTCACTTGCCACCCAGGATGTTCTGTGCTTCTGTGATATTCAGTTTTATATCTTTCTCCCAAATTTATCTTCACTCCATTACATCTTTCAGAATAAGACAATAAAGAAGTTTTCCAATAAGCTCAAAAGTGACTGAGTGATCTGTACAGCTACAGCACTTTATAAAAATCAAAAATTACTATACTCATATTTAACTGTTCCTATCATTAATTTTCTTCTAACCAATGTTTTAGGCATGCCAATGGATGCAATAGTAACTACAATAAAGCTTTGGATCAATCTTCATCAATACTCAAGCTGCAGGATATGTTTTGATCACTGCTCTCTCAGGAGGGAGAGCCACACCACACGTGAAAAGTAACACAGAATCCCAGAATGGTTTGGGTTGGAACAGACCTTAAAGCCCACCCTGTTCTACCCCCCTGCCATGGACAGGAACCTTCCACTACCCCACGTTGCTCCAAACCCTCTCCAGCCTGGCCTTGAGTACTTCTAGGGTCCTTTTGTCAGTCCAAGTCTCTCTTTACCCAAGGCTGATTTGAGGATTACTTGTTGACAGGAAATGCCAGTTAAAAGGCCCTTCAGAGCCAGCCAATATCCAGCTTTACATTCCTTCAGAGCAAAAACAGGGGAAAAAATGGACATACACGATAATATATGAGCATGAATATTTTTATTAAAGCAACACAAACAATACACTTCAGAGCTATTGAACTGCCTGAGGTAACAGAACCTGGAAATAAGGCTGAGCTGCAATGATGGCCGTGGGGGATATTCCTAATGGGAAGAGCAGCACCAGGCTCTGGGGGCTGACTGGCCACACAGGACAGCACACTGCTTTCAAGGATGAGGGCAGATGGGATCCTGCATTTGCAAGCAGGCTTTCTGTTTCCAAATAGTTCAGGAAAATCACAAGAGCTGGTAGCAAAAATTTCAACTGCAGCTCTGAGAGAAATGCCGGGACTGAGAAAAGTGCATGGAGCTACAACACTTCCAGATACCAACAGAGAGGACATTCTCTGAAGCCTCCTGCTTTTCATCATCTGCTTTTTTCTGGAGGAAATGGCCAAGCAGAGAAAGCTCAAACAACACCTCAAGCCTTAAAGGAATTTTACAGTGTTTGTAGGGTCTTCCAAGAGAACGTGTCATATAATGTATTGCTGAAGCTTTTCTGCCAAGTTTAGCCTAGTGTTGGATCTGACTCCTTATCAGGCTGAAATGTTGCCTTTATAAAAAAAAAAAAAAATCCAATATATTTGAGGATAGAACAACACTGCTAATGCTTACATGGGCTGCTGAGCCAGCCAGCACTGTATTTAAGGGAGAATTTGGAACTGTGGCTACTGTCAGATGAATTGAGCAAACCAGGTGAATCCACACATCCCTCATGGAGGTAAGGCTGGATTTCCCCCCCCGCTCATGTTTACAATCCCCAGGTCATCACACTAGACCAGTGAAGATGAAGGTTAAAGGCTGCAGCCAGCAAACACCAACCTTGCTGTGTAGATACATGGGGTTTGTGTACCCAATGTGTTGGAGATGGGCATCACACCTTCCTTCTCATGTATTTAAGAAGCCCTTCTTCCCCCACAAGGTGCCCCAGCACTGAGCCTTTATTTGAAATTAAATCTAAACCAAACTAAACATAAAAGGGGAAAACTGCCCTTACCAAAAAATAGCTGTTTTCAGCCTTTTCCCCCCTTTCCTTCTTTTCATAACCGAGGCGCAGCAACGGTGAAGATACAAGAGCAGAGAAGGGACATCCACAGCTAAAGCTTTGTCACGTGCTGACCTGTGGCACGCTGGCACCCTGTGGCAGGCAGCCAGTGGTGAGACATCAGCTATTCATCAGGAGAAGGCTCAGATAAAGCAGTGCTGCCCAGCAGGTATGCTGGTGAATGCATTCCGGGAGCATCCCGCCATTAAAAAGCCAGGAGATGCATCGGCAAATTCCCCCGGGGCCCTTTGGGGAGGCTGACAGGGAATTTGCCGGCCAGAATTTTAGTGATCCACTCCACGGCTCTGCTCCAGAAGCCCAAGATGAATAGGGAGCTCTGGTGAACTTTGAAGCCTGAGGGTCAAAGTTCTCTCTCATTATCCCCAACCATTTTCTATCGGCAGAGCTCCTCGGCGTCCCAAGGGACGGGAAGGTTTGAGGCTCTTGAAAAAACCTGACACGACCAAGTCAGGAAACAGTAGGGTGCTTATGTACACATATTTTTCTTCCCCCATTTTCTTCTCCCCCCACTTTCTTGAAAAGAAACGAGAGGGATTTCGCTATTGTGTCAAACATCAACCTGGTGGCACTAGGAGTCACTCGTGTGGCTGGCACAATGCCGCGCTCATTTCTGCACGCTGCCCTGCCAAACAGGCCTGACCCTCCCGGGGACACCTCCTCTGAAAGAAAGGACCTAATTTGATTTTTCCCTCCCCTCCCCAAAACCTTTCATTCTGCAGGCAATGCTTTCAAGGAGGATGTCAGGGCTGGATTCTGCAGTACCTATTTTCTATGTTTAAACCACTGCTTCGTGCCCGAGCCGCCACCGAATGCATCTGGCAGAGACAACTGATCCACCTGTGGCCAAACCCCGAGCAATATTTAACACAGTGCTCACTATCAGCCACTAAACACTGTAATTGGCCCTTCAAACACCAGGTGTTAGGCTCTGACTCAAACCACAGGCTGGACAAACCAAATGATCTCCTAAATTTCCTTTTTCTGCCACCACTAGAGGCCAGCCCACCTTTCACTGCAATTAAAAATTCACTCCAGAATGAAAAGGGCAACATTTTGATTAACTGAAGTGATCTGCACATTTGAAACAACCCAAATCTGATTAGAGCTAGGCTTTGCACAAGTTTAGGAAACTGACTTTAGATGGCTAACAAAAGCTCTTTTCTTCACTGCTACTTAATGGGAAACTTGGTAGGAATAAGGCCCTGATTTTTCAAAATAATGTAAGAAATTATCCCAGACAGCAATGCAAGCACATCATTAAAAATTCATCACTTTCTTGTGAAAAAAAGGAACAAATTAATGACAAACAAAACCCAGCAAAACCAAACCAGAAACACAGTATCACAGCTCTGTCTGGGGGAACAGCCTCTCACCTGGCAATCCCCAAGAAGAAATTGTGACATTCCTGACAACAAAGTTTAGTACAAAGTGTACTGGGAGTGTGACTGACTGAAAATATCTGTGGTTCCCTCACAAACCCGGCTGATCCACGCAAGGAGGAAACAGCAACACCGAACCCAGCACCTTCTTCTTGGGGTGGGGAGGCACGGTGGAGGACAGAGGGAAACAATTACAGGCTGGTAATTACTTCTTCTTTAAATGGATTCTCTCTAATCTCCGACGGATTTACCTCTAATCTCAAAGTAATTACGTGTAACCTCAGTGGATTCTTACTCTGGGGGCGATGCTGCAGCTCCGGGGGAGCCTGCAGAGGAGAAGTTTCTCCATTGTCTGCCAGAGCAATGGAAAACTCACACGTGCACAGCCCTGCCAGGAACAAAGAGCCTTTTCCAGCAGCCAGGAAGGGGCCAGGGCACACACAACAGCCTCCTCCTTGCTTGATGACCAGCACAAGCTAAGGCACATTCAGGTGGGGCACGCAGAATCCGTGCTTCCCTTCTGGGAGCAATGCCAACACACAAATTTGGGTGTTTCAGGGCTACTTCACAGCAGAATTAGTCACATTTAGAGGCACTAAAAGTGACCAAATTGGGCAGAAAGACGTGAACTCCATCACACAAAGGAGCAGTGAAAACCCTGCTCCGGAACACCGGGGCTGAGGGACAAGGTTTCTGATGGGAAGCAGCAATGCCTTGAAGCTACTTGTCATCTAATTTACCACATATATGTTTAAGAGACATGGACATCACATCAGAAACCAGAACAAACCATCATTATGGCAGGACCTGAGACCATAAAATCTTGTGTCAAGGCAGGGAAAAAGTGCTAATATTCCACAGACAGGGAACAGCAAGTAGGGGCAAGCACAGCATCAGTGGCCAGACATGGATGTGGCACTTGGGGATGTGGTTTAGTGCAGGGCTCTAGCTGGCCTGGATAATCTTAAGAGTGCTTTCCAAACTTAATCATTCTAGGGTTCCATGCTCCTCAGACACCACCCATGTAAAGCAGAAGTTTCCTGCCAGTTCCAGGTGCAGGTCTGTAAATGCCAGAATTTATAGAAAATGCATCAAAACCTTGATTTTCACTCCTTAATGCAAAAGTGCCCAGGAGCTGAAGATGCCACCAATAGGTTTAGAAACAACTGGTCCTAAAAACATTACCAGTGGCAACCCTCTGATTTGCTTATGTGGGATGATGATAAAATACAAGATCATATATTATATAAAACCACACATACATGTATATATTTCTGTATTTCTATATTTATATATTTTATTTATTTTTATATATTTATATATGTAGGTAGGTATATATATATCTATATATCTAATATCCATATATCTCACATATCTATCTATCTATCTATCTATCTATCTATCTATCTATCTATCTATCTTTATATATATGTATAATATATATTTTACCTTGGTGAGGGTCACACCATGATTTCTGGGGTAGTCTAGTCCTGAGTGGGATCTCTGAGCTCCTTCCACCCCCAAATCCATACTAGGAGTTGCACCACACGCTCTGAGGGACAGGCAGCATCCTTGGGACAGGAACAGATGCCTCAACATGGAAAAGTTGTATGGAACAGTTTTTAATGGCTATGCCATGTCCAAAAAGCTGCTCAGAATTCTCCTGGATAAACCACAGCCCTGCACACTGACAAAGACCTCTCCACACTCTTTACTACCCCTAGGAAACTTTTTCTTGTAAAGCACTTGTTTTTTAACCCTGGGATCAACAACAAGCCCATAAAAGAATGAACAGAAAATAAAGGCTTTAAACAGTTCCAGCAGCCTCTTGGGATGCAAGGAAGCCCCAGTCCCAGTGGAGTCAGAGGAACTGGAGCGCACTCCGACTTGCAGCAGGGAGTTTCACTCCAGGTGATGATTCCTTGAGAGGGAGGGGAATGAGGAGAGAGGAAGCACAGTGGTCCCAGCAAAGGCGTGGCTGACCCTGCTGTCAGGGCTGGGGCTCCCAGGGCAGGGGGTACTCACGTGCAGGCTGGGGTGGTAGGTCAGCACGCCGTTGTCACACAGTGTCACGTACTTCTTCTTCCACTCCTTGTTCAGGGACTTGCCACTCCGCTTCAGCAGCATCCCCTGGAGAGGGAGAGAGAGAGAAAAGGTGAAACGACCACACAAACAAACACACATGACACACAACTTCCTAAGACACAGACAGAGAGAAGAGTAATTGCATTTCCAGATGAGCATTTTATGACAGGCTTTCTCCTGCAAGTGACACTCTTTCCCCTGCCTCTCCCACAATGCACATTCCCTCCACTGGCTTTGTCCAGTGGGTAGAAAAACTCTCTTTTTCCTTGAATTCCATGCCTCAGGAAAGTACATTTTAGCGTGACCCACATGGATTCCTAGCTGATGAAGACACCATGCTCTGCATTTCCTTATCCTATAAAATAAATGGTGAGCCCAGGATGAGGGAGGATCTGCTGTGTGGGCCTCTTCCTCCAGCATCTCTTGGGGATTCCTTGCCCACGGAAGAGCACACATCTGTGTTCTCATTCCCACTGCACAAAGGTGACACCACCATGGAAACCCCTCATTCCAGCAAAAGAAACCCCAATCCCAGGCAAGAGTAACATAACAAAACCAGAGCAAATACGAAGTGTTTCAAGTAAATCCTGGATAATTTAATGACAGAGGTGTGACTGGAGAAGAAAGGAGGTGGGAAAAGTTAATCACCTTTCCACCATATTCAGTCAGGGATGAATGACAACCATCACAGAATCCCAGAAGGGTTCAGGCTGGAAGAGACATTAAAATCCAGTTCCAAGCCCCAGCCATGGGCAGGGCCACCCTCCACTGGACCAGGTGGCTCCAAGCCTTGTCCAACCTGTCCTGGAACATTTCCAGGGTTGGGGCAGCCATAACTTCTCATGAACAGCAAAGATTAAAAGTCATCATTGTGTTCCAACAGACAGGAGCTGCTACTGTACATTGACCTGTTCTCAGCTGCGAAACCGAAATTCACTTTGCAAAATAAAATACCATGTGCTGCACAACACTCCAGGTAGTAAATGAAGAATGCACTTCCTTAGGAAATTTTTATTTCCAAACCCAAGCCAGAAGGCGGTTCCTAATGGATCCAGACAGTATTATGGTTGTGCAAAGCCTTACTGGAATGCCCAGTGGAAATCCCATGCTCAGTACCCACCACAGGGATACACTGGTGTCACAGATCTAGCTCTGATCAAAGTGGACACATACCCATTGCAATAAATCCCAACCAGGAATCCACCCATCAAAAACTTCAGCTCCCTAATCCCTATAAAACAAGTTTTCCCCTTCTCATTGTACAAGCCAATTAAAATAAAGGGAAAACAGAACACAGAAAGATGCCCTACCAAGCACGGCACTTCCAACTCCATGGCGTTCTTGTTAAAAGTGGTTTAAGCCTTGAAAATGAGTTCCACTGTTTGTTTTCCCATTTAACTTGCAGCTTTATGAAGTGATCCCTCTGCAGACCCTATCCCAAAGCCAGGAGGGGACACAGGTCAGCTCCACTCAAGTAGAAGCCCTGCTCCTGGCCACACAGCTGGAGCAGAACTTCAGAGAAGAGCCCTTCCCAACACACTCCATGGTGGGACCACAAAGGAAAGCTCCTGCTGGACACTGAACACCACAGTGATCCAAACTCCCAACTTTCTGCCTCTCTGTTGGTCACATGTCTGTATTTTTTTTGTTCTGCTCCTTGCTAGAACTCAAACTTTTTCAAGGAGAACGGGGCTTCTGAAACGCCTCCTCACAAAAGCTCCTGCTCATCCCAATTACTGCCTGCCGGCGCTTGGAGACGTTGTTTTCTTCTATTAAAAAATGAAAGCTTATTTCTGCCTTTGACTCTCCTGTTTGTCTATAGGAGGTGATCTGTCTCTTCACCTTTCCCATCTTTCATACCTCACCTGCAGCACAGCACTGGTGTTTAGGGGGACCCAATTCTAGTTAGTGCTGTGCCATGGGGATCAAAAATTACTGTTTCTCTGCACTGGTTTGTTCTTCAGACCTTCTAATGGGGAAAAAGCAGTAAGGATCACAATGGGGATTTTCTTTTTTCCCTTTGCCTTCTTTTTCAAGTTTTGAAGCCAGTGAAATGTACATATTTCATAACCTTTTAACTGCCCCTTTGCTATACAGAAAACATGTCATTACTTACATAATTTTCAATTCGTGTCAATTATAATCTCAATAAAGAGTAAAAATCTACCACGGTCGTGATTTTTACTACTTAAAGTTTTGCTACTATCTAAGTACGGATTATGACATTCTAGTTTTGGATCTGAATGAAGAAAATTATTCAAAAAGAGGTTTTACCATATTTTTAAAGCAGAACTCTGTGCTTTGATGTAAAAAAAAAAAAACAAAACAAAAAACAAAAAACAAAAAAAAAAAAAAAAAACCAAACAAAAACCAACCCGCCCAGCTCAGAACTGAATAGGGATGATGGACCTGTTTGTGCCTAGCTACACAAACCAGACTTCCCAATCCATTTTCTTCAGGCATTCCTTTGGCAAACAGAATCATTTTCACGTTATGTGATAATTAAAAGTATCCTGAAGTACCTGGAGAGCAAACTGCTGTGAAAACAAGGAGCTAACTTAAAGTGCTATAAAGCAAAGCAGCCCATATAAACCACAGTCTTTATCCCCAAGGCCACCACTTTGTGGTAATTTTATAGAATGGTCTGGAGAAACGGTCTTAGAATCAGAGTTTAGATCAGTTATAAATGCACTTTAACGTTAGCTACACTTTAAAAAAATGGCCCACATGACAGGAAATGTTATTTAAAAGAAAAAAAAAAAAAAAAAAAAAAGCTCCTTGCTTCAGTCACATCATGGCTACATTTAAGCCACATCAGGTCCTGTGCTGAGGAAATGAAATCCAGGGGTTCCTACAGACCCCTGGTACCTCCAAGGCAGCTTGGGCACGTCCCCAGTCACTGCCAAACAGGTCCCCACATAGACACAGCACACTGGAAAAATCCCATTGAGTCCCCAAGCTATGCAGTAAGAGCCTAAGTAAATCTTCTATTCCAAATACCAATTATTTTGGTCTAAATAATCCCTGCCTCAAATAATTTTTAATTGGATGATGCTATTTTCCATAACTTGTATGAAATTTTTAATTTCTCACAGCCCCCCATGGGCAGTTGGGTGCACCTCCAGAGCCTCCAGACTCAACACTAAGAATTTAACACCTCTGATTTCCACACAAACCGAGAAGAACTTCACACCTCAAATCGCCTTTTTTAATTTTTCTTTTTTCTTTTTTTTTACCACTTCCCTCCAAAACTGCAAATCTGTTTCAGGGAGGAATGGTGAGTCCTTCAGCTTGTGGTTTTAAGGTGCTGGAGGAAAAAGGCTCCAAGTGGAGTGCATGGAGCTCAGTCCCTGGGTTTGCTGGAGGATCCAGGGAGCGAACAGAGCCAGCTCTCCATTAGTAATGTGTGTGCTACGTCTACTCCCAGGAGGTCATTGCAAGCCAAAAGCAATGTTAAGTGTACAAGCTTTAAATAACTTACAAAGTTAATGTAATGAATGCAAGTGTGATCTGAAATCCATCACTCAGTGGCTTGCTGTAGCCTCAAGCTGTGATAAAACACCACTCATAAATTTATATTAAAACTCTGTTCGATAGCAATTATTTACCAACAAAGATTTATTGATTGCATTTGCTGTTAGGGACTGGGGCTCTAACTGAGTCAATCAGCTTAGGCTGCTGAGCTCCAGGGCACCTGGGGAAGTTACAGACTGCCAGCAGGCTCTGCAATCCCAACATTACCGTGGGAGCAGGAGCAGCTAATGAAAAGCCGCCAGCCCCGCATTGATTGGAGCCCAGGTGGAAAGAAAACAACACACCCAGCACTGGTGAAGGGACCAGGGCACGTGGAACACCCAGTTCACCTGAATACACAGCAACCAGCCAATCTGGCTCTTTTGGGTGCCCTCTGTGAGCTCCAAACATTGCTTGCTTAAATAATGACTCAGGGGTGAAACAATCATCAATTTGTTCTACAGAAATATTTTAGGTTTTAAATAGCAAATTATCAGCATTTCAAAAAGTGACCTTTTGATGTGGCTTAATGCTGCATTGAAGATGCTGGCAGGTGAGAAGCCTTAAAAATAGTCTTTGAAGTCAGCAGAGCCAAGATTGGAAAAGGAAATAGGGTACCTACAAGGCAGGGCGTGGAACTAGATGAGCTTCAGGATCCCATCCAACCAAAGCCATTCCATTATTCCACTTTGGTTTCTAATTTTCTTTCAGAAATTTACCCCACTGCCATGGCTGAGGCGCAAACTTCTGCCAGCCTTTTGTTTCACCCCCTCCCTAATTTTTAGCTGACCCCATATTGTTTCCCTGATGCTGCTCTGACAGAATGAAAACAGGTAATCTCACACTTCATCATTAACAACATAAATTCCTCATTTTCCATTCAGGTCTGCAGTTCTCATAGCCATGATTAGCAGCTAGCACTGGTAGGAATTCTCTACAGCTCCTGTGCATCCTGCTCAAAAAAGACAAACTCCCAGCCATGAAAAACCTCCTCCTTCAAATGACTCTGAAGGCAGCCACTCGGTCAGGATCACAAACTAATTGTTACATACAAATTCTGGTCTATAAAACACCCACTTCCTGTGAATCCATTAATGTGGAGAACAAATGCTGGTGAAACCCCCAGGATTCAATGACCAGCCAGCTCTGCACAGTCTGTCCAACAGCACTGGGGCCACCTGATAATAAACATGGGATTAATTTTTCATTATTTTGCCTCCAGAAGATTTAGATGTAACAGGTTTCTGGTGTTAAAGTCCATTCTTCAGCAGCTCAAACTGTCTCACCTTCAAACAATAACTGCATGCCAAAAGAATATTTTGGCAATGACTGAATCACAGATCCACAGAGAGTCAGAGAATCCCAGAATGGTTTGGTTTGGAAGGGACCTTAAAGTTCATCTTGCTCCATCCCCTATCATGGGCAGGGACACCTTCCACTAGACGAGGTTGTTCTTTCTTTAAACCTAAAATCCTCTAGGGAATAAACTGTTGAAGATTCCCAGTGTATTTGGAACCCTTCCATAAAAATATAACTTGTTTTCTCAGTTTCCCAGACTTAGGTCTTTTTTCCCCAGGAATTTAAGGGAATGCTGCTTGGTCTTTTGGTCAATGAGACGTGAAGCTGGTTTAAGTTTTTATACTTGGAAACCTGTAGCAAACTTCCCTCTCCCTTCTGATACCTAAAGTGGGCTTATAAAAAAAAAAAAAAAAAAAAAAAAAAAAAAAAAAAAAAAAAAAGAGGTATTTTGGATAAGGGCCTGGAGAGACAGGACAAAGGGAATGGATTCACACTGCCAGAAGGAAATTGGGGATAAATGGGATATTAGGAACTAATTGCTGCCTGTGAGTGTGGGCAGGCCCTGGCACAGGGTGCCCAGAGCAGCTGTGGCTGCCCCTGGATCCCTGGCAGTGCCCAAGGCCAGGCTGGACACTGGGGCTTGGAGCAGCCTGGGACAGTGGAAGGTGTCCCTGCCCATGGCAGGGGGTGGAACGGGGTCAGCTTTGAGGTCCCTTCCACCCCAAACTATTTTGGGATTCTATGACCTCTTACAGTAGCAGAGCACAACTGGGGACCATCTGAACCAAAAAAAAGTTACAAGAGCCTGGAGTGGCTCTGAAGAGTTCTGAAAACAGGAGAGCTCAAACATTCTCCAGCTTCAGTATCTAACAATAACGTTGCAAAAAAACCCTCCAAAACCCTGCATGTTCTTACTACAGCTGTGCACATGGAAAACCCCTCCCACCTCCCTTACAAACTGGCACAGCAGCAGCGGCAGAGTTTTGCTACAAAGATGCTCCCACACTGCAGAAACTATTCAAATTTATGTTCTGTGCCTTTAGGAGAAAATGAAATCAGAACACTGCACCCAATTCTCTTCCAACATTCCCTAAACACCAGGCAGTGACTGCACAGCAGGTAATTACTCCATGAATGGTTACCTAATGCTGGGGCTCATCAGCCACGATTTCCATTTGAAGACAAAGAACAGAGAGGATCTATCACCTGACTTGGGGAGCAGAAGATAATGGCTTTACTTAAACTTGAAGGACAATCAACCTGCAACTCGTTATTTTCCAAGCTCTCTGCACACAAGTTACCAAAGAAAATTAGAAAGATGTACTGGAAAAAACCCCAATGCTGATTAAGCAACTCTTAACAGTTCATCACAGCAGCAGCAATGAAGACTGCCACCAAAGGACAGCCACCAAATTCCTGCAAGGAACAGCAGCACCAAGGACAAACTCAATAGGAAGAACAAACTTAGCGTTCACTGTTACTGCATCTTTACTTTTAATCCCAGAATGACTGGAAGGGAGCTCAAAGACCATCTCATTCCACCCCCTGCCATGGGCAGGGACACCCTCCATGATCCCAGGCTGCTCCAAGCTCCATCCTTGATTAGTGACTGCTCCAGTATTTCAGCCTCTGCATCTTGCCAACAGAGTTGATGCACGAGTTCCTACAACTCTTCTTGAGTTCTCCTTCAGCTGGCAGCTTTGGGACAGGGGCACTTTTTCCTTGGCCCTGCTTTATGACTATTTCTAAAATGAGACTGAAGTCAACAGCGCATTGCAAACTCAGTTACAGCCACCACACGTCCTTCCTGTGGAGCTGAACACTCAAGTGTGTTACAAAACGCAATCAGGTATTTAAATGACTGGCACATCTTTCACTCTAACCCCAGTTTACCTCTCTGAACAGGACACAGCACAAGAAAATCACATTATTTTCCTGCCTTGCAGTAGTTTCTGCCTCTGTTGCCTTCCAAGACTTATTCTGCTTACTCTAGACTGCTAAAAAATAGGGAAAAAAAAGAATCCCATCCCTTAACAATCTCCAGTAGTTGGTTTATTAACCCCTTGGCACTGGCAGCTGTGGTTTCCCTGACACCAGTGAAATGCACTTCGATGCAAATCATTACCTTGGGCAAAGGAAAAACAGCGCTGGGAAGCGGATCCTGTGTGAGCAAACACAGCTGTGGGAAAGGCTCCGAGAGTGGGAATGTCTGGGAATGGCTGAAGGGGCAGCCATGAAAAGGGAGCCCCAAAACATTGACTTCTCTCAAGAAACAAACAGCCTTGGGTGGGTGGTGGAAAATAAGGAATCCTCATGCAGCCATGACCACTCCTAAGCAGAGGATCTGCTTTTCCTCACAGGAGCGCTCCCCAATCCCCAAAATTCTTGTTATCATATTTTATATAAAGTAGGGATTTGGCCGGGGGAACGGAAAAGGGAGAAAAGCCATGAAAAGCTTAAAACCCAATTTTAACTTTCTCTGCCGACACTATAGTGTTTCCATAGAAACATCAGGAAGACCACTTAAGAGCAGCTTTTTTTTTTTTTTTTTGCCATGTTTGGCACCATACCCCTCCCCTGGACAACCTATTATTTCACAAATGGATGCTTTCTGCAGCCCGTTCCGTGCAGGCTCTGATGGAGGGGGGGAAAAGAAAAAGAACCCTGGATCTTTAACCAGTTCCCTTGTGGTCCCCTCCCTTTTTTGTTGGTAATATTTCTGTCGTTCTGCCGGGGCTATATGGTACAAAGGGTTACACTTTAATTGAGCTGTCAGCATCTCCAACAATCCTATAAAACTCCGATTATGCACGGCGGGGTTAGTGACACACTTGTTATTGTGGATGCCCTATTTGCTAAACCCGGGCCCCCCCCCCCACAGGTCACCTCACCCAGGCGACCTTCCTGTCATTAGCCTCGTCTATTCCTACCTCACCGCTGTGAAAATCACACAAGGAAAGGCTTCAAAGCCCTTGCCAGGACTGAATTCGACCAGGAGCTAATCACCCACAAATCCAGCTCAAATGGCAATAATTGGCTAAACTGCTCACCTCTCCAGAGCTCAGCAGTAATTTGGGATAATAAAGAAAAGAATTATTCAGCTAACTGCCCTGAAATGTATGCTTTGTGACCGACACACTTCACATTTTAATAATGATGGACACAAAATCCAATTTAATACAGCATCGGCTGAATAACAAACCCAAGAATGCTGGCAGGAAAAAAAAAAAAAGTGCGTGCGTGTGTGTTCCTTTTTTTCCTTAAACTGTGTTCCATGTTATTGTACAGAAAGGATTCACACTTCATGTCAGGAAATTTTGGGACCAAAAAGGCCTTCAACAACCAACCTCAGAAACTCTGCTCCATAATGGGATTTTAAAATTTGTTTTAATTTTTTTTAATCAAAAGGAGTGTCCTCCTTGAAAAATAAATTTTGCTGAACAGTTATGCTTCTGGTCCTCAAACTTTTGTAGGGGCAGGAGAATAAATATATATTTTTTTTAAAAAATTCTGCATTAGAAGGCCAGCTTCTTCATAATTCTACTTAACAATATTTCCTGATTGCTCCATTTTTCTACTTTTACACCTCGTCTCTGGTCAAGGACCATCAGCATCAACACCCCACTACAGAAGGGTCTGCCAGGACACACTGAACTGGTTCAACACTGCAAAGATCACAGAATTCCAGAATGGTCTGGGTTGGAAGGGACCTTGAACTCATCTTGTGCCTGCCATGGGCAGTGACACCTTGCACTAGACCAGGGTGGGTGAGCAGGGCTCATCAGGATGCTCCAGCACTCTTCCATCCACACATCCCACTCCCTTTCTTCCAGTCTCTCCTAAGAGCAAGAGGAAAAAAAAATGGAAAACAGATGAAATAGGCATTCCTGGTGGTGTTCCTGAGATGTGCAGCTCACTCAGAGGAATGAAGGTGATGATAGTCCTTCAGAGATGCACTCAGTGTATGTCAGGCACTGTCCTCTCATCATTACAGCAGAAAACAAATCAGGAACCTAGTGAGGAAAAACGCTTTCCCTACTGGATCCTGTTTCCTGGAGTTCATAAAATCATGTCTCACATTCTCAGAGATAGCTGCAAAAACTGCAAATTCTATCTTCAACATGAGGGGAATACGTTAAGAAATGCAGAACATGCCAAGACACACAGGACAACTGCATGAAGAGACAGCTACAACCACATCCCTCTGCTACTTGCTGAATGTGTGAGCAGTCATGGAGCTAAACAGCTTAGAAAAATTATGATTTACCTACTGGTGCAGCAGGGACACATCTTTTTAAATAACCCTTTTCACAAGATACACAACTGTCTGCTCTTTCTTCTTATGAATCAGTTTGTAGTTTATCATCTGAAAACAAAATCATTTTGGCTTCAGCTGGGAATACATAAAAATGTGCAGCTAATTCACTCAAAACCTTCTCGTCTTGGCCAAGAACCATGACTTGAGTCACACTGGGAGAAGACCTTTGAGAGGATGTAAAATTTTGCTGGAAAACCACTCCCCACAACACTCAGCTTGTTGGGGTGTCTGTGCAGGGTCAGGATTTGGACTGAATGATCCTCATGGATCCCTTCCAGCTCAGAATATTCTGTGATTTGATGATTCTTTTACACCAAGGTATCTCCACATCTCCAACACCTCCCTGAACCCAGGGAAAACCTATCCAAGGCCATTTCCCAGGATTTAAGGGTACAACCTAAAGACAGCTTTCAAGTACAGGTTTTTCACCCTGTGTTCTTAAATTGTTACAGCAAAAAGGCAAAGTGACTGCTGTCAGAAGCAGAACTCACCCATTTTTACCACAGTAGTTGTTAAAGAAATTAGAGGTAACAAAACATGAGACATTGCCAGTGCCAGTCAATTGCAAGAACATTTCCTAGAAATTATAAATCAATGCTTTTGACAAGGTTATTATTAGGATTCCTGAAGTAATAACCTGAGACACCCCAAAATTTGTTTATTTTTATTTAATATTCTTCTGAGAAGAAAAGGTTTTGTCCTGGCTTGCCTTGCTTTATATACAGCATTCACTCCTCCTCTCCTCGACTTCCCGAGCTTAGCATTAATCAGGGCAATTTCAAAATAAAGGATTCTGCATATTGTGTCAGCAAGTTAAAAATTGTAATATTGTTTTAATGTTAAAATCACTCCAGATACAATACTTCCTGTGTAGTGTATTTCATGGCTCATTTGCTTCAACAGATATTAAGCTTCAGTCAACAATTAACTACTGACACCTTTATTTATTTATTTTTTTAAAGCAAGAAGATTTAGCGGAAGAGCTAAAAGCACAGCTTGGATTTATTAGATGGATGCTAATTTGATGTCACCAGTTTATTTCAATTCTATCAAGTAACCTTTCTTGTGAATCACAGGGTCACTCAACCCACATTTCAGATGAACTGAAACCCAGATTTGAGCACATCTTTCTGCCCAAAAATTGCTGCAAAAGTGCACCAGTTTAAAAGACCATTTGAACTGTTAATTGTTTATCACTTACCACACGAGATCATTCCCAAACAAAGCCAATGCTTAAATGGGGTTTTGGATTCAGCACTTCTGGTTTTCTGCAAGGAACCCACTGGCACTGCCCTCAGTCTGGCTCTACCTGCAGTTTCATGGTGCTAGCCCTGGGACAGAAGCCAAACCATCCCAATTCCTGAATCAAAAGGCATTTCCATGGTGACAACAGCAAAATCAAGCTTTCATCAGAAGACTTTGCTTCTCTCTGTCCAATCCCCATCAGAGGGATGCAGAATCCCAGAATGCTTTGGCTTGGAAGGATCCTTAAACACCATCTACTTCCAACCCTTCCAAGAGATGTCAACCCATACTTTGCACTTCACGAAGCGTTTCCATCTCTCACAAGCCTGGAGAATCAGGAGGCAGATGATATATTTTTGCATCACTGGCTTGTACCCAAATGATGTCAGGAACACAATGTGACACCAGCCAGGGAGGTCTGCCCCCCAAGCCCAGAGCAGTACAATTAGCAAGATGCTGTAACAACTAAACCCTCTTGGATATACCTACTCCTAGAGAAAACTGAGATATAGCTCAGTGGCAAATCGTGATGCACCACGAAGAGTGAAAGACCACATTCCACTCTGAGCATTCCTGGAAGGACACCTGAGAGATGTTTCTGGAAGAATTTTTTCCCTGATTTCCCCACATTTCTCTCTGCAAAGCCTTGAATTTCTTCACGTGTGATTTGTAAGGCAGAACACAGATTGCTGTGGGAGTTTAATGCACTGGTCACTCAGCTTTTTAATGTTTTAGAATACTCAGCAGTGACAGCAGATATGGCAAAGGCTGTTATTATGTGCTATCTGTTTATTAAGACTTACTAATCTATTTATTAAGACTTGTTAAAAGGAATCACAGAATCCCAGAATGGTTTGGGTTGGAGGGGACCTTAAAACCCATCCAGTGCCATGGGCACCCATCCCTGCCATGGGTAGGGACACCTTCCACTGTCCCAGGCTGCTCCAAGCCCTGTCCACCCTGACCTTGGACACTTCCAGGGATCCAGGGGCAGCCACAGCTGCTCTGGGCTCCCTGTGCCAGGGCTTCCCCACCCTCCCAGCAAAGAATTCCTTCCCAATATCCCATCTAACCCTGCCCTCCTTCAGCCTAAGGAGTCAATCCTTAAGTTGTTAAAGCAGAAACTCAAAAGATGTTTCCACAAACAAAGATATTTGTTCCTTCCCAAAATCATGTAAAGATACACACTTTATTTCCCTTTAAAGAGTGGTCTCACACACATGTTGATCCCTCCGTTTTAACCTCATTAATATTTCAGAGGGAGAGACAACAAGAACAGAAGCTGCTCCAGAGGCTACGATTGTTTTACGACAGAGTGTACCAGATCCAAGAGGCTTGCAGGCAACACAGAAGAACACCACGTTCAGAAAAGGTAATTTATAAAGCTCATTTATGGATTTCTCTGTGCAGTTACTTGGCTGTGGACTAGGCTAGCTGTAAAATGTTGGAGACAATCTCCCTCAAAAAAAAACAAACCCCAATATAATCCATTATTTATTAAGTGATCAGCTGTGGATGAGATGAAAGACCAATTTTTAACCACCTTTCCCAAACTTCCTATAGATAAAGAACGTGTTTGTAAAGACAAATAAATAAATATAGATATATATAAATAAAAATGCAAGGTACCCAGAGTGCAGCTAATGGGATTTGACGCTGGCTTTAATTTTAATGAAGAAAGTTGCCAGTAGCAACAAAACTGTCAGCAGCAGCCAAGCACCATTAATAAAGACCCAGACAACATTAGTGGCACGGCAACAGTACAAAAGGTTCCCCCCGGTTCATGCTGTGCTAAATTGGCTGCCCAATTTTTCTTAAGTGTCCATACTATTTAGAAGACAATTTATTAATTTTTGTCATCCATTGTCACTTGACAGGCCATCATTTTGCATCCCGAATTTGAGATGAAAACTAATTGAAAAGACTGGCAGTATTTATGAGGGGTATTATTTGTCAATTATGGCTGCTGATGATCCCGGGTCCTACCAACTTTAACACCCCGTGCCTGGGTGGTGTCAGCCGGACCTTTTTTTTTTTTTATCATTTCCATGTTAGTTCTAGGAAAGTGACAAAAAGCAATGATAAAATCAATTCAGCAAACTCGTTAAGGAACAGGGGCCCATCAATCCCTGCTCTGAAATCACTGGAGTGGGGGAAAAAAAGCACTGGTGTGGCCTGGGGAATCACAGCTTTCCAGGACACCTTCCAGGGAAAAAGCCCAATCTCTTTGTTCCCTACAAGCAGGACAAATTTTCAAAAGCATCGTAATTGAAATTAACCCTGCAAATTTACCCAGGCTGCCTGAAAGGGAAGGTTTTACTCTCTTCTCACTGCCCTTAAACTGCTTCTCTGCAAGTCTGAATGCCTGAAATGCCCTCAACTTCCTAAATGCAGGGAGTCACAGAAACACAGAATATTCTGAGCTGGAAGGGACCCACAAGGATCAGAGTCCAGTTCTTTCATTCCAACTTTATTTGCACTAATACCTCTTGCCCAGCCTTTCAGAAACGTTCTCCTACTTCCCATCTTCACAGACTTCAAACGATGATACAAAAATCCCGGAAAAACTCCAGTGTTAAACAGCAAAGAAAATGAGGTTACACCACCCGTCTCAAGCCTCTTCTGCTTCCACCACCCGCGGTGGAGCCCAGGGTGAAGCAGCTGTGCCCTGCAGCCCATGGGGGCCCATGATGGGGCTGGGATCTACCTGAATCCCAGAGAAAACCCCCACCAGAGCAGGGAGATGCCCAAAGGAACCTCTGGGAAGCACATGCTGGAGCAGGGTCCTTGCAGGACGTGTGGCCCCATGGACAAAGGGACCCACACTGGAGCAGCTCCTACAGGACTGACCCCATGGACAAAGGGACCCACACTGCAGCAGTTCTCTCCTGAAAGACTGAATCCAAGGAAAAGGAACCAGACAGTGAAGGATCTCTCCCTACCCTTATCCCAATCTCTGGGCCTGTTTCCTAAGTTTTAAAAGGCTACAAAATACTATTTGTCTCTCTCCTCCTTAATTCTCTATTAGCATCAGTAAATCTTAGTATTGATTTAAATATGGATATTCTTTAACTGGTCCTGTAACATACTCCACTTGCTTCTGAAGATCTGAACACTTGAAGATCAGAGCTAAAACCTGATTTAAACATTCCTTTAGGTATAAAGTGCATAATTTCCTTTACCAAAAGCAATTAAAAAGTCTGAAACTGAGTTCATCTGCTATACCAAATTTTCTCTAATACTTGTAGCAAAATGGTCATTAAGGAAAAAAATGCATTTTCAAAAGAAAAACTTGAAACTACAACTACATTAACATATATTTATTAGTCTCTATATAAATGATAAGTTTTTATATCTCTATTTTCAATATACTGCTGTTTAAATAAAAAATCAAGCAACAACTCTAAAACAAGAATTTTCTTCTATCAGAAAACCAAACATGTAAACACGAGACTAACCCAGCTGAATCCATCCTGTTAATCCTCACATTTCCCAGAAGACACTGCCAGCTTTGCTTTAAAAAAAAATTCAGGGATAGAATTGCCTCATCTCATACATTTCAGAGGCAAATTCAAAGCAAAAGCTTTTTCCCTCCACTGTTTCCTAGAATAAAAATAATGTGCATTTAGTTGCCCTTCTGCATGAGGTAACACCATCCAAGGTTGATGTTCATTTGCAATATAAATCCTCAACCTGGAAAACATTTTGGCACGGTTCTTACATCAGGGATGATAATGATGTTATTTCCTTCCACTGTGTTCATGCTTGGCTTCTCTGACTCACAGAACACACAACTGAGTGTCTCTTTGGGGATGAGAAGGCTCTTTGCTCCCTCTGGATCACCTCCAGCGGGAAGATGCAAACCCAAAACTCTGAGGAACTCCATGTCCACTTGGAGCCACCTCCAAAGGTGGAGATTTCACAGCCCCTTCAGATACTTGCTCCATAATTTGAACCTGGTGGGAAATAACACTTTTCTGCATCTCTAATTGGAATTTCTCGTGCCCCAAACGTGTCACAGACTCACTTCCTTCACCCTTCCTATCAATTAGCAGGGAGATGATACACAAGAATTTGCTTTCCTGTGCTGGGATGAGGTGCACATCTTGCACAACTGAGGGGCTTCACAAACCACAACCACCACAGCACAGCAGCTGCAGGGCTCTACAACCCACTTGGACAACCTGGAAGTTATTCCAAACTGGAAACAGTTTGTAAAGTTTGTAACAGTTCATTCTGCCATCAGCAATGTCTTTTATGCAGTTACACTGTGCCATCTTAACTCATTTGTTAATAATTCAACTTCCCGGAAGATCCTAGAAAGGGGTAGGTGTGCACACGGAAGCTTGAATCCCAAAAGAATTGTAGCCAAACCAAAAATGTATATTGCTGCTGAAATGCCAAAGAAAGAGGAAAACTTTACCAGTCTATTAAAGAGACCACAGAAGAACAATGCTTTATGTATTTTCAAAAATAATCAGGCCATCCTGGCATTGAGAAACCTGAGTTACATTTCCTAGTGCTGACACTGAGATTAAGGAGAAGCAGCGCTCATTCGAAGCCCAGAGTCGATACCGTGAGACACAGGAGTCTTCATCTCCAATCCAAAAACTCCAGATGAAGGGAGAACACACAGACTTGCTGGGGAACTTTGTTCTCCTCCAGCAGCCAAACCTGTCTACAAACCAATCCCAGTGCCACGAGCCTACTGCAAACACAGCAAGAAAGCTCCTCTCCCCAGTGCATCCACAGAAGGATGCAGCTTTGATAGAGGATAAATTTGACATCCCAGTCCCCTTCATCTGCCTCAACGGGCAGGAACTCGACACCTTTTACAATCCTGATGCTTTTAAGATACGTGGCTAAAGTTTCTCCCCTACTGCAAGCAAACCAGTGCAACCCACAACATAAAGGTGATAAGGCCACCAAAAGAAAACAGAGCAAAATCTAATTTATCTTCCCGGTATTGTCAAGGTGAATTACACGGCAGAAGAAATTAAGGGTCCTTTGTCAGCATCCCAACTTTCTGGAAAAATGCCCCATTTCTCTGACTAAATCCACCTTTTTAACCCCTTTGTTGGGAAGTGTCAGTGGCGGATCAGCGCCGGGCAGGGTGACGAACACACAGAAGCCGGGCGGGAGCTATCGGGGCTCCGATCTGGAGCTCACCTCCACGTTAACTCCTACTGCTAATTCATCATCCCGCCACGACAGCCCAGCTGATTGGGATGCTGGCAGGACAATACGGGCCCGGCTGACCACCAAAGCCCAGCCCAAGGGAGGAGGGGCTGACGGGCACGGCATGGAGAAGGCCTGAGATAAGTGCTGGCTGTCAGCACAAGGACAAAGAAGGGCAGGCCCTGGGGAGAGAAAGGAGATAAAAAAAAATCTCGACAACTGCTTTATCTGATGAGGGTTATGGCTAATTAATTATAAACTCAATTACCTAACCCTTACTTCAGCAGTCTCTATTCATTAAGAGATAAAACCTGACTGACTGCTAACTTTCCCTTGCACACCCGCGCGCACAGCGCACAGGCTTCGGGTTTGCACACTTTGCCACGCAATTCCTTAAAAAAGATCTGCAAAAGCCTTCGTCCCTCTCAACTTTGTGCTGGCAGGATGGAAGATTCCTCCTTTCTTTCCCCCCTGCCACCCAACGCACCCTCTGTGGCGCCGTGGGAGGGCCAGGCCTCCATGCTGTGCATTGGCATTTAAAAGCAAACCCCTGGCATTAAACAATGGGCACTGGGGACATCAAAGCCCCCTTTTCACACCAACTCGCTGCCTCCCCAGGCTTCTGATCTGCTTCACATTTCCAGCAGAGCTTTTAATTTTGGGTGCTAGAAGCTTGGTGGTGCAGCTCAGCGGCGTCAACTGAACGTTATTCTTCCAAAGTTTGAAGGTAGCCATGGAAATGAGAACCATGAACTCTAAAACCCCACAGCCAAGCCGAGGCTTGCTAATAACATGAGCTGAATTTTGCATGTAACGTAACGAAAATGTCTGTTTTATCACTGCTCCCATTCCAGCCGCGTTCCTGCGGTGCTTGGCCTCTCCTCCAGCTCGAGTTCTTGCCCCCATGCCTCGTGCTTGACACAGGCTCAAACATCCCTGTGGAATCAATCCTGCCCATTAAAAGAAGGCTCCTCTTAATCTCTTTCCAAAGCTGCAGACCTGTCTCGCTCCCACCTTTTGAATCCACGGATATTCTCAAATCCACGTTTGGCTTCGGCTGCCCTTTGCTCTGGCT
Source organism: Pyrgilauda ruficollis (assembly GCF_017590135.1). Classification (NCBI taxonomy): domain Eukaryota; kingdom Metazoa; phylum Chordata; class Aves; order Passeriformes; family Passeridae; genus Pyrgilauda; species Pyrgilauda ruficollis. Next base: position 285,448 of record NW_024516098.1, on the reverse strand, counting down.
TTTCCATTTCTACAGGATAATGTTCTTTACTCATATATTTTAAAGAGAGCTGTCTCATCTATATCTGTGTGTGTGTGTATCCATAATTATCCATATTTATATGAAACAACAGAGTGACGACACTCACATGATGCTTCACATCAGAACTTTTTAAAGAATAATTTCCTCCACTCTGTAGAACAAGGGATCCCAGCTCTGGGTCTGTTTCTCACACTTAGTCCTGTTGGCAATCCCTGTGAAGGGTATTAATGACACAAGATTTTGGTTCATTCATGGTGTATGGCCTTTTAGGCCACTTTTTCACAATTTATATGCACCAAATGAAATAAAACAACACAGCCAAATAATCAGGCTGGGTGACACACATTATTTAAGCCCTTCACTGCAAATACATGATTATTGTTGTTATATATAATATTTTGGCCTTGATGATGATGATTATTATTAATATTATTCGGTCTTAGTATGTGGTCTAGGTTATTACCTTATTAAACAGGATTTATTTTACTAACACTCATGGTTTTGGACTTGAATGATGTGGTCCAATGGTTCACTTCACTCCTGTGATGCTTAGGTGTGGCAGTGCTTTTCTGAAACCTGTTCCAGCATTTGGTTCCCTTCTTCCTTTGTCCTGCTGATAACCAAGGCCTTCCTTACATCCCACCTTGCTTTCAAGACTTCCCAAAGAAGATAAAAATATGTTGTTATAGAAACTTCACAGAGAGACTTTTTCACTCTGTAATTTAACGACTTCAAATTGTTGTCTCATTATTTTAAAGTGTATCACAAAGACAAATTCAACTATAATTAAAAACTGCCTGCTTTGATGGAGCCTTTCAAAATCTGAAAATAAAAATTCTTGAACACCATAACCCCATGGAGCAGCCAACTCAACTTTGTTTATCTTCTAGGTACATGACAAGTAATAGTATCACCCACCATGAGCTCCTGTGCTATTCTGAATATCGACTCCATACCTTCCCTCACCATAACCAATTCCAAATCCAATTCATATTTACTTCCTTGCTCCCCTTTTCCATTAAGTTAGAAGACTTATGCCATGCTTTTATGGTTGATTTCTTCCCACTGAAATTTCCTGATAGATCCCTGTGATCTTTTGAACTTCTTTTGAACTTCCAGTCCTTTTTATTTGGCAGCACACACCACACTGCAAAATCGCCCACGTCTGAATCACCCTGTATTGTCTCTACCCCCTCTGACCAACAATTCGGAAGATATTCCAAAGTCACAGAATGGTTTGGGTCATTTGGGTCCCTTTAAGATCAAAGGGATCTTAAAGATCATCTCCTTCCAAATCCCCAGCTCCATTAACAAAGTTTTTAAATCAATCCTGTTCCCTGCAGCTCTCACTTAATCCTTCCCCAATAACTGCCATTACAGGTGATTAGTATACCTTGAATAAAAATAAAGTTTTCTGTTTGCATTCTGAAATATTAAGAAGAACACCTGCACTGGGTTTATTTGGAGTTATTTATCTGAAGTTGCCAAGGCAGCTGGCACCTCTGGTCAAACCCCAAACTCAAGCTGCTGGGAAAGGCAGATGCACCCATCCCCTTCCCACAATTGCAACCATCCCATGAAATCCCTACAGCAAAGGAATAAGGGTGCACCAAGCAAAACCCAGAATGTCTCATTTGCTTCCAAGCTCCCTTCCACCACACTTCTCCCTCTTTTCTGAGGCCGTAACTCTTCCCTGTTTTGACACGAGCGAAAGTCCAGCTGTGTTCTGACTTCTCTCTTCAGCAACGTGTATGGAGGAGTTCACTGCTCCCTCTTTATCCAGCTTTGCTGCAAATAATGACCATTTTGAGTCTCTTCCCCCTACACATATTCACTTTTATGTACTCCTATAACTTTTTATCTAAAGGAAGATGATTGTACTTTCAGCAAATTACAGCTTAACAGAAAGAAACAGAAACATTAAAACAATCCAATGCCGTTTTCCATCAACAATTCCACGCAGCTCCTTAACTTAAAAATATAAACTAGGCTTGAAACAACCCCACACTCTGCAAAAACTGTCCTCTCAACTGCCTTCCCATCACACCAAGAGGCTTAGGGAAAAAAAGGAAGACTTGTCCCATTCATCAATAGAGGAGTTATTCATCCGAAGTTTATTATCTCAGGTAATTTGATCAATACACTTCACCTTTATAGTCCCGTTGTCCTTGTGAGCAAAGCATTTTGCCTTTTATAGTGAGATGGTTATTATGAAGGCTATTCACAGGGAAATTCTCTGCAGTTAAAAGTTTTTCCAATTAACTACATTTAACACCACTGAAGCCATAAACTGGCAGTTCCATTTCACATCGTTGTTGTCGGAGTGTGGCGGTGCTCAAGAGGCAGGCAGAGCACATTTGGCAAATACATCAACCAATACTTTGGTATGGCAGTCAAGGAAACCCTGCCAGCTAACAGAGAAAGACTTTTTCAGTGCACAGTTAGGAATGTGCACCACAAAGGAAAAAAAAAGTGGATCAGTAGAAACCCTTGAGAAAATCACAGAGAGGTGCCACAGCCCTTGGAATGTTCCTGAGATCAATCCTTCTCCTTCCATGCAGGGTCAAAACTAACTCCTGGAATGGTCTGGATTGGAAAGGACCCCGAAGTTCATCTGGTTCCACTCTCCTGCCATGGGCAGGGACACCTCCCATCCAGCCCAGCCTTCCTGCGTTCCCTCCTGAGTTTTCTCACCCCAGAAAATGTGTGGTGTTTGTGTAACTGAGCTATGAACTTCCAGGGAATCACAGTGTGTGAGGACAAATTCCCTGAAGTCCTCTGGGTTAGGTTCTCCAAACCCCTCATCCCACACATGAGCTGTGTCCTCCTCACTTCCTAACCCTCACAAAGGACAGGGCAAAAGGCTTCAAAACAGAAGCAAAACACCAAATTCTCTGTTCTAAGGAGACAAACCTCTAAAAACTTTCTCGAAAATAAAAAATTATTATTCCTTGCGAAATATCCTCAGAACAAACTAGTTCATTAAAGTCGTATCAGCACTTGTAATTGGCCCTTGTTGGCCAATAGAAGGAGACATTTGCAACTTTTCCCAGGAAATTATATTCTAAATCCTTCATAAGGTGGACCTTGTCCTTTTCTGAGGAAACTTGATAGCAGTCTTTAGTATTCACTGGCATAATTAGGACTGCAGTTAATTTCATTAAATTCTCTTGCTGCTAAATGAAGCAGATTATGAGACATCTTTTATTGCAAGGCATGAAATTACAGCCTGTCAGCTGCCAATGGTAGAGTAAAACTAATGAATTACAGGGTAAATAACACCAGAATTAACCAGCCAATTTAACATAGCAGAGAACAAAGTCATTTTTACTTGGAGCCACCACTGCTGGGATCCCTTTCAGCTGAAAGGGAACCAACCTCAACTCTAAATAACCAGGAAAGCCACGTTTCTTGGGCAGCAATGTAAAAAAAACCAACACTGCCAAGAAGTTGGGAGAAAATTGGTCCGATATGTACAGAAAGGCATCGCTAAAATATTTAAATTGTGGTATGTCCAAGCAGTTTGTGCTGATGTATCATCCTTTACCCAGCCCAGGAAAAAGGGCAGGGGAGCATTAATTTGTTGCTATTATAACTGGTTTAATGGGGCCAGCTCTTCCCAGGCAGCACGAGACACAATCCCCATTAATGAGGGACAGACACACTGTGGGGAGATAATTAAAGGAAACAGAAAGCAGGCGCAACCAGCCACTTCCATTTCCTACTCCTGTCCTTCCAAACCTCTGGCACAGGGCACAGGAGGTGCCTTCTCCCTGCACAGCAGCCCAGGTCACCCTCCCTGCCAGGAGGGAAGGATGGATGCCCCTCTGAGCTCTGACCAGGAGCTCCCACAATTCCGGACTCTTCCCAACACACTCCTGAAGCCTGTCAGGCTGTCAGACACACACAGATTTTTGGGGCTAAGGAGAGAGATTTGCTCTATGTAGGTTGGTGTCTCAACACGCCCTCTTGTTTTAAAATTGTCTTAAATTATTTTTATTTTAGAATTTTATTTAACCCTAGATATACATGGAACAAACCCCTTCTCTGCACTTACATGGAAATCTAGTTATGAGGAGCATGGCAAAGTGCTCATCCCCACTCAAACCAAGGGAGATGCCTGAGTGCCTGGACAGCAGAAAGAGTCCCACAACCCTGGCTATAAAAACCCAATAAACCTAAAGGAAAATGTAAATAAAGCTTTCATCTCAAATTAATGCTCTCACTTTTCTGCATGTAACCCAAGGATTGTTTTTCCTACAGCATTTTGCTCCATCTCCAGGGAACAGAGTGAAGGTACATGAGGTGCCAGCAAGGAAAAGGTGCAGGGAGAGAGAAAGCCCCTGTTATTAAAAGGGCTGACCATTTCCTCATTTTAGCAAACATTTCAGATCTGTCATCAGTCCTACACCAACAAAAAGGGTTTAAAAATGATGCTTCTGCATCATTTTTTCAACAGGTTTCTAACAGACAACACCTCAAGTCACCTTTGCAGCCTTTTAGAGCTTTAAGTTCAACATCAACCAAGTTTGATGGAGGGGCAGGAACACCAAGGGGGTGTTATGGCAGGTTTTGTGTGTGCCTGCAAGACTGAAAATCCCTGATTTAAGAGAAGAGACTGCAGCTGAAATATTCTGATGGAGGTTGGAGCAGGAGCCCACCTGCACTTGGTACCTGCATAGCACAAATTGTTCCTATCCCACAGACTGAGGCAGGGTTAAAAAAACTCATGCAATTTGTCCTTCTAGTGGAAAGTGTTCCAGGGGGTGAAATGAGACGAGCTTTAAGGTTTCTTCCAGCCCAATCCATTCTGTGATTCTGTGTTTGATTTCTGGTTTTAACAGAAAAACCTGAGATGCTCACTGACCTTCCAAAAAAAAAATTAAATTTAAAAACTCCGAATGTAAATCTACAAACCCTACCTAGAACAACTAAAAGCAAACAAAAGAAGAACCACACAGCAGAATTTGTGAACACCTTCCATTGGAGGGGTTGCTCCAAGCCTCAGCCATCCTTCACCTCCATGCTGAAGCCTTACCTCCATCCTTGTCTCCATGCTGGAGTGGGAAGAGGACAGAGCAGGAGTCAAGGGAAGCCAAGCAGGCACTGAACACTGCAGTGTGGTAGAACAGCAAAACTCCTGTGCCACCACTGCTGATGCCACTCCAGAGCTTTTTGGGACAGGACACCAGCACCATTCAGAGAGGCTGGAGGAGGAATTACCTATGCAAAAAAGCATTTTTGGCCAAAGAGCAAACCTTAAAGCAAACCTGATTTTAGAAGTTGCAGTCCATGCCGTGAGCTCAGGAATGGGCTTTCCCTGGCAACCAGGTTCTCCAAGCACACACATGTATTACACAGGAAAGATCTGCTGCTCCCTGGAGCTTCTGTCCAGCATCACCCAGCTCACCAGACCCCTTCCCTAAGTGTCTGAGAACTGACCCTGCCCTGCAGTCATCTCCAGCCTGTGCAGGTCCTTCCACACTCCAGGCAGAGAGATGCTGCCTCTCCTAACTTCCTCTTTCTTTACTCTCCGTGGTTTCAAATTCCAACCATACTTCAGGCAAACTTTTTAAGACCTCCAGAACTACTCTGGACCAACACTGATGCCTTGCCTCCAGCAGAGGGAAGCTCAGCAGTCAGACAGCACAAATGCATCAGCTCCAGGGGTGTTCCTGAGCTCTACAGACCCAGAGCTCCCGGAGTGATCAGCTGGAAGCGGCTCCAGGCACTGACAGGGAGCTCCAGAGGCACCCAGGTGTAGCTTCCAGCCAGGAATCAATCATGGAGGTTCCTGCTTGGAGATACCAGCAACTCCAGAGCCAACACCTCTGGGGACTGCTGGGCCACTTTCTCAGAGACCCTCAAGACTCCTGATGTTACTGAGAGCATCACCTGGTTTTTATTCCCACTTCCCATCTCCTTCAGAGTCTTTGTTCGATATTTTCCCTCCTCCCTCTCACCTGTTTAGTACAGATTTTGCTCCTCACAGCAGCACAACTTTCCATTTGAGCTCTGTCCCTCCAGTGTTGTTTTCCATCCCACTATCATTCTTTCCCCTCTTCTCTTACCTCCAAAGCCCCTTGTGTTTGTCTGCCTTCACCTGCTGCAGAAAATAGGGAATTTGGAATCCTTGTGCTGCACAAACAGGTAAGAAACCTCTTGCTTCAGAACATCACATCAACATTAAAAGATGTCACTTAATTGGAGCTAAGTGTGACTTAATCCATATCAGGAATTACTTAGAGCAATCATATGCTGCAAGATTAAAGCACCAACAGCAGTGATTGTGCACCTGTTATTTCTCAGCTACAAATACAGCATTGCCATGAATTCCCAACTCACAGCAGCATTTGCTGTGCAAAGGGCAAATTCATAAAATGTTCCCAAGCAGTTCCTTGCCTTGCATCAGCTTAAGCAAACAAAAATGTCAATTCTGAGAATGCTGGGCACACTTCAGCACTGGAGGGATGCACATCTCTCCTGCCACAGCAGGAAGGAGTTGTGCAGCTCACCTGCCTGACACAGCACAGGAAATGTGAATATCTATATCCTTCAGGAGATCTGGCTCACACAAAAAGTCAATATACACATATAATTCCAGATGTTCAGACTCAGACTTGAGTATTTGTATAACATGAAACACACCAACCATACATCTGCATTTACTCAGTTTGCGTCCTGAAGAAGAGTTTTCACCTAGCTCAAAGCTCAGCTTTTAATCAAGGATTTCCAGTTCATCTGTCCCTCCACATAAAAAGTTGTTTTGTTTTTAATTTGGCCATGAAACAGCCTGTACAATTTTGATTCCTACAGTGATGATACCTGCCACCTTAAACAATCCGTGCTCTTCAATTCTCCTCCATTCCAATGTATTACTCACTTCAGACAGCAGAATTTCTACACAATTCAACCACTTTGGTAATTTTAGTTGATTTTTCTTTCCAATACTTCCCATGCTTGAAGATTTCTTAATTTCCCTCCCCTCAAAATACTCACAGAGAAGAAAGCATTAGATGTTAATCTAGCTCCTTGATTTGTAGCAGTTCTGCACTTCTCTACCCAACCATTTAAATGCTGTCATTCATAATAGGGTGATATACTGTACTATAAACCCTTTCGCAAATGGTACGTCTTGGTATTTTTCTTTTGTGACAAAGACTCATATTAGTTATAAAGGGGAAAGAAATGGACTCAGAGCTCAGATCTACCTACATAATCTCACTGCTCAACAGACTCTCCCCTTCTTTAAAAGAAAATCCACACCCTCTTCCTTAAAGAAAACTGAAATCACTAAGCTTTTATTTTTCCTGGTAGAGAACGTTCCGCGGTCTGACAGCCCCCAGAGTTCAGCAGCTTCCTCCTATAGTATTAATCCTGAAACCACAGAATCCCAGAATGGTTTCAGTTAGAAGGGACCCTAAAGCCCATCCAGTCCCACCCCTGCATGGGCAGTGACACCTTCCACTGTCCCAGATGACTCCAAGCCCTGTCCAACCTGGCTTTGGGCACTTCCAGGGATCCAGGGGCAGCCACAGTGGGTTTGAGGCCTCATGTCAGATCCTGGCCTTGATTCCAGGCACAGGAGCCTGTCCCTGGGGGTCACTGGAGAAGTGTCTTGGGGAGGTACCCAAAGCACACAAAAGCAAAAGCTACATACAGGTCCTTCTCCATCCAATCCAGAGGTCTGACACCCTCTCAACCTAGAGGTCCTTCTCCACCCGACCTACACATCCTACGCGGCCCAGCTACAGGTCCAACACTGTCCCAGACTGCAGGTCCCTCTCCATCCAACTTTCCCAATTTGGGTTAAAGCAGCAGAAGTTTGAGTGGGTTTTAGTCCAGGTTCCACTCCAGTTCGTTCTCCCACACTGCTCTTGTTTTCCTGGTTCTTTTAAACAAGGATGAAAATACACTTTTCAAGCAGACACATGGCACTGTCCCCAAAACCGGGCAAAGTTTAGTCCCCTTCCAGCCAGCCCAGACCACACTTTGGCTTTAGGGCTTGTTAACACCCCCACAGACCAGATCCAACCCACATGGCAGCTTTTAGCCAAACACATTTGGATAAATTCTCAATTAAGATGTAGCCAGGCTGAATCAAAATATTTTACATCTGCTATGTTTGCTTCATGCACTTAGTTGGAAATTCCATCAAAAAACCATCTGAGTTTTCCTGGCAGTATAGTTTAGTCTGGATAAAACCACTGTCTGTTCCTCACTGGAATAGCTTCTGGTCAGGAAAACTAAACCCCAAAGTGTGTGTTTGCATCAATTTTGTCATCTCCCTAACAGTAGTAACAAAGTTCATTTCAAGCTTTACAGCTTTAGGATGCCTGTAAGTGAAATATATCTACATCATCTGATCATGACACACATTCCCAATTTATCACCATGCAAAGGATCCTTTACAATAAACAAAACACTCAAATTATATGATTTTTCTTCCTTTTTTAACTCATGCAAAATAAACTGAGATTTTATTTGTAAGAATTGCACTTTAATTATAGAATCCTTGAGAGGTTTGGTTGGAAGGGACCTTAAAGACCATACAAATTCCACCCCCTGCCATGGGCAGGGACACCTTCCATTATCCCAGCTTGCTCTGAGCCTCCTCCAACCTGGCCTGGAACATTTCCAGGGATAGGGCATCCACAGCTTCTCTGGGCAACCTGTGCCAATCATTCCCTTTAAATTCAAAATATTTAAGCACCAACATCTGGCCTTGCTGCTGAGACTGTTCCAAAGATGTGCTGATAATTACTGTAGTCACAGGATTTTTTAAAATAAAAGCAGGTGTAGAGAAAACAGTATTTAAACCAAAGTGCAAGGACTTCCATACATATTTCAAATATCCTCATCAGTTATAGTCAGAGTACCCACGTTTCAAACACTCCCTGTTCCCCCCCAAGCAATATTAAATTTTCATGCCATTTATTGTTTTTTATTTGCCATTCTCTGCTATGCTTTGGGAAAGTATTTCCTCACACGTTACACACTGAAGTGCCAACGCTTTAAAATTAAAAACAAACACAAACCCACACAATAAAACAGGAAACTAGGGATGCTGGGCCAACACCCCCAGTCCAGATTCACACACAATTACCACACAATTAAATGGGAGCAAAAGAATGATGAAAATATTCAGAATGCCCAAAGTTTGCTTTGTTCAAAAAATTAGGCTAAAGGGCTTTAACTGCGTGCTGTTCAGTTTACTCTTTTGATTGCTTTACCACTATGTAAATCAATTTGTTAATGTTCCTTACAAAATGCATGAGCCAGTTATACTGACAAACACACAAAGCTCATTCGTAATTAGCAGTTAATTAGTACGAAGGAACAGATGCTGTTAGAGTTTCAGCAGGCGAACAGGTTCTGTAAACAATGCTTATAAATCTAAATGAATTTATTAACCACAATGCAACTGTCAACGTTTTGCTGGCAACCATACAAATATGGTGGAATCCCCAAAACATCTTTACAACATATTAATAATCATTGTGTCAACCCCAGTCTATCGGGCAGCCTCACTTGCTAACTGTCATAAGCTTCCTACTTAATCTTCTGGTGTCACTTCTCAGGACTAATTCCTCATGCCCTGGGAGGAAGAGCTGCAGCCACCAAAGCCAGCCCAGAGCCCAGATGTGCACGGGTTCAGCGGTGGCTCCTCGGAACAAAGGCGTTTTCCCACTGCCTCCTTGAGCAAGCCCGCCGTGCTGGATGGCACCTGGCCCAGGGCACGGTCACCCTGGTCATTTGGGGTTTTGGTCCAGGTGATCCTTAAAGGTCCCTTCCAACCCAACCCATTCTGATTCCAGATCTCATCCACTGAAAATAAGTAAAGGACAGTTCTTCCTGCTCTCCTGGCTAATTTGGAGATGTCCCCTAACGCCAGCGCTGAGCTGCTGCTGGCACAAGGGATTGCAAGGAGTTCTGGCAGCTCAGAAGAGCTTTAGGCTGGGTATCAGGGAAAGGTTCTTCCCCCAGAGGGTGCTGGGCACTGCTCAGGCTCCTCAGGGAACGAGCACAGCCCCAGGCTGCCAGAGCTCCAGGAACATTTGTTTAAACAGCATTCCCAGGGTTGCCCAGGGTGGGATTGTTGAGGTGCCTGTGCACGGCCAGGGGTTGGATCCATGATCTCTGTGGGTCCCTTCCAGCTCAGGATATTCTGATTTGTGGTTATAAACTCATGCCACTGACTGATACCATTGTTTTGTGAGGTTTCTTTGATTGCCTGGGTAGATGAAGGTGGCTCAAATAAAGAGATTGCACCTTGCAAAGCATTTTCTAGATGCAGCTACTGAAGCACCACCTCGAGTCACAGGCTTTTGGCCAGGGGCCAGCTCAGACCCCCAGGGCAACAGTGAAGATCCCTCAGTGCCCTCACTGCTGTCACTGTGCATGTCACACTGCCATGCCACCCTGAAACATTACACCATTTCAGCACTGGGAAATTCCAATAAATTTTTTAAAGTCGTATTACGGCTTTTTTTATTGATGTTCTCCTTTACACCTCCATTGCCTTCGCTCATTCCCTCCTCCTCTTCACCGAAGCACTCTGACACCTCTTCCCTGTGTTCTGTCCCATGGATCTGCAATATCCAGAACAGGATGAGAACATCCCAAATGTATTAAATCCTCCATAGTCTCACCAGACAGACTGCTTGGCTTGCTTCCTGTAGGCTCCAGCCCTACTCACTACACTGGTAGTGGATCCAAAATCCTGCAATTTGGGAGAGCCAATTCTCTGCTGGAATGCAGCACCAGGCACAAGAGGAAGATGTTCATGGTAGAGCCTCAGGAAAATACAAATACTCTCTCCCTTGTCCTACGAACACTGGGAAATGGATCCTTGACTGGTTTATGCTAAAGAGCAGCACCTGCTCCTTTTATACAATAGGGATCTTCCCTCCCCTTTTAAAAAATTTGATATTTTAGGTAAGGGAAGCTCTTTCCCTACTGTTTCTGCAGAGGCTGATGATATCCTGGCACTCTCCTCCTGCCTGCTTCCATTCTCCTTCCACAATCTCTCCAAGGATGCTCAACCTGATCAACACTCTATTCCAAACAAAAGCTGCAATGTATCCTCTTGAATCTTAAAGATGAGGAATCACATCTGACGTGCCAGCTAGGAAATCATCAGCTGCTACTCAAACCCACAGGTTTCTCCCTGTCTCTCTCACAAAACATCAAGAGCATTACATTTGGATAGGATTTAAAGTAAATAATTGAATAAATAAGGAGCATAGAGTTGAACACTCCTTATCGGCAGTCATAAGCAATCTATGACCCCTTATGGCATTAACATATAAAACATTTAGGAAACACATTTATAAAACATGAAGTTTCCTTCTGTTTTTGAAGTTGGTGATCTGGCTACTTTCCATCATTGCCCTACAAGGCACTGTGCTCCTTTGCTCACTTTGAAGGCTGGGTCAGACAAATAAATGGAATATTGTGTTTGAAATTGTGTGCCCCCTGCCCAAATCAACACTAATAAACATTTAAATACACCCTTAGCTCCAGGTCACAGCCATGGGAAGTAAAAAAAAAAGACAGAAAGTTAATTTCTCTGAGAAGTTTATTGATAGTATTTCCTTTATGGATCCTTAAGTGCACCTGTGGAACAGCTGTAGAGGGCTCACCTTGGTCTAAGAATGGTTGGGACTATCACTGTATGACGGTCCTGGGTATTTAAAGCATTTAGAGATAAAATAACATTTTAAAAGATGTGAAGCAGAAAACTCATGTTTTAGGGACTCTGAAAAATCAGGAGACTAATTTAAAGAAACATATTAGAAATTCAATCTTGATAAGCCAAAGGACCAAACTCCAGCTCCTTCCTGCAACCCTCAGACATCCCAGGAAGGGAAACCAGTAACTCCAGAAAGCAGGAGGGGGCAGATGGGAGGATCCAGCTGGACAAACAGATGCATGAGGAAAAAGGGGAATTATCTCAATCAGAGAGGCTGAGGCTCCTGCCCAGCTCTGCCTGCTGTGGCCAAGGGGCAGAAGAGGCCATGCCCTTGGACTAGAAACCTTGGACATCCTTGGGCAAGGGAAGGGTTTAACACCCGGAGCTCCCAGCTCCAGATGTCCAGGAGAGCTTTTTACTGCTATTTTATTGCAAATTCTAAGGACCACAGCTTTTCTTGGGATGGTATCTGCAACTCATCAACTGGAAAAACCCACAAACCTGGCTTTCACAGTCAAATTAAACATTATTCCAGGCAGGTACATGGAGCTGAAGCCATTCTTCTGATGTAAGGGCACATTTGATCTAATTGGAAAAAATATTTCAAGTGCACTGGGAATAGTCACTGTTAACTGAATGCAACAACGAAAAAGGAAAAAAGAGCATGCAGACCCCAGGGAATTACCAAATCAATTAACAACTAATTCAGGAACTAATTTCTGTATTGCCTCTTAGCACAAAACTGTATCTTTAATTTCTCCTGCAATAAGCATCACCATGATAGTCCTAACACACTCTGACGCTTTAAATGAGTTTACAAGTATCTCTTTTTGATTGGCTATATAACATTATTTCTTCACAGTTCAATGCAACCATAGCCAAGTGCTCTGAAATATTTAATTATACTGGTAGCAACCAGTTAACAATTTACAGAACCACAGTGAGTACAAAACATTTTATAACTGGTAATCAGCTAATTAAAAAAAAGCCAGCAAAATGTGTATGTTCTGATTATAAACAATTGCAGAGGAATTACACAGAAGATTTCAGTACTAAGAGTATTTGGCTCAAAACCATACCCTGGTGTTTGTACAAGCCGATCTGGAGACTGATTACTGTGATTAGACAGACGCGTGACAGAGGAAATTACACCTCACGCTGGAGATAAATAAATCAAACCATGTCATCTGCCAGTTCCTTGTAAATCACGTCAGCTCTGACTTTGGCAAAGCTGCTCCTTGGAGACACCCAATGCTGGCTTGCAAACAACAGTCCACAAACCTACCTGAGCACCAGGAAGGAAAAACACAAAGCAGGAGGAGTTTTGGAGAAGTCTCCTTCCAGGAGCTGAGGGGAGCCTCAGAGAAAGTTGGAGAGAAACTTTTCACAAGGGCCTGGAGTGCCAGGACAAGGGGGAGTGGATTCACATTGGCAGAGGGCAGGGTTGGATGGGATATTGAGAAGAAATTCTTCCCTGTGAGGGTGGGCAGGCCCTGGCACAGGGTTCCCAGAGCAGCTGTGGCTGCCCCTGGATCCCTGGAAGTGTCCAAGGCCAGGCTGGACAGGGCTTGGAGCAACCTGGGACAGTCGAAGGTGTCCCTGCCCATGGCAGGGGGTGGGGCTGTATGGGCTTTGAGATCCTCCCAAACCAAACCATTCTGGGATTCTCTGTTTTGGAGCAGAAGCAGCAGCACAGGGGGCTGGGTCTATGTGTAGTGAAACAGGGGGTTCAGTGCAGAAACACAGAGCTGTAAGGAATGGAAGCAATTCCGGGGTTCTGGGTCCCTCTACATGTTTGCTGCCATCCTCCTTCTGAAATGCTTTTGGCCCTTACCTGCATGAGCCACTCGTATTTCAAAACACAACCTGATGTTGAACTCAGAAGAGAGAAGCCATCAGATAAGCCCTGGCACCACTGGCTGTAGCATCATCTGTCTGTCGTGCTCCTCTAGATGGTTTTTTTCACCCTGTCAAGTCAGATGAATTAAACAGCAAGAGCTGCTAAGATCACTGCTTGTTTGTTCTCTCTTCTGGTGGACTCCAAGTAAACATTTGCAGCCAGGAAAGAGCAAAGAGCATTTGCTGCTTGTGAGGACAGCGAGTCTTGGATGTGACACTTGCCTGGAGCACTGGGGTGCTCTTGTGGGAATGAGGATGACTAAGGACATCACTCTGACTGAGCAGATGTGGCAGATGATCCCTTTTCAGAACCTATTTCCCAGACACCGCCGTGCCTGCTGAAATGCTCCTGCAGCTGGACAGACAGCTGTGGGTATTTTAAGGGAACACAGGTTTCAGGCAGGATGATCTCATTGCTCCAATGGAAGGAGCAAGGTAAGAAGAATGTGGTGTGTTATTCCATGCAAGATTTATGTAACTGGTGCTTAAACATCCCAGCTAGGGCTAAAAATGAACAGAAATGAGGTTAGGGAGTAACCTACTCAAAAATGAGGTTAGGAAATCAGTAGTGAAGCAGAGGAAGTAGAAAATCACTACTGAAACAGAGGCAACACTGACCTACAACTGAAAGGAGCAGTGACAGATTTTTTTTATGCCAGGTTGACATTTGATGACAGCATCTTCAAAGTTACCTTTGCTGAGTTTAATGATTTTTTTAATAAAATTCAGATGTACATTGGGAAGTGCCAGTTTTGTTTATGCCCATCTTAAGGAAAAACTGCAGCTTGTACATTCAGGAACCAAACTCTTCTTCATGAACAGCAAATCAGTGATGCCACCCCCATGCCTTGACATAAAAAATATTTGCCATTTTCAGGTCAGAGTAAAGGAAAAAAAAAAACAAAATACCTAATTTCATTAAGATTACTTTAATGTACTTAAATATGCCAAGCTGGCAGGCAAAGAAGGTCATTTGAAATATCACCTAAAAGTAAAGCCTGAATAAGATATTCCACTTTCTCCATTAATCCAGCCATTTGCAAACTGAGGGAAGGGAATGGATTCTGAAGTTCACCTTTGCAAGTCATGGATGGCAAATTTTTCACTGTGTCATCAATACAGCACTAACCATTAGAACATTTCTTTCTAATCCAGGCTTCGAGTTTGTCATCCCTAAATGATGCAGCAATTTGGGGGCACGAGAGGGGCAGCACCTCCCAGGGTAAGCCAAGGGTGGAGGCAACGTGTCAAACACTGATTTTGGCCAGTTTTTGGTAAAAGAACAGTCAAGGTTATATGGTTGGAGTATATAATGATGTGAGCATCTGTGATTAAGTGCAAAGGGCAAAGAGAAGAAGGGCTGGGAGCAGAAAGTCAAGGCCAGCTCTTACGTATTTATTTACATTCCAGTCTGGGGGGGATGGGGGCAGGACAGAGAGAAAAAAAATAATAAAAATTAGAAAAAAAAAAAAAAAAAAAAAAACCAGTCGGGGGGGGGGGGGGGAGGGAAAAAAAAAAAAAAAAAAAAAAAAATAAAAAAAAAAAAAAAAAAAAAAAAAATAAAGAGCACACAGCTGCCATCCCAAAAACAGACCTCCCATCTGCCACCCACGATTTGCATGTCACCTTCTCCAGGCTCATTTGTACTTCATTAACTGCCATTGACTTAACAAGATTTATGCAAATGACACCATAGGAGCTCGCTAACTCCCACTGCAATCAAGTGATTATGTATGTACAATTCTCCACAGCAATGAAAAATTAATACATGACAAGCCCCCTCACCGCTGAGCTGAGCTTCTTGCTTTTATTTTTCTTGTTGTGTGCATTTTTTTTTTAATTTGAATATGCCCTACTGATAAAGATTTCCCAAACCCACAAAAACCAAAGCAATTTTCCCAAAACACTACAAAACCTCCCATCCCAGAAAGTCAATTCACCAAAAGTGTGCAGCCCAATGTGTGCTTCAAAATATTCTTCAAAATATTCACTCAGGCTACCAGGAACAAGACTTATTTTCCAGAATAAATGGGTTTGGAGTGAGGATTCTCCAACCAGAGCAAGCCACTCACTTTTATTAGCAATGCTACAGAAAATAGCTTAAATATTCTTAGTTGAAGCACCTCTTTCTCAGAAGTACAGAACTTGCTATGGATTTTAACTTGAAGCCAATATTGCTCAAGACTTTTTTTGACTCTGTTTGATTTGCACAAGATTTTTCAATAGCACACAAGTGAAATTTTGTACAATTTTTAAAAATTTCTGACATTCCCAGTTCTCAGCAGCTGCTAAAAAGTCCAGGATTTAAGACATGCTGATGTGGCTGTGCATGCACAACGTATTGCTACCTCCCCAGGAAATCTGCCTTCCCAAAATTTCACTCACTTTAAGAGTATTTTGGCAGGAGTGAGCAGCCACTATTTAAAAACAAGCCTGCTTTTCATTGCCTACATTTTGGGTTTCTGCTGGGAGCAGGAAGGGTCATCAGGACAGTTTTATATGGCTTAGCCCAATAAAACCAAATTTAGCACTGCAGTGAAAAATCAGCTTTACCATGTAGAAAGGACACAGAGAATAAGATCATTAACTCTTTTTGACCAGGCTGCTCTGAGTTAAGGATAAAACCCTGAAGGAATGAGGTGTTTCCTTGGAAGGAAACAGGCTATTGACAATTTTACCTCCTTCATGGAACCCTGGAATGGTTTGGGTTGGAATGGCCCTTAGAGCCCATCTCATTCCAACACCCTGCCATGGACAGGGACACCTTCCCCTAGACCAGGTTGCTCAGGGCACCATCCAAATTCTCCCAAACTCTCAGGGATTTGCCTTAAACCCACAGGGATTCAGGCACCAAGGACAGCAATGCAGGAGCAGGTTGCAACTCCTGGCTTCTTTTGACCAAAACCCACTGGCAGCTGTGCAGGTCCATGCCTGGGGCCCAGAATGATCAACAACTCTTCCATAGTGCTGGGAGAGATTCCATTTTTTCCTCAAAACCGGAACGTTTCCAGCCTCCAAGGAACTTGATTTGGCTGGAGGTTTTATCATTTGTTTGTGGGGTGTTGTTTGATTTGGTTTTGTTGTTTGTTTGTTGTTGTTTTGTGGGGTTTTTTTGGTGGAGCTTTTTTGTTGTTGTTGTTGTTTAATTTTATTTTCCACAGCAGTCCTGGGAATGCTGCAGGTTGAAACCAGATTTCTCCTTCTATTCCCAAGTATCCTAAGCAACAAGAGACAGGGCAAGAAGAAACAGCCTCAAGTTGTACTAGGGAAGGTTCAGGTCGGCTATAAGGAAAAATTTCTTCACAGAAAGGGTGGTGAGGCATTGGCACACCTGCCCAGGGCAGTGGTGGAGTCCCCATCCCTGGAGGGATTTAAAATCCATGAGCATGTGGTGCTCGGGGACATGAGTTAATGGTGGCCTTGGCAGTGCTTGTTTCAGCACTGGACTTGGTGATCTTTCAGGGTTTTTCCAACCTTAATGGCTCTGTGACTCCATTTGTCACAGAAAACATCATCATGGAAGGGGTTTCTCATCATAAGAACAGCAGCACAAAGATTTTTAGCTTGAGAAGTTCACTTCCACATCTGTCTTATTCCCAGTTAAGGCATCAAATAAAAGGCATCAACTTTCCCAGCAGGAATTTCTGCTGCCTGAGAGAGCTCCAAGGACCTGGCACCTGTTGAGCCCCCTGAGAACGTGGCTGTATCAGCAACTGAACCTGGAGTCACCTCTACTGACCAGACCTCCAAAATCCTCCTGACATCTGAAAATGATGTGAAATCCCACTGGGAGCAGCCACCCTGCAGCACTGCAAAAACCTCCCAAGCTCCCACCCCAAAGCCCAAAAAATGGGATGGACCTGCTGAGGATGCACATCAAGGGTTTGTGGGTAGTGGCTTGTAGGTGACAAAATGAAATTACCATAATTGGGATCAGTAACAAGGAGGACATGTTCTCAAAAGATTGGTCATATTTGGTACATAAGCAGGGCTGCAAGGAGAGCTTTTCCATACAGAAATTCCAGATATTGTAAGGGCTATTTCTTTACAACATGCTGTGGCACAATCACACTTACAATGTTTACCTTATAAAACTCTTCCTACAAGTGTCTTTTTAATCAAATTAATTCCATACAACAGCATTTTAGGAAAGAACAGTTATGTATGCCTGGAATAAATACTGGCACGTCTATTCCTCAGTTTTACATTCTCAGCTGCACTCTTGTTTAATTAGCATTACCCAAAAGGATTGCAGCCGATCTAACCCATCCTGTACCATACAAAAGCCATAGGAAAATAAAATTGTAGCTTGCTTTAAATGCCTGGAATCTCCTCCCCTGAATGCAGAGCCAAATGCTGAACTCCTCTGCTTTCAAACTGCTCTTCTGGATTGCAGTGTGCTTGATTAAAATTTGCCTACTAGAGATTCACACACGACAGCATTTTTGCTGCCTGATGGTCCCAAAAGGTCTTTTAGAATGACTTCAGGAAGAAAAATCACAGCTAATAGTTAAGGGTACAAAATCAACTCCTCCTTGCATCCAGAAACAGAGGGAAAACACAAAACACCCCAAAATATGTAAACCTAACTCCACACAGGACATCCAGGGCTACCTGGCAGATAAGGCATGGACGGAGGGAAGATCAGGAGAGGCAAGTGAGCCTCTGGAGGGGAGGAAAGGCACCAAAACTACTGGAAAGAAACATGTGGAAAGAAAATAAGTGGAAAAGAAAGGGAGCTTATCTCTAGGAAGGCAGCTCTCACACGTGAGTAAACACTTGCAAACACTGACAGAGAAACTGTGTGAGAAGCATTCCATGGGAATGTGGAGATCTCAACCACATGGACCCAGTGCCATTTCATTTGAGCAAGTAAATCATCTCATTCCCCAAATACTTCCCATCCAACACTGGCACTGCTTTTGCCTTTGAAAGGAGTGTTCCCAGCTACAATTTAGCATCGAGTTTCCAGGCTAATGAAAGTGCATCTCGGCTAGTAAAAACAGACCAAAACAAATCCTCGGCTTCAAGTCCTGTTGTGTAATGAGAAAGTTTAATTAAGGCCACACATTACAGCTGTAAACGTTCTCTTATATAATAAGGTCTAAATGAAACTGAACCTAATCAAAGT
Source organism: Pyrgilauda ruficollis (assembly GCF_017590135.1). Lineage (NCBI taxonomy): Eukaryota > Metazoa > Chordata > Aves > Passeriformes > Passeridae > Pyrgilauda > Pyrgilauda ruficollis. The sequence goes on along the minus strand of NW_024516098.1, from coordinate 266,702 downwards.
TACAATTCCTTCATTAACAAATTACAAACAAGAGCGCGCAGCTGACACACCGGCCATGATTATCACAACTAATTGCCTCGTCGTTAGGGAGCAGCCTGAAACTGTGTTCAGATGTCCGTCTGTGGTAGCAAATTAGGGCCACATCAGGCTATTCCTGCCATCACAAGGGGCTCTTGTCGAGCGATCTGATTTACCCTGCGCCTGGCAGCACTCGGCCCAATCAAAGCTCCCTCTACAAAGGCAGCTTTGAAGCCAGCGCAGCCTAGAAACCCGCTCCATATGCAGGCCGGCAGACTGCACTTCATTAGGCCTGTTGTCACATTTTCCCTCTTCTTATTCTAATGATCCTATTTTAATACACATAGGAACCTCTCCTAATTGATGTCAAGTGAGTGACTTCCACATTCATCACCGGCGCACATCAAACGCCGCTCCGCGCTCGCCCTGCCACCGCCCTGCCTGGACCCCGAGGTGTGTCTTGTCTCCCAACTATGGAAAGCAGGGAAGGGAAAAAAAAAAAATACAACTATTTCGGCATTACCTGTTTAATTGGGATTGCACGGCCGCTTCCAATGCTGTCTGTTCTGCTCTCCAGGACCTTCTTCTCTTTGTCTGGGTCACTCCCTTTCCGAGACTGCAGAGCGAAAAGAAAAGTTTGTGCTCCATTAAATGCACACAGAGGATGCTTTTATTTGCTTTTTTTTTCTTTTGGGGCAATTAAAAAATACTTTGGCAGGTAAATACAGGCTCAAAATTGAATCTACACAAGTACACAACCATCCTAAAAATGAATAAATTTCCTGTCCACCACCCATAGATTTCAACCATCCACTAGTCTGAAATGCATTGGGGTTTAAAGAGTTACAGCTTCACTGTCTGAAGACCCACAACATCAGAGGACATGTTTCTGAAGTTTCCAACAGTAGCTCCAAAGAGGAATGAATGTGCCATCTCCTCGTTAAAAAAAATTTTATATAGCCATGCATACATTTAATTCACACCTGTGTGGCTCTTAGAAATGTCAGCAACTATTTAGAAATATGATTCTATAATACTGGATTTGACCATATGGACTTCAACTTTTTTTTTTTTTCTGCTTTGGGACAGTTAGAAAGTTGGAACTGCAAGAAAAGCCAGTGACTGGAAAAAGTTATCTGAACACAGTGTGGAAAAATTAGCATGAGGAGAATGTTACCAATGTCTAAAACCCGAGTTGCTTATCCTGGCTTCCTCCAAAGCTGGAAGGAGTGAGGTCACAGCACTCCCTTCATGGCTTTATCAAGTTATATGGGAATGTGAAGAAGTTATTCAGATCGCAGCCCGTTATTGCGACAGAACGCACGGGGCGCAGTGATTTTGACAGATTTATTTTATTACAAAAAGAAGACCTGAGAGTCATCCTCCTTAATAACTGCGCTGACAAGTGACAACTTCACTCCATTACTTTCCAATGGGAACATTACTCACACAATATCGGAAATGGGAAAACATTTTCGAGCGCTTTTCAACTCGGTGATGATGTATGAAAGGAGCCCACTGGCGGTGTCCGGCACCGCCATGGGGAGCTCATGAGAACTGGGGCAATGAAAACCAGAGCCCGCTCCAGCGGGAAGAGACTCCGAAATCAGGAGGAGAATCGGGAGCGTGGATCGCTAATGCCTGTCTCCCCCATCTCACAAAGGGGTGGGAGGAAGAATAAAACCCAGGAGCAGCTGCCCTCGGGCGTGAGGGGAGGACTCGGAGTAAGAGCATTCTGAGCTACGCATTCACCCAGCGGGGATCCCGCGCTGCCGGCCCCGCTCCGCCGGGAACGGGCTCCGATCGCCAGTTACTATGGTTCGGGGCAATGGAATGGCGTGCCGGGGAACTAAACAAAGAACAAATGAAAGCAAGCAAAACAAGTGGGAGGGATGAAATCCAGTGTGCAGAATAACTATTGTTCCTCGTCCTTCAAGACAGATTTCTGCCTCTGAAAGTGCCACTTCCCAAGAATACAAGGCAAAACAAAGCTTCAATGGCGCAAGGCGTCCGTAAGTGACATTGTAAAGAAACTCAGTGAAGGTGCCCAAATCCTTGGGAGGGGAGTTGTCAACTTGAATGTTTCTTTTTTATCTGACTTTTTTTAGAGAAAGAACCCTGCCTCTGAAATGCAGGCTGAATATCTACGCGCTGTTTTTCATTTCTGGTTTTAAATCATCACCATTCCCTAAAAGTTACTGCAGCTGGAAATCACACACTGCACGTGGAAGGGAAATGTCTACGTGCAAAACACTGGTAAATACCAAAAGTACAGAAATGTAGGGATTTCTGCTGGGCAAATTCCCTTCTAGCTGCTCATAGTCACAGAATCCCTAATGTTTTCCAAGGGGAGAATCTTCGCACGCTCCGCTATTTATAAAGATAAATTGAGCAGTGAAACAGAAATCTGATCTTTTATGCTTTTGTACCTATGACACACACAATATGTCTTATATCCTAGCAGAAAAAAATCCACTCCAAACCATGCTGGAGCAACACTTCCCAGGACTTTTTCTGATAGCACATCTACACAATAAATGGTTCTATTTAAAACTTGGTGCCAGCAAACCAAAACAAGTCTGGAAAAATTAAAGTACCTGCATGACCATCATTGGAGTGATTTCCCCAATGCACTGGAAGTCACTCACAGACTTAATCCACATAAAACTTGGCCCAAGATGTCACATCTGAGTTTGGGCACAACCAGACCCAGATCAGCAGTGCTGAGCACCCCAAAAGTAAAATACTCATCTCTAACACTAGAGATGGAGACATGGAGCTCATTTTAAGTCTGAAAAACTCCCTTGGAATTCTGTAAATATGTTAGACAGGTAACACTGAATGTGGGAAAGGTGATGCACCTTTCTATGCCAGAAATTCCCTCACCCAGTGTGGGATCAGACATGGTCAGAATCAGCTTCTTGCCCAGTGAACCTCATAAATACATTTTAAATCCTCACCTGCCCTATACAAGATTATTTGGTGGTCCCTGTTATCACACTGTCCAAAACAAAGGATATACATTTTTCTAATATTTCATCTATCTTATCACTTAAGGAGAAAATCAGCTGCTGCAACAATAGCTTTACAACAAACATTAATACTCAATGTCAAAAAGATGTGATGCTGCATTTAAAGCACTGAACATGTTTAAAATTCCCATCCCTATACCAACTCAAAAACTGTAATTAAGAAGAATCAAATATTTTCTGCTTAGCCCAGTTTTCTTCCAACAACAGAAGATCTAAAGATCACTAAACAGATTTCCTGTTAACAAGGGGTAACTTGGAAATTAAACAGAAATATGTCTGATTCTGTAAGAGATAAAGGCTTAAGTGACTGGGAAGAGAAGCACAGCAAGAAACCCAGAGCTAAACAGTAAAATATTTTAATTACACACTCTGTTCATAACCAGCATTTTCTGTGTAGTTATCTATTTATTCAATTAAATAATTCCAGGTTATAACTTGGCACAGAAGCTGGGTTACAGCAGAGTGGGTGTTAAGTACTTCAGGACATAGAATACAGAGCAACTCATTAAACAATCTCACTACACCCACCTTAAAAGACACAACTAAATCTGCAAAGGCAAATTATTACTATTTTTCCCAGTTATCAGACATTAAGACAACTATCAACACCCTCTCATGTTAGTAAATATGGCTCTCACTAATTACCACAAACCAGAGCTTTAGTCTGTTTACAGCTGACTTAACATTCTTCTTAAACCATCCTGAGACTGTAGATGGGTCTGTTTTTCTCTCCTCCCTTTCTCAAATTTACAGCTGCTCCAAGATGAAACATTCCCAGTTTCCCAAATGCCAACACCACCTCCAGAGCCCTGGCAGCCCCTCACACATCCTTCAGCCCGGCCATGGATGGACGGCGATGTTTTCAGGGATGCAGCAGCATCCCAGCTCTGCTTCCAGAGCTCTGACTGCTGCTGGTTTCTGGGCTGACACTGACATCTAGTGGGGCTGGGAACTCTGGAATTCTCCCACCAAACTTCAGGTTGTTCCCACCAATGGGAAGAAATCTGCACAGCTGCTATCAAATATCGGCGTCAAAGCTGGGACACTTCTTCCCAGGCCACTCATTTTGTTGTTTTCCACCTACACATCTGCACCCAAACACAAATGCAAGACTTCCTCTCCTTCCCAGGACTGGGAGATCTGGGTTTAAATCAAAATACCTCTATTGGGAGGGACACAGGAAACCTGGGGATCTGTGCTGTCAATCAGAGCTCCAGAATGGTGACAAACATTCCACTTGCTGAAGGTGGAGAGCTCAGATTTCCCTCAGAGTCTGAGGAAATGTTTTTTTCGTGTTTGTATGTGGGAAGTGAACATGATATGACCTTTGGAATAAAATATATAAATTCTCCATGTTGATGGGAAAGTTGTGGGTTCCCAAACACAACTAACATGTAGCTACAACCCCCAAGGGAGTTAACAGGAGAGCCCACAGCCATTCTGAGTTTGCTAAGACATGTGTGACCTGTCAAAAAACTGCTTACAAATCACAGTTACACCTGCAACACGATCCCAGAGCTTTCAGCAAGAGGGCTTAAAGCAAGGAAACCTTCACTCAGGGCTCCACTAGCATCTCCCAGACTACTTCTGCATAACAGAGACCTATCATATTGCACCATGCAGGTTTCTATTTGATTTTTTTCTTCTTTTGATTTTGGGTTTTTTGGCCTCTCAGTGAAGCAAAAAACAGGTGGTTTGGAAAGGAAAAAAAAAAGTTACTTTAATCTCCATCATTTTTTTTAACCCTGGAGAAGAAGAAAGTGAACTGATTCCATATAGTAACAAAAGTAGACTGCAGTAGTTATGGAATAGTTTGGTTTGGGAAGGAGCTTAAAGCCCATCTAGTCCCACTCCTGCCATGGGCAGGGACACCTTCCACTGTCCCAGCCTGCTCCAAGCCCTGTCCAGCCTGGCCTTGGACACTGCCAGGGACCCAGGGGCAGCCACAGCTTCTTTAGGCACCCTGTGCCAGGGCCTCACAGGGTGGAATTCCCTCACAGGAAAGGAATTCCTTCCCAATATCCCATCTATCCGTGCCCTGCCAGTGGAAGTCCCATCACTCCAGGCCCTTGTCCCCAGTCCCTCTCCAGCTCTCCTGGAGCCCCTTTAGGCACTGAAAAAGGCTCTGAAGTCTCCCTGGAGCCTTCTCTTCTCCAGGCTGAACAACCTCAAGCGTCTCAGCCTGTCTTCCTAGGAAAAGCACTCCTGTGTAAGCGTCAAACAGAACCACCCAACGATGATTCCAGGATATTCTTGTTTTTGACTCCATAGCTCTGTCTCAGCACGCCTGTGCCATAAGAGCAGCCCAGCTGCAGGGGGCTGAAGCTCAGGCTGTCCCCAGAGCAGCAGAGGTCCCCTGGCTGACTCACCGTGAAGAGGTTGGATCGGCGCTTGGACTGTTTACGGACAGGAGTTGGTGTGTTGGCAGTGGGAGGAACATCAATCCGCAGCTCCTTCTGGCTGGTGCTTGGAGTTGATGGGACAGAGGAGGAATAATCACTTAAACTCCCTCCTCCATTACTGGTCTGCAAGGATTAAAGGGAGTTTTAAACAGTGGTACGCTGCTTTCAAGAAATGACAATCCACAGCTGTATCTTATTTACTCCTGATTTACTCCAAATTGATGCAGAAGTGCAGCCAGGGCTCAGGGGCTCAGCAGGGCTGCCCTACTGCCACTTTCCCACACATTTCCATTCCAAGCCTTTAAACATCTCCCCCACCATTATTTTTTGAATACTTAGATAACTCTGTTTATACAACAGGCATATTTTCATTCTACACAGTATAACCTTAACTGGGTAGCAACAGTTTCATTTGTTTTCTAGTGTATGAGCAAGCAAAATACTGGGAAAACCTTCCAAATCTGGATTTCTACTAAATTAAATTCTAAATATCCAGTGCCATGGAGCTGCATAGCTGGAGTTAAACCTACTCTGGAGACACCAGATCACTGAAAGCTGATCAAGAAAATGAAAATAATTCAGGGTTGTAAAATGGCTACAAAGGGGTTGGATAAATCCCAACATATTCCAAACATCACAGAATCTCCCACAAGGACAATCGAGTCCAGCTCCTGGCCCTGCACAGGATTTGATGAAGGCACTGGTGCAAAGATACAAAACTTGTAAGTAAGATATTCCAATTTATTTGAAGCAGCCAAAACTGTGATGTTACATCCTAGTCCTGAAAGAAATAAAGCTTTGAGCCTATAAAACAATAAATGAACAGAGGTCACAAATTCCTAAAAGGAGGAAGATGAGGAAACCAGACAGAATGGAAAGGATCAAAATGTGATTAAGTCTTTTTTTTTTTTTTCTTTAAAAGGATTTATTAGACATGACATAAACAAGCACTAAAAACACCACAGAAGGAGGAGATGCTCTATGTGCTGCTGGGGGACTGGAGCGGGACAACAGGGAAAATTCTGCCTGCTGGGGATGGAAAACTCAGCAGAGGAGCAGCAGTGGATGAAGGGGCTGGGCAGTAACTCACACGTAATTCTGGAGGGAAAAGAAACGTCTGGGACGCACAGAGAAGGGGGAAAGGCCATCTTTAAAGCAGTCAAGTTTCCTGGAGGAAGTGAGGAAAGGTGGTAAGAGGGTATTTCCAGAATTCCTGAGGAGAAAGATGCTCATGGGACTTCCCCCATGCTTCTTGGGGATGGGGATCTCAAGCTGTAACCAGTCAGGCTGCAAAAGCAGGAGACAATCCCTTACAGCCCCCAGTGAAGTCTCTGCATGTTCCAAACTCTCTTCTGATTCTAGCAGCTTTCCCAAAGCAAGGAGCAGAAAGTGAAGGCACTGCAAGCAAGAGCAGGGCCAGAGACATTTCCTACAACATTCTCAAGTGCCAGAGGAAGCAGCAGCAGAACTGGGAGATGTGTACAAAACAAAGGAGATGAAATAATGTAATTGGAATGATCGTTTTTAGTGACCTAATGGAGAACAGTAACACTGGACGGATGAGCAGGACAAACTGGGAGCAAGTGGCCTCAATTACCCCACATTTGCTTTTCCTGTCTCTGTAGCAGCTTGTTCCCAAACCACTGGGTGTGTTGGAGATGAGAAGGGTGGCAAGGAAATCTAATTTTTTTTTAAATTGAAATTACCAGATTTATACCCTAAGAGCCTACTTCCCAGATGGAAAAAAATGAAAGATTCCCTAAAATTCTGCCTTTAAAATCCTTCATCATTTTATAGCATCATTTTACACTTTTTGCAGCTGTCTCCTGGATTTCTAAGTGATTTATAAGTAACTCCTAAAGGAAAACACAAACTTGTTGGATATTCTATTCCCCAAAGACACACAGAGATTTTCTTTAAAAGAAGTCCTGCAGGCAATGTTTCTCTTCTCACAAGCCAAGCCCAGTGGATTTCCAGCTTTGTAAATAAAACTCTGAGGTCATTTCAAAATAAGGTACTGGCTGGAACAATGAAAAAACACAACCAAAGAAACACTTGCAAACCATAGAATGGTTTGGGTTGGAAGGGACCCCAAGGACCATCTAATTCCAATTCCTTGCCATGGGCAGGGACACCTTCCACTGTCCCAGGGTGCTCCAAGCCCTGTCCAGCCTGGCCTTGGACACTTCCAGAGATCCAGGGGCAGCCCCAGCTTCTTCGGACACCCTGTGACAGTGCCTGCCCACCCTCACAGGAAGGAATCTAAAATGCTTGTTCTAGATAAATATTAGGTTAGTTAGAAACAACCCTGTAAATACAAAACGATTGTGACATATGTGGCATTAAATACATTATCATTCCTCTTTTAGTTTTAGTTTTGACATTCCAGAAAATTTCCAAAAAGCTTTTCAATAATCAGGTCTCACATAGAATGAAATAATGGATGACCAAGCTGACTGCACTGTGCTTTTAGTAGTTTAATTTACGTTTTTGGACAATCATGTTGTAGTAAAAACTGTCTGGAGGCATTGTGCAAACATGAATAATGCATCACTACAGATTTACAACAGGTAGTAAGGAGCGAGCTTGTGTGGCAGCCACACCTGAGCTGCAGCTTTGTAGTGGATGTTAAGCTCCACACCTTCCCAGGAGTAATGGAAATCTCCTTGGAGAACGACACTGCTGACCAGGAAGCATAACTCTTGGCACTGCAGTCCACAGGGATGGACTCTGAGGGGCTGGAGTGTGTCCAGGGAAGGGGCTGGAGCCCCAGGAGAGGCTGAGGGAGCTGGGAAGGGGCTCAGCCTGGAGAAAAGGAGGCTCAGGGGGCCCTTGTGGCTCTGCACAGCTCCTGACAGGAGGGGACAGCCGGGGGGTCGGGCTGTGCTCCAGGGAACAGGGACAGGAGGAGAGGGAACAGCCTCAGGCTGGGCCAGGGCAGGTTTAGATTGGATATTGGGGAAAATTTCTTCACCAAATGGTGTGTAAGGTCACTCTGTCAGAGAGGAATGCACAGAGACCAGGCAGACATGGAAACATGGTGCCATTTTCAATCTCCTCTCACAGCAGAACTAACAGGTGAATTCCAGGAAAGCCAGCCAGTGTGAAAACATATGCAGACTGCAGATTTCAAGGAATTAGTCACTGGTAAAACAATCTTTCCATCTCTATCTTCAAAAGTGCAGCTTACTGCTGGGGATTCCTGTTTGGAATCTGCACATCAATTTGTCTGGAGAGGGGCCTGGAGCCCTTCACACAAACAGCAACAGCAGCTGTTGTGCCAAAGGCTTTTCCAGCTGTTTTTACAACAGTGCAAACCAGCTGCAGGTAACTCCTCAGCAGGTTATCCAACCCCCACAGAGGCACTGAGGACCACAGGTGGGGCTGAGCTGAGCAGCCTCATGGGTTTGGGAACCAGATCATCTCCACTTCCAGGGGCTGAGCAGAGTAAACAGCCCTTTGGAACTGTTTCTATTGGCACTATTCTTCTAAGTTAGTATCTTAAAATTGCCTTCCTGATATGTCACGTATAAAAGGCAAGCAACTCCTCGAGCACGATGAATTTAGGGAAAAGGAATGCCTCTGTGGGGTTTTGTGAGGGAAAAGGGAAGTCATTCTTCTCTGAATTAGACTTAGACTGAAATTAGCTCCTCGAGCACCAGGATGAATTTAGGGAAAAGGAATGCCTCTGTGGGGTTTTGTGAGGGAAAAGGGAAGTCATTCTTCTCTGAAATTAGACTTAGCATGGTATACAAGCATATCATGCCTATGAAGAATGTCAAGGCACAGGGGAATGTGGGAATGAAAAGTGGGACAGACATGCAGAACACAGAGATACAGAAGTGACTGGTCTGTACTTGTAAAATGTAAATTAAAGACCTATTCCAAGATGTCCTGTGGCCAATAAGAGGCCCCCAATCTACTGCACAACACTTCTTCCCCTCTAAACAGCTCAGTCTACCTCTTGATGTGTTCCAAAAAGCCAGACAGTGGGCTCTGACTGGAATACCTGAATGCAGCAGACAGAATGTAAGCACTGTTGCACCATCCCTCTTGTTGACAGAGTATACAACTGCTCTGTCCATTATGCTCATGAATGGTAATCCTTGGATTTGAGAATAAAATTCTTTCCATGCATTCTGTGCTGCCTTGAAAGCCAACAGAGGTACCTGAAGTACTTGCAACGGTTTTCACGGAAAACCTTCCCCTTGACTGACATAGACATTAAAAACTAAGTCAGAAGGAGAATTAAGCAGCATCTACTACAAAGACAAGTGGATTTTGTCTCTGGAATAGGAAGCATCTTACTGTGTGGGACAGGCCTCTGGAAATACGCAGCTACAGACACTCCTGAGAGCGTTTTCTGGAAGGGATCTCACTGAGGCAGGCACCACCTCAGACTCCTGGACATGCGGATGGAGAAGCACCCACACACACAGACAAGTCTGTCACAGAATCCCAGAGCGGTTTGGATTGGAAGGGACCTCAAGGCTGATCTTATTCCAATACGCTGCCACGGACAGAGACAATTTCCACCAGACCAGACTGCTCCAAGCCCTGTCCAATGTGGCAGACTGAAACCACAGAAGCCCTAGATGGTGCTGAGCCTTAGAATTCCCCCCAAGGTATGCTAAGGGCTACTCTGGCTAAGGTGACACTCTATACCTCTTTTTTTTCTCTCTCTAAAGCCTAAGCTTTTGACTGCAGAGTCATCTGGAGAGTTTGCAGGAGTTCAATCCCCGGGATGATCCAACCAGAGATGGAACAATATCCGACTTTAGCTGAAGTGCTGTGTGTAACCACTGCCTCTGAAGGCCTCTGCTCCTGTGGAGAATGCAAGTGGCAGGGCACTGCACCGATAACGGGTTTGATTCATGGAGGAAATCTTCAGAGAAACATCATTACGCCAAGAGAGATGTTCCAAAGGGCAAGACACCAGCCAGTCTTCCAGCCAAGATCAGAGATGGCAAATCTTGCCCCAGATCATCTTAAACTTGGAATTGCAGTTGCAAAGTTCTTTTAAGTCTGGGATAAGGATTCAGCTTCCTTCCCTTAAACAAGGTCATACTGCCTTTAAGTGTAGCACAAAGGAGATACGACATGAAACAGATTTCTGGCCTCTACTTTTAGGCATGACATCAGTCTCAGAAGAGAGACATCTTTGACTGGTGATGCAATTGCCCCTTTAGGTAATTATGACACCTGGCAAAGGCAGTAAAGAACATTATTTCACTTTTATTGAAACAGAATCTAGGAAGCCTTATCACAAAAGCTACCTTGCCTTGATTTTCCCAAACAGTTCTTATCACTGGCAAGAAGTTTGCTGCATAGGTGATGGTATTGGTCTAAAATTTGGTGTTTGCTGTTGACCTTCAAACTAGACTTGTGTAGGAAGCCAGTGAGCCCCCAGATATTTGATGTCCTTCAGCAAAAAAGCTTCATTAACAAGAAATGCCCTCAGAGAGGGCGAGTTCCAAGGGCTGTGGCCATGAACTGGTCAGAGACAGAGCAGCTGAGGAAACCTGGAATGGGAGAACCTCTCCCATGTGAGAACTTGTTCTTCACCAGAAGGTTCAACACACCTCACTCAGCACCTGCTTTAGAAGGGAGGGTCTGAACTCCAGCATTCTCTTTGGGCTCATCAGCAACAGCCACAGTCACAGCCTGAGGTTGTATCAGGGCTCAGCCTGAAGCAGAGTAAGTCACAGCAGAGAACTCTGAAGACTAAACTGGCTCCTGCATCTTTAGGGTGATAACCCAGTGGGAGACGTTACTCCCTTCTGCCAAAAAGCAGGCACTGTGTGGGATAAAGGTCCATAGCCAAAACAAATCCTCATGTGGGTGGCTCAGGACTGCAAAATAACCTGCATATTACTGAGTTTACACTGAAAACCACACCAGAATGGCTGTGGATATCTGACATCATTCAGTTTATATCCATCCCAGCTGGGGACAAGCCAGAGATTATCAGTTGACACTAGAAAACAAAGACACTGAGGAAGGGCATTGTCAGGGAAACACGGGAGCATGCAATACACGTGGGTAAAAGTTGGTATTAACCATATGTTAATGCTAAGAAAATGTTGGTATTAACCATATGTTTCTCAAAATACCATTGAGTGTAAAATTCCAGCACTCTGACCGCTGGGATACACCAGCTCAGCACAGCTGAGTGAGAGTAACCACCAAAAACACAGCAAGGGGATGTTGAACCACAGCACAGAAAATCCTGCAACTGTAATGATTTGCCTACCAAGACCTGCAGGCTGCTGGGTATCAATGAGAATGACCAAAGCAGGCTTATCAATCCAAGCAGGCATTAAAGCCAAATTATTCTGGCTTGCTACTTTGTTTCTTGAACTCAAGCCAATCTTAAAAAAAAAAAAAAATTCAAATATCACTTCAAACTACAGAGCACTGGCAGCATTAATAAAATGACAACTACCTCTCAAGCAGCAAGAAGAGCACTTGAAATGGCACGAAACACATCAGAGATGAAAAGCAGCTTATCAGCTCCTTTTCCAAGCATTGTTTTTGTCTGTACCTGGCTGATATGTATGGCAGAAACCTGGGCAGAACACACGGAGGAGTGGCTCGGAGAGTTGGGTAGAGATTTGCAGGGTCCGATTGAGAGCTGCTGCTTCTTCTTGGTGGAAACGATCTTCTGGGCAACTGAAGGGAAACAAAACAGCCAGGCAGGTCAGGCAGAGCACTCGTGGGAAGCAGGGCACGGTGGGAAAACACACAATGAACAGCACACAAACCGGGGGTCACCACCAAAGGCTGCTCCAGAAAATGATGTGTTACAGGGAAGGGGAAAGGTGCTGGTTTCCCATGGTGTCCCATGGGAGACTCCAGCTGGGTTTTCAAAATGGAAAACGTGACTCTAGAAGTCTCATTCCACCAGGTGAGCATCAGAGGACTTGGGGAAAAAATTACAAAAAGCAATACCAGGAATTCTGTACCAAGTCCTCTCTGTGTTTGTAACACCACACTAACACAGCTCGTGGTAGCAAACATTTTCCATTCTTCTATGGGATATTCTCCTGGCAGACAGGAGATACTTGGCCTCTGCTGCCAAGGAATAAAACGGATTTCCCTTTTTTACCACACACTGCACCAGGGCTATCCACTGTGAAGCCCAAACCAAAGATAACTGGAATATTAGAACTGATAAAGTTCCAATATCCCTAAAGTTCTAATATTCTAACCCTGACATCGAATAAATACCTGGATTGGTGGTACCACACATCCCAGTGAAATTCTTTATGGCAAGAACTTGCATCATTATTTCTAATTTTAGCTTTTATTCCTTAGCAGCAGGAGCAGCACAGCTGGAAAAATGCCTAATTTTTTTTTTTTTCACAATTTATTAAGACATTCTCTTCAGCATGGAAGGAAAAGCAGCACTTATCAAACGGATACAGGGATCAGAACCATTAACATCTCTATACACAGCCTGGCAGACCCATAATAAAAAAGATCAAACAGAACTCATGTGGAATGCAGCAACTTCGAAACCTCTCCTACAATCTTTCCATTTAAACAAGTCAAACCATTTCAGAAATTCATCCCATCACACACTGGAACTTGAGCTCATGCTGCTAATTCAGCTAAAGCCTTTGGAAAGAGCTCTTTTTATGTCATAAATACATAAAAATAAAATTTCTTGCTACCTTTTGAGTCACAAATTAAACACTAATCAAAAATTCAGTCTTTGGAAACAGGTACTTGCGTAGTGGCTAAACAAAAATGGCACTAACTAAATTTAGCTTCCTTGCATGCAGTTTTCTTCATGAAGGGAAGCACTTCACAAAACTTATGCTAAGGAGTCTGCAGTCACTTGCAGCAGCTGCACCAAAACCAGTGACATTTACTGGCATCTCATTAAAAAGTTCCCCAGAAACTCGTTGGAATTAAGCCAACAGAACCCAGTCTGTCTTGTTCGGCAAACACAAAAAGACAATTATGTAAATTCCAAGATTATTTTCCCTCACTACATTACAGCACAGGCAGGGACAGTGTAAGCATAGTTTCTTCTCAAATGAATGTAATTTTAATAACAAACTGGTCTGTGGCTTATGTTTTTCATGTAAATTAATGATGGCATAACCATGATTTAGTAAGAATACATTGTATAAAGAATGGCTCATATATATGAAGAAGCAGCTTCATTAGTTACATCCCACCTCCAATAGGCCTCTTATCATCCTGAAAAGGATGATATCAATTAATTTATCTTCCCCTAGCATATTGATCATAACCTTCATCAGCTAATCATGTTTAAATTAAAGGGGAATATCGTAGCACTCTGTCATTTCAGACCCATTGGGTTATTGATCTGGAGCCTGGGAAGCTATATATTAAAATATTTTAAAACACATTAGCGAGTGAAGAGAGCAAACCAAAGGTCAGATTTTAACATATGCACATGGATTTGTCTTCATCCTATGTGGTACAGACCTAAATTAAGACCAAAACTGAACAAAAACCACACATGAATGAAAACTACCTCATCTGCAAAAGCTCCTGCTCTCACATAGGAGAGATAATTAGCCCAGGGAAGTATCTACCTCCTCCCTGCAATGTGAGTTCAGGAGTGTTGTAGCACTGACACACACAGCACAGTCTGGGCAGGGAAGGAGAAGGAGCCCAGCACAGTCTGAACTCAGTGACTCAAACACACGGCCTGAACACGAGCAAGGCACCAGGCTGCCCCAAGCCCCAGTGTCCAACCTGGCCTGGGACACTGCCAGGGATCCAGGGGCAGCCACAGCTGCTCTGGGCAGTGCCAGGGCTTTCCCACTCTCACAGGGAACATTCCCTCCCAAGATCCCATCCATCCCTGCCCTCTGGCAGTGGAAGCCATTCCCTGTGTCCTGTCCCCTCAGTCCCTTGTCCCCAGTCCCTTTCCAGCTTTCCTGGAGCCCCTTTAGGCCCTGCAAGGGGCTCTGAGGTGTTCCTGGAGCCTTCTCCTCCCCAGGTGAGCACCCCCAGCTCTTCCAGCCTGGCTCCAGAGCAGAGGGGCTCCAGCCCTTGGAGCATCCCTATGGCCTCCTCTGGAATCTCTCCAGTAACTCTACATTGTTATGCTGGGGGCCCCAAACTAGACACAGGTGGGGTCAAAACAGACCATTCCTCACCTCAAATTTCTTAGCTCCTTGCTCCATCAGAACAATGATCTTCTATAAAGTCAATAAAAATTTCAAGAAAGCAGAAATATTTTTGTCCCAAGCTGCTTCTGAACACAATATTTGAATTTAATACTCTCTAAAAAATATTTCTAAAACAGATGAATACCAACATAACTTATGGCAGATATCAAAAATAATTGTGAGAGTGAGAAGCATTTAAACTCTTTTTAAAAATCAGTTGAATTGTCTGTACTTTTATATACTCAATCTACCAATTTGGGACAGGTTTTATTGTAATATATCAGTAGTATGAAAATCTAAACAAAATTTATGTGCAAAGTCAAGAACTATTCTGCAAATAAACAGGGATATGCCATGGATACTTAGAGTTGTAAACAAGGAGAACTAATATTTAGCAAATATTTGGTCTTGGAGGAGAACTGACGCTTAGTTTTTATACATCTAAATTTAATTCCAAGAGCCAGAATGACTGGGAGTCGTACTCTGCTTGAAGGCATTGATAATGAAAAGCATGTGAAATTCCTGCTCCGAGTTGGGAGGGAAATCTCTTGGTTTGAATGCCTCTTCTTCCATGCCTGACCTAGCGCACCACAACAAAATTAACCTTCCCACCCCCTGCCACTTCCATCTCAAACGCTACTTTTTGTTAGTCAAAACCCACTCACTGCTCAGCATCTCCGCTCCCTCCCTGCCCACGTGGTTTTCAGGGAGCAGGAGAGCTTGGAGCTGCACATCGAACTCTGCGGATCTCCGTGCAAACCACGTTTTCCAATGGAAACAAGGGAGCACAGCTCATTTCCCCAAGCAAAGCCCTGCCACTCTGCACTGGGGGATGAGGAGCAGAGGACTGAATTCCCTCGGGGGAGGACCAGGGTGGTGCCTCCATAATGAACTGACTCCTCTTGGTGCTCCTTTGGGAGTCATCCCCACTGGGAACGCTGGTGCCAGAGGAGCTGCCCTGACAGAGCTGTCTTGCCTTGGTTTAAAGGGCTGCTCACACATCAGCTCCTCCTCTATCCTAATGCCTTGTGAAGGCTGACCTGGAACAGAGACTAGGCAGAGGTAAAGAATAAAGCAGGGATTTATTAAAATGCCTCAATGGATCCACCTTGGGCAGCACAAGAGCCCAGCCAGGGCTGCACCCAAGATGAACCAAAATGGTCACAAAAATGGTCATGAGGTCACAGGGTCTCTCACTTTTATGAGTTCTTGCATATTGGAGTTCATTGTCCAATTATAGCTTTAGGTTATCAAATCCCATCCTTCTTGTTTTTCTCTCTTCAGTCCGCATTGTTTATGCTCTTGGGCCTGAGATTTGGATCAGTCACCCTTGGTCTCCCTTGTTTTGTCTCCCTACTCTGTGAAGAGAGCTCACCATCCCCTAATATGAAGCCCAGAATAAATGAGTGTACACACTGAAGCAGCATAGAATCTGAAAAATAAAAAAGCTAAAACCTGAGGCATCAACCTCATCAGCACAGCTCCATCCAAGGACAAGGATGAGAAAGGCAGGGACCTGAGGGGAAAAGACTCCCTAGGAGGAGTTCAAGGCACAAGGTGAGACTCTACTCCAGCCCCAAATCTCTGAAAACTGAGAACACTTTGAAGCACCCCAGAGATGAGCTGAGGGAAACTTCATCTAGGCTGAGACCTGACCACTCCCTGCTCCTAAGATGGATCCTGGAAAACACCCGAAGGTACCAGAAGTCTGATCACTTTTCATTCCCAAAAGGCAGGGAATACAGTTACTCCTGTGCTTTTTTATACATTTAAATTGCTCGACCAAGGAAAGCTTGGAATATTAAAAGGGAAGACTCCAGGCATACAAGACCCCTAACATCTGGTGCCATTTCTCTTCTTAGTGATCACAGCACAGGGGTGCTGCATATTTTAGGAGATGCAAACACTCTTCTCCAATTACCACTAATTTAAATCA
The DNA here is from genome assembly GCF_017590135.1 of Pyrgilauda ruficollis. Classification (NCBI taxonomy): domain Eukaryota; kingdom Metazoa; phylum Chordata; class Aves; order Passeriformes; family Passeridae; genus Pyrgilauda; species Pyrgilauda ruficollis. The sequence continues at coordinate 250,159 of NW_024516098.1, read as the reverse complement.
AAACTGGTTTCTCATAAAAACCTGTGTAAGACCATCCATCTCCTCTGCACGTCCAAGAATGAGTAAACAGCAGGCTCAGTTAAAACCTACCACTTGTGCAAAAGATGGGAATGCAGAAAATTTTCCTTCACTGATGGACAGACAGAAAAATGGCTTTCAGTTGAAGCTGGAATGCTGACAGCTGAGTGGAAAACATCAGCAGGGATAAACACTTTTTAAATAAATGTTTTAACTACTTGGGGGGAAAAAAAAAACAATGCAAAATCAGGATTTTTGTGTGAGCAAGTACTTGCTTTTACCTTAAAAAACACAAGTGGAAGATGTTAATATATATAGCAGCTTACATTTTTACAGCAGCTGCCTTTTAGCTTAATATTCCATGTTTACAGGATAAGTAAGGGTTCAATAAAAGTAAATTTATTCCACAATTACATATTGCAGGAGAGGCAGTAATAACTACCAGAGCAAGCCTTAACCACAAACGCTTCCAAATGGGAAACATTAATGTAAGTAGCCACTATTAAGGCCATTGTGCCTGTTATTTTAAATTCAATCAATTTTCTAGGCTAAACAACCTTTCTATTTTTCTGTTTAAAAGGAAAGCTTGGCATCCCATATGTGAGGCGTTATAGAGAAATGAGTGCTGGACAATTCTAAAGCTGGAGTTTGGAAATGGCAATTTATCCAGCTAATTCCTGGCCACATGCAGCCAGAAATGTCTGAAGTTACTTTGCTCTGAAGAAGTGGTGCCTCGGTGAAGTCACACCAGGGGAAAGGAGCTCCTGCTCTGCACTGAGCACAAACCCCTCCATGCTCTGACAGCCTGTGGTGGGACTTGCTGGGAGAAACCTAGATGACCAAAAAAGAAGTCAAATTGACCAAAAATATATAAATCTGTAGTGCAATGCACCAAAAGGAAGCTTTACAGGACAAAGTGCTTGGCTAACCAATCTTTGCTTCTTAAACATTGTCTTACAAGACATGAAAATACAGCTGTAAATCAGGCTTGGTACTAAATATCTTTCATCAATGCCAACTTTTTTTTTTTCCTCCACAGGTAAATCTAATTAACATTGCACATCACTTATTCTCAACTTCCATGCAAATCACTGCCTTCCAAGACTAGGTAAGCAAATATGCCAATAAATCCACTGGAAACAATCTGGCATCTGAAGCAATTTGAAAAATAAACCTGTGTTTTCTTCACTGCTTGAACTGTGTTGCAAGTAGAAGCACACGACTCGAGGATTTAAGGGGACCATTGTGCCAGACACACAGGTAAAGTCTCCTGCACATGGATTTACCTCACCAGTACCTCCTGGAGCTCTGCTGATCTCCCCATGAGGGCAGAATAAAGTCATAAATCCTGTTATATCCCACACAGAGTTATGATTTTAAATGCAAAGATTAAAAAATGTTGAGACAAGAAAAAAAGTCAACTTGAAAGGACTCAAAGAGAATGTTGTCAAATTGATGTGTTTTGTAAAAAGTCCATAAAGGAAGCAACTGAGTTGTTAATTACCCTTTAAGAATAACACTCTTAAGGATAACATAATTGTATGTATTTAATTCTATGTCAAAACATAAAATCACTTTTTTAATCACATCAAAACATGAGTTTAAGTAACAGAAAATTATATGATGCTTCAGGATTTTACCACTTCAGTGAGCAGCTTCATGAAGAGCCCATTTTGGGGCACACACCACCAAATGACTGCTTTCATAGAGAACATTTCTGCTTTCTGAAGAGTCATGCACACCCAACGAGCTCACTAAGAGAGCACAGAGAAGGACACAAAGTGATAGAAAGCTGCTGGTTGTGGTAGTGCATCTCAGATGCAACCAACCCTCTAGATGTCCTATTAACTCAACTTAAAGAAAAAGCTCACCAAAACAACAGAATAATCAATGGTTTTCTTCTTTTAACTGCCAAAATGACACAACATTGTTACCTAACAACTCAAAGTCTGAAGTCAGAGGTGCAACCACACCATGAGATCACACAGCTACATCCAGACAGGGCACAGCTGGTTCCAAAACAAGGGCCATGATTGCTGGGGCATCTAAGAAAAAAGTTATAGTCACCTAATACTTTGAACAAATATCACTTTTTCACATTAAATATTCACAGATATTATTCCTCAAGATGTGAGTATTCTCCTCAGAAAAGAGCAATCAGGTTTACTACAGCAACACCAAAAAAAGGTGCATAAACACATCACTGCCTCTGAAGCACAACTTATCTAGGCCGTGCACCAAACTCAAGCTAGAGAATGTTCTTGTACTTTAAAGAAAAACCTCCCTTTTTTAAAGAAAACAAACCACCAAGGACCTAAATAAGATTAAATAAACCACCTCAGCCCTAGAGCTCGTTGGCAACTGAGACACCAAAATCCAAATGCCCCCTCTTAGGCACACAGGGACTTGCTGGAAAAAGAGTTAAGCTTTGCGTTAGCAGCAGCACAGTGCACGTGGAATAAATCCTGCTCCCAAAACACCCTCCAGAAATCCAGCAGCAGATAGGAAGTACTCTCCTCCACCACTACAAGCGAAAAATCCTCTGGGTATGTGGGTTTATGCACATCCAGCTGTCACAAAAGCAGCTCCCTGCCAGAGCAGAAGCATCATGGAGCATTTCACATAAATCTCCCAAAACACATAAGCCCCCCCTTTGCACTTTAATCATTTGCTAACAGTTACAATAAGATTGTATTAAAAATTTAAACTGCCCTACTTAATGCAATTTACCTTCAAAGGTCCATTTCCAGAGAATGAAGTCGAATGATATAAATGTCGAACACTTGATCAGATTTATGGCGCCCAAGAATATTTCTCTTGATACAGATCTGACGAGTGAAGGCTAATGGCTTTAGTTTTATTACTTTTTAAGCACTTAATGGGAAAATTTAGACATTTTCACAAGACTAAGCTCCAGCAAGAATGGTGCATTTAGAGGATGACAGCAGAGGAGAGAGCTGTGTGCTCTCCGTGGAGATGACCGGTTACTAAGCCAGAGATTAACGCCAAGTATTTATCCTGATAATTTGTCACACAACAGTCAGGCCTGAGTGCCCCTGCCCAACAGGGGAGAGACAGCAGCACAACCTGCTGACTCCACAGCCAAGTGCCCAGATGGAATTGGGGCCAAACTCCCAGGGAAGGACAACTGAAGTCACAGCGGGATTGTAAAAGCAGGAGCTGAGCGATAGTGCCAGGGGTGCAGATCAGCCAGTGCCTGCAGGTGATTAGGAAACAGCCCTTCCATTCTTTAGGGAATCACACCTTTCACCCCAACCACGTTCTCCATAAATGCTACAAAGCAATAGTTTCACTACTCCAAAACCACTTTTTTTTCCCTATATAATTTTTTTTTTAACTGAAAGACAGCTGGGAGTCCTCAGATTTCAATTAATGTCGAGGTACTTGGCCAATCAATCACCAAGTGCTATAAATTCCCCTCTATTTCTCATTAGTTACACTATTGCACAGCTTAAATCTAAACATACCTTTCTGGGAGACTGTAAATTACCAGGCCTAAGACACAAGTGAGTGCATCAGGCATCAGGAGGGGCATAAATGATGGGAGGGAGGCGATTGTGTGTGCGCTCAACTCCGGCTGATTTACTCCTCACCGGGGCTTTTTTCACACCCAAGGAGCAGCAGCAGAAGTGCCACCAGCAGCACTCCATCTCCTGGAGTTTGCATATCTGACTTGAGACCAGTAATGACCTGTCTTTATTAACATTAACAAGTTTTATGCCCCAAATCCAATTTTCTATGGAAAAAAATATTTCTTCAGCATCTGCCAATAACGTTCTTTCATTAAGTGCAGATAGAGCTCGAAGAAAAACAAACCTCTGCCTTAATTTAAAATTGGTTCTGTGGCTCTGAAAGCCACCTTCAGCCTTTTCAAAGTTGAGACAGTGCAGAAGTTACCTGACACAAAAAGATCCTGTGCTGAAACTAAAAGGAACAAACATTCACACATTCATTAACAAAACTATCCCATTTTTAGTCATGTACCAGCTTTATAATAATTCGTGAACTAAAGGTCATAAACCAGCACTCCACAGAGGGAATGCACTTGTCACAGATGACAAATATGTTCCAAAAAACGTCTTCTATCAGAGTTACAATTTATTCCAAAATTTAATTTGAAGTTTTGAAAGTTGCAGGAAATAATGAATTGAAGTCACACGTGGAGACAGGGATCACAGGACCCTTTAGGCTGGAAAAGCTCTCTAAAATCAAGTCCAAGCATTAGCCCAGCACTGCCAAGGCCACCACTAACCGCATCCCTAAGTGCCACATCTAAAATACAAAAGTCCCCCAGTTTTCCTAACCCCTTAATAAAACATGTTGGGCCCCTGTGTTCACATTTAATGTTTGGGATCATTTCACAACTGAGGAAGTCCCATCCATCTGCCAACTCATCTTCCTGATTTGAGCTTACTTCCTAACCAAAATGCACTGCTGAAACAAGTCCACACAGATCCCAAAAAGACCAAGCTAAAGAAGTACCCAAAATCTAGAGAGGCTGTTCAAAAACAGCTCTGTGTTCTCCAGACTCATCTCTTGAGTTGTACAGTATGATGCTGTGCTGGATTCTCTCTTTTCCACAAAATATTGGCCAGATCCTTCAGCAGGCACGACCTGACCTTGCTGTGTCTGGCTCACACAGAACTCCAGTAAGGAAAAGCAAGGGAAGAGTTTTGATGCAGAGAACAACAGTCTCAATGTTTAAAATTTCCAACAACAGAAATTGAAATGAAAGGAGAAGCTTACAGATAAAGTTGCACTGACATTTGACCAAAATCACACAACACCATCAGTGCAAATGCTTTTCTTCTAGAGGAAGAGGCAGAAGCTCCAGCTTTGGTGGGCAACACTTGCCTTGTGCAGCATCACCTCATCAGACCTAACCCTCAGTTTCAAAGCTCATTATACTCTATACATCATATAATTAAAGTAAATAAATTTCATGTAGGTTATAAATAATGTACATTATACGTTATATAATTCAAGATTCTCTATTTTATAGAGAAGAAGGTAGGAAAAACGCTTCTCCTAAACTTCTGGCAGCAGCGCTGGAAGTTTGCTGGTGCAGGAATTCGGAGGGGAATGCCGCCACTGTGCCCTGCTCCACACTCCACCCCCAGGCATCCAGGGAGGCTTTTAAAGGCTGAATACACGCTGCTAATCCCGGCCAAGCAAACAGCTCAATGGGATTTGCATATGCATACGGATTAGCTGAAAGGCAGCGATTTGCAATGCGTTTCGGAAATGGCTTTTGAGGAACCAGCTATGCTAATAATCAACTTTGATGTTGAAAATGTGTTTGTTACACAACAGAGAAGGTTACAAAAGGATTATGTTTATTACACCAGTTTTAAACGTTTGATAGCTCAGACTAAAGCATCTCTTTATTGTAAGGGGGCAAAGCGGGATCTTCTCTTTCATAAATGCTCCTAAACACATCCAGAACAGAATGAAGTTACAGAAAGGGCATTTTGCCTTCCCTTTCTGTCTTCAGACAACACATCTCGTGGGTTAGCTCTTAATCTTCCATTCATCAATATTAAGCCAGCAAAGCTAACTTTTTTGCGGACAAGTTTAAAGAGAAATCCACAAAGGACAGTTAAAACCAACCGCCAAGGGCAGACATGTTGAGGGTAACTAAAAAAAAAAGTGAAAAATCAAGCTTTAGATATTTCATGTTGCCCTCTGTATGTCAAGGCTTCCTGGAGAAGCTGCACAGAGCATGGCAAAAAGCAGCATAAGAGGTGTATGGGTATTAAGATTTGTCAATAAAAAAATTAAGAAGAAAATGTCAGATTAAATGATCAAACCGTAATCATAGGAGTGTAACAAGGTAGGAAGAGAGGCAAAGATATGCTGGGCAAGGCAGACCATCCCCCAAAATGCAGCAAATGAGGCACAGTTTACACAGAACACTTAGAAAGAAGCAGACTTGAGGAACAAAAAGGTTCTGGCTGTGATAAAGCAAATATAAAGTGGCACTCTGAGGAGGTCATGCTCTGCTGAAGCCCTTCCTGGCCCTCACCTAACCTTGTGATCACTTCCTCTGCAGCAGCTAAAGAACCCTCACTCAGGTATCACCAAGCAGTATTTCATTTTATTTGTTTTTAAGGCGTCCCCTCTGGACACAGCCTGCGACTGAGCCCTGCCAGCAGCCGTGCTGTGCCGTCAGTTTGCTGTTCAGCTCACTTGGCTCAAAAAGAATGGCAGAAATTGTCACTGCTGCTTTCAGCTCCGCCAGGAACTGCAGCATGACAACACTTATTTATGGCTTCTTTCTATCCTGCCTTTCCCGGTGTCTTTACTGAGAAAAGCAGAGATTTGAAAAATAAGGAATTTTCAAACTTCCTCCTTCTTCCAGAATTTTTCACTTCTGTTTCTAAGGGGAAACAATTCCTACTTGCTCGCCAGACACTCCACAAATGTGTTTACAACACTTTATCTGCCAAGCACAACACACACGAGTCCATAAAACACACTGATTCTGCCTCTTACTCCCACGTCTACTGTAAAATTTCAAAAAAGGCAATTTACCCCCAAACCACCTTGTTTCTTCCTGCCCCAGGATTTCAATTAGAGTTTGCGTTACAGAATATGACTTTACTGCACTAATTCTGAATCTTCACTACTGAAAACCTGATTTTTTTTGCATTTTGAAGAGATGTTGATCTACATTCTTGCTGCCATTTAATGACGAATTAACCAGCGTTGAACTAGGTCTTGCATTTATCGTGCTCTCCAAAAAATTTAACAGCTGTCACCTACTGCACAGAATCAGCAGCTCTGCTGTAGGTTTTAAGTAACCTGCCTTACTGCACACATTTCAAATTAAGACTTAAAGGAAGTGCCATGAAATAACCACTATAAAATTAAAAGCCACATAAAAAGTTCTGCAAGACATTATGGTTTTTTACGAGTCACCTACTGAATGACACATCAGAGCTAAAATCAAAACCTCCCCTGGAACTTTTACTGGCATTACATCATTCAATTCCTCTGTGCTCACTGTAGCATTTCTTAAATTCCATACCCTGGACTGCAGCTCCTCATCCCATTATTTGATTCCAGGCATGAGAAAATGGATGCAGACAAGTCACTGGAAGACCTCTTTTCTTTCCTTCACACATTTGTGGATCCAGGTGCAGTGTTGAAAAATGTGATAGAGCAGTTCCAGCCTCAAGGTCCCCAAAGCCTGCAAAGTTGCTGCAATTTTCACCCAAAAATTGACAAAAAAGGTGAAGTCTGTGCCTACCAAACAGCATGGCAGCAACACTGGACAGCACCAAGCGCGAGGGGAACTGCACAGAGACCTCCTAAGTTCTCAGGGACAACAGAAAAAGAATTTTGAACAGTAATGTGTAAAGCGTGAAATTTGGTAATCAGTCAGAAAATACAAATCCAGAGATTTGGATCCATTTTCCAGCCCAATCCTACTGATGCCAACTGCTCCCCAGGATAAAGGCTTCTTCACACCTGTTTCACCACGCACTGCTCAATTCCCACAGCCCTTTTCAAGCCTATGTTATATAAATTTTGGATACTGGTTAATTTCCTCCTGCTAGTTTCATGCTGGGCCTTCCTAGAACAACATGCAGTCTGATTTATGGCACCAGAACTTGTCATCTGCTGAACGGGGCTGACAGATTACCTGGAAACCAGAAGAAACGTCTGTACAAACAAAAACAGCCGCCAAAAAACCCCAAAGAACGGTGGAGTGAAATGCTTGTTTCCAAACTAAATCTTCTCATTTATTCATGGCCCATTAGAGTCACAGGCAGGCAGGAAGGGTAAAGTAAGTGTACGGGCAAAGTATGAGCAAGGGCGAAGCTGAAGCAAGTTCAGAACAAAACACAAACAGAAACACCTCACGAGACGAGGGCGGCCAGATTTTTGCGCTTATATATATTTTTTCCCAGCCGACTTTGGCGGCCGGAGCGTTTGAATGTCCCGGCGCGGCGGCACGAAGCCCCGGGCGCCCCGCGGGCCCCGCCGCCATCACGGGCCCCTCACGGGCCCCTCACGCCGCGGCTCCAGCGCCCCCTGGCGGCCGCTCCCGCCGCGCTCCGTTGTTCCCGGGGATTAGTAAAATCAAAACGTGGATGAATAAAATCAAAACGTTAATTTTACGTTTAAAAAAACGCCCTAAAACGAACTTAAAACTCAAACGACTTAAAATGAATGGGGGATTAAAATGAACGCGGCTTGAGCATTTGTTGGTCCAGGCTAAGCCATGATATCGAAAAAGAAATGGACTCCCTAATGTCACTTTCTCATTAGAAAAAACCAAAACAAACAAACCAGGAAGATACAAATGTCTAACCGGGCAAAACATTGCTTTCCCAGCGGCTGTGAAGCGTGGAAGAGTCAGCAGGTTGATCCAGGCCATGTGTGGCCATCCTGAAGCTCGTCACTGCGGACGCCACATTCCCAGAGGCCTCAGCACAACTCCAAGGAATTCCAAGGAATTCCAAGGAAGTCCAAGGAAGTCCAAGGAAGTCCAAGGAAGTCCTGAGCCGAAGGAACCGCTGCCCCATCCTGCCCTGCCCTGGGTCCCCACCAGCAGAGAATCCCTCAGTGCCAGAGTGAACGTCGGACCTTCCCAAAACAGCTGTCGGGATGGGACCAATTTCCTTCTTTTTCATTTACTTCCCATTAGGCTGATTAACATTTCCTAATGAAAACACATCTATAAAAGCTGACTAGACAATGCTGATGGCAAGTGACAGCCCTTGCCCTCGATGCGGCTGCAGCAGGATTAATTTGTCATCTCCCATCCCTTAACACAGAAATGGTGCTTTGAAGTTCTCCTTTTAAGACACCTTTGTTCAACACCACACGGGAAATACTATTTGGATCTGGAAACAAATACTATTTGCATCTGGAAATAAAATACTCCTGGTAATTTTTTTACACAGAGCAGACACATTCCTTAATAAAAGACTAGTTAATTTGCAAAGAAAGCATCCAAAAATACGGGCAGCAGCAGAGCACCAGAGCAAAGTGCAAATTGTGAGACAGCAGTGGCCTCTGCCACCACATACCTGCAACTCCTGCCTCAATACTCACGGGTTTATTGTTATTTTCGGCAGTATTAGATCAAAATCTGGGTGTAAAACCCATCTAGATGAGGTAAAACTTCCTTGGTTGAACTGCTAAACTTCAGAGACATATTCAGCTCTGAACCCAAGTTAGACTCAAACCCTTTTGTTTCACACCCTGTGACAGTAAAATTTTATCCTCTAAATATTTGAACATTTGCTCCCTTGTGGTGTCAGAGACTTGCATGGCCCACAGCTAAATGGGTATGGGAAAATCCGAACATAAAGCAGGGCAAGATGTGTGGTTGTGAATACACCGTGAACAGAAATAAAAGCAATTCTCATGCATTAATGGTACATCAAGCTAATTCAAGAAGGCTAAAACCATTAAAAAGGCATCCTGGGGCAGTACACAGTCATTACAATACTGTGCTGACAAGAAGTATTAAAATAATCATTTTCAATGTCATTGATAGAATCCGTTCTGATAAGCAGGGGGAAAAACATCTCTAATTCTTAATTGGGAATATGAAGCAAAATGGATCTTATTAGCATTTATCTAATTTTTTTAATGCAATTCCCTTGTTCAACTATTCAAAATACCAAAAAAAAAAGAAAATATTTATTATCCTCCATTGTTGGGCACATTACTAAACTAAACCCTTGAAACATGGAACTCCTCTTTGTTATTTCAGCCTGAAATTCAGGTACTTCCCAACAGCGAGAAATTAAACCTCAGTGGGATATGCTTGAAGGCTGAAAAACAGCCTGTAAAATAGCAGAATGTGAAGGAGGATTTTGGCTTTCACTTTACTCAGCTTTCCTCTCACAAAATATGAACCAATGGAGTCGATGATCTTAAGGGTCTTTTCCAACCCAAGTGATTCTATGATTCCATCTCTGTTACAATCAATAGTGAGCTTATCAGCTGTAATGAAGCGTTGGAAACGAGGTATTTGGATTTAACTCGAGAATAAAGTAGCATTTTCATAATAACAATAATCATTCAAGTTAAATTATTTTACCACTCAGCTGTGGAGAAAATGGGAAATGAGTTATCACAGAAGAACCGTAACAGATGACCACTAAGTTCAGTAGCTGCTTGCAGGGGACAAATTAGAAATTTAATTTCTGAAGTGCATGCAGTGAAGGAGTAAAAAGCTCTTCAATGCTATTTCCAATTTCTTCCTCCAAAAGGTAGGTCTACTTCACAGCAAGGCACAACACAAAAAAAGAGATTTTAAAATAAGCTTGCAAACAAAACAGCCCAAACCAGGAAAAACTCCGTGTGTGCAGAAGAAATGTCTGTGGACTGGAACATCCTCAGGTGAATTTTATTTCTTTTTTTTTTTTTTTACTATTAGAGAATCCCAGAATGGATTAGATTGGAAGTGACCTTAAAGCTCATCTTGTTGCACCCCCTGCCAAGGCAGGGACACCTTCCACTATCCCAGGCTGCCCAACTAATGTGAACCCTCTGAAGAAGCCACAAAAAACCATTAAAGCCACGCTGAACCTGAACGCCCCAGGGCAGCACAAACCAAGGGATATTTAATCAAGTGCTCCCTATTAACAGCTTGCACTGCTCATTCACACCCCGCCATTTAATGGGGTTAAGAAGTTGCTTTGTTTCCTGCTGAAATAAACAGCAAAAATTATCAGGAATTGGATTTGGTCCCAGACGTGTTTGGCAAGTGTAACCCATTCATACAGAAGCGTTTCTAATCCTATTAGCTGGCAAATATTAAAGAGTTGGTTGGCTGCCATGGGGGCAAAACAACACCCTGATATTTCTTAAAACACATGATCCCTGTCAATTCTTTCTTACGACCAAAGAGAGACAAATGAGCCTCCTGAAAGCTTACAAGTTTATCACACTAGCTTTGTGCCAAGAGACTTCTCTCAAAATCTCTGAGAAAGGGAAAAAAAACCAAGAGGGAGGCTGCCGACAGAGCCATGAACGCCAGGACTTGGAATATATAATTAACAATCTAACTATAGCCAGCACTCCAAAATAAATGTGCTAAACAAAACCCCCTAATGGCTCTTTGAAACTCCTAATCAATATAGAAAATCTAGGCAGTCAAAACAGTAATTTTTGCAACTAGTTCAACAGAAAACAGGGAGCAAAGCAAGAAGATGCAGCTTCAAATGCTCTTCTTCTCTGACATCTGACCAACAGCATGGGTAGAAAATGGGCGCAGGTACATTTTCCACATAAAATGTACAATGTTTTGCCTCTTTTTCCCCATGTAAAAATTATAACTTTTTTTTTCTTTCTCCAATGTAAACATTAGAATGTGTCATCCTTTTATTCCACGTAAAAAATTTATATTTTTCCCTTTTTCTAATGTAAAGTGTCTTTTCACACCCCATTGCAAGGCGCTGATGTGACACTGCCTCATATAAGCACAGGCAGAGCAGGACTTTGCAACGAGAAGCTGGCAACAAAAACTCCCAGAACTAGGGGGCTCTGAGAAGCATTAAAACTTAATTAATTAAGAAGGTTTTTAGACACAGAAAACTGCTGTGATGAGGGGCTGACACACTCAGCCTCGAGAGGAGCCTGGCGAGAAGAGAAACCAGCCAAGCCCCAGGACACTTGACTGAAATTCCACTAGAGGGGGCACAGATCCCATCTCATACAACTCCAGATCCTGATCTGGGAGGGACCTACAAGGATCAAAACCCCTACACACGACTCTCGGAGAGTCACAGAATGGTTTGGGTTGGAAAGGAGCTTAAAGCTTACCCTGTCCTACCCCTGCCATGGGCAGGGACACCTTCCACTGTCCCAGGTTGCTCCAAGCCCCAATGTCCAACCTGGCCTTGGGCACTTCCAGGGATCCAGGGGCAGCCACAGCTGCTCTGGGCACCCTGTGCCAGGGCCTCAGCACCCTCACAAGGAACAATTCCTTCCCAACACCCAGCCCAGCTCTCAATTTTTAACACCCTATGAAGATTATGGTGCTCGAAGGTAGCATTTTCAGCTACTCTGCAACAAACAGCCCCTCAGCCTCTCCAGGAGTGCTAAAACCAAAGCAAAGCAAACTTTGCTACAATAAAACAAGCACCAAAGAAAACTGAAAATTAAATGAGGACTAAAAATAGCTGAAGACTAAAGGTGCTGGTGGAGAACACATCAGTATTCGAGTTAAGGAGCCGTCTTAAAAAACACAACAAAAGTGCCTAAAAATCAGCGTTTTCTTTAACTGAGCAGGCAAATATCTGATCTATCCCAGACGGGTCATTAGTCAGAAAGGACAGCTAGAGGATGGAGTGATGTGCTGGATGCTAAAAGGCAGCTGTACCGTCATGGAAGACTCTCTCCACGTTGAGCCCGTAGGTCGCGCAGGTCTCGTAGTAAGTGCATCTCTTGAGGTCGTTGGACAACTTCCTGGCTCTGGCATCGTCGATGACGCGGGGGTTGGTGGAGCTGATGGCATCTGCAGAGCCACAGGGGGAAAACACCCATTAATGCTCACTTGGAAACACCAGCTTGGGATTCACGGACTCACAGGAGGGGCGTGGAAGTTGGGAAAGACCTCTGAGATCAACCCCCGGTCACCATTAACCCGTGCCCTCAAGTGCCACATCCATGTGGTTTTCGAGCACTTCCAGGGATGGTTCCAATGCTTGACAATCCTTTCCCTGAGCAAATTTTCCCCAATATCCAACCTGAACCTCCCCTGGTGAAACTTCAGGCCAGCTCCTCTCATATTGACCAGTATCAAGCAGTGAGTTTAAATACAAACCATGAAAGTGTACACCACTCTAATTTATATTTCCCTATTAAAATTACCAGTACACTGATTCTAAAAGCCATGGGGAAAACCTCCAAGGCTTTTTGTTTTCCTTAAATACATATACTGAGCTCAGTTGTTGCCAAAAAAAAATATAAGTAAATACACAATCACATGAAAGAGCATGAGCTCTGATGTAAAATATACTTAGGGAAACAAGTGGGTGATTAATACAAACACGTCAAATGGTTTTTAGATCTCTGTGAGTATCAGTGACTATAGAGTGTGAAATATTAAACATGATGCATTTTTAAAGAAATAGAACTTAATTGTAAATTACTTTCTCATACTGTAAAGGCACCCAGATGGCTCCCACCCCGGAGATGTTGTGGGAACATACTGCAAAGCTGATAAAAATTGTATTTTTCTAAACCATCATATTTGGTAATTCTCTCCAAGAGTTTCTTTTCATGAAAGCTGAAAACCAGAAATTTCAGTTTCTAGAGCTTATCCAGAGGAGCTGAAAAAACCTTACACCAGAATAGACAAAGGAGAAGCTTCTTCCTTGCTACTCCATCATAGTGATGAATTCTGTATACAGAGGTGATACTATTCGAAGTGATAATCTTATTAACAGATCTTGAAAAGGAAGTGTTTTTTTTTTCCCAGGAGTATTGTGTTACTCTTCTGCCCCATGCCTGGAAATGGTCCAGGCCAGGTTGGATGGGGCTTGGAACAACCTGGCATACTGAGCGGGAGGTGTCCCTGCCCATGCCAGGGGGTGGCACTGGCTGGTCCCTTTCAGCCCAAACCATTCTGGGATTCATTCTGGATAATTTCAGCATTTACAGCTGCCCAGAAAGCTTCCTTAAAATCTGCAACCGCCCACAGCAGCAATACAGATTTGTTCTTTGGGAAAAAAGCATCACCTGAACCTAAACATGGAATGAGTGCCTCTTGCAACGCTGTGTGTGAGGCTCTGCCCCGGGCATGAGAGGAGCAGACCTCAACTGATGCGGTCATTACCTTCTCATCAGATCCAATTAACAAAAATAAAGCAGCAATTAGGAAAAGCAAGAGCCTGTTATTTATCAGCAGAGGGCGCTGGTAACATGTACCCAGAAGGGAACGGAGAGGGTTCAGTTCCAGAACACCGCAGCTCCTCAAAGTTTGCCTCCTTGTTCTGAGGCGGGTCAGGCTGGGGCACTGAGCTGGCTTTGGAAGTCAGGGGAGAACGTCTGCAAGTGTTAACACTGTGGGAGAGATTTCATTTCACGTCTCATTTCAGGAATACCTGACAAAACCAAGAAGTCCAGGTTGGACAGGGCTTGGAGCAACCAGGGCTAGTAGAAGATGCCCATGCCCATGGCACGGGGTTGGAATTAAATGTACTTCAAGGTGTTCTCCATCCCAAACCATTCTGGGATTCTATGACATGAAAGGTAGATTTCATATATGTATTTTAACAAGTGTATTTATATATTTCATATCTTTTATTTCACTGTCAAACACAGACCAAAAGCTGTGGTTTTTCCTGATGCTTATTCCTAGAATTAGCATTATTTCCATCTTTTAAAAAAATCCCCTTTGTATCAATGCTGCAACAGAAAATGAACTTTTCTTTTTCTGGAAGTAACAGGAAGGAGATGGAAAACCAAACCCCAGAAGGGGGTCGGAAGGGCACAAAGAAAAAAAAAAGTTGGAGAAATGCTTCCCCTTCACTTTTTCAACTCCAGCTTCAAGCCCAAAATGTGGCCCTTCAAAGCAGCTCCTTTCTGTTTTTTGGTGGAGTTTGTGCTGTCCTAAGACTTTTTCTGTTCCTCCTTCCCCTTTTCCTTCTTATCATCTGTTTCCTCCCTCCAGCTGGGCTGTGACTCCTTCCCTGCTGCCCACACATCCCCTCTGTGCTGTCAGCCCTGGGCAGAAGGCAGGGGAAGGCCAACTGCTCCCTGACCATGTGGCTGAAAAAACCCCCAAAAGCTCCAACATCACCAAAACCACTGGGACACCCTAACAAGGAGGATGCCCAAAATTGAACCAGGAACAATTCACAACACCTGTGCTCTGCCTCTAACACACAACAGCAACCTGGTGGGGCTCAGCCTGGAGAAAAGGAGGCTCGGGGGGGTCTCCTGGCTCTGCACAGCTCCTGCCAGGAGGGTACAGCCAGGTGGGCTCTGTACCCAGGGAACAGAGGAGAAATGGCTTCAAATTGTGCCCAAAGGGTTGTGCAGCCCTGGCACAGCAGCCCAGGGCAGTGCTGGAGTCCCCATCCCTGGAAGGACGTAAAAGTTGTGTGGATGTGGCACGTGGGGACATGGTTGTGCTGGTGTCGGAAGTGCTGAGGGAACAGCTGGATTTCATTATTTAAAACGTTTTTTCCCAACCTTAATGATTCCATGGTCAGGAACAGAACAGCCTCAGCTCCACCAATGCAGCAAACCAACCACAGTATGGGAAGCTGGTGAAATATTACGGGGATATGCTGGCACAACAAGGCAGAGAATATTCAAAAAACCACTCAAATGCCAAAGAAACAGAAATATTTTGGGTACCTTTCCCTTGACATATTTCCCTTCAGGACAGCTGCTTTTTCAGAAGGAAAAACTGGGGGGAGAGGTTGGCTCAGGTGTCAAAAAGCTGCATTTTTACTTGATTTACAGAGGTCTCCCAGAGGCACAGCCTGAGGCCAGGGTTCACCTCTGCTTCCTACCATGCTGCTGGAGGTTTCCCACCTCTCATCCTTTTGCCTCTCTGCAATGCCAGGATGTTGAGCCCTTCCAGACTGCCAAGCACATGTAAACTGATCTAGCTGCAGAACTTCCCCACACAACTGATTTACCTGCCCAAATTCAGCAAGGGCATCTCCCTGCTGGGCAAGAAAACCACCACAACCAGCATGCACTGGAAGTATGATTTTAAATTTCCTTTCAAGTCATAGAATCCTGGAATGGTCTGAGTTGGAAGGGACATTAAAGCTCATCTCACTCCCACCCCCTGCCATGCACAAGGACACCTTCCACTGTCCCAGGTTGCTCCAAGCCCTGTCCAACCTGGCCTTGGACACTTCCAGGGATCCAGGGGCAGCCACAGCTGCTCTGGGCAACCTCTGCAGGGTCTCCCCGTCCTCACAGGGAAGAATTTCTTGTGCATATCTAACCTAAACATCCCCTCTTTCTTCACTGCTGAAGTGCTACACTCCCTCTCCAAGCGAGCTGCCAGGACATTTTTCTCTCACCTCAAATACTGTCCTTGCAATGCCACAGCCCTGTAGCAAAAGGGAAAGGACAGGACATGGCTTTGCCAGCCTGGAGGAGTCAATATGGCCCAGCTGAGACCATTCCAGCTGGGAATGAGGGCTGCACTTACCCTGGGTGCCCACCAGGACCATGGGGATTTCACTAGTGTTGCGATAGTTGGCCATGCGGCTGTAGTAGTGGTAAACAGTCTGGAAGCTGACTTCATCCTCCAAGCTGAACACAAAGATAACAGCATCCACCCACATGGCAAACTGCAGGATAAAAATGGAAAAGGCCAACTGTGAGAAGAGCAGCGAGGAGGGGGAAGGAAGGAAAACCAAGAGAGAAACGCTCTTACCTTCCTGCGAGGGAAATACACACCAGAAAAACTCACACACAACCAAGGCCTAAGCAAGGTTAGGATAATCTGCTAAAATGATGAATCTCATCACCCTACAAGCCATGGGGATCTGGGATACACAAGGGATTTCCCCACACAAGCACTCCTTCTTCACTGGGGTGTGTAACCAACTACTGTCAGTGCACACTGGGTTTGATTCCCAGAAAACACAGCAGGATGAGGCTGCTGGCTCTGCACATTTGAAATGAGCAGCACTCATCTGCAATGCTGCCATTTGCATGCATGCATGCTGATGCTGCTGATAATGCCAGGACAGGCATTGCTAGGAATTCTCACATCTTAATCCCATTAATTTGAGACTTCCAATTCTTCACCATACAGACACTCCGAGTTGAGCAGCACCAAGTGCCTCGTTCTGCTTTCAGTGGAAGAGCAAACTGCTCTCTCTTGGCATCAGGAACCTGCTGAGAGACATGCAGGTGCACAGGCCAAGCCAAGGTGCTCCTCAGTGACCATGCAAGTGAGAAGCTTTTAGCTCACAAGTGAATTAAGACATTTAACTTAACAGTGAACGTGAACAGGACATCAAGAAAAAGCTCCAGCTTACCTCGCTGCCTTTATTTTTCCCTAAGTGACTCCATTCCTACCCAAATTTAGAGCAATGGAAACAAGCTTCAGCCAAGGGGATTTTCATGCTTTGTTGCATTATTACTACAACGTGCCAGGGGACACACTGAACACAGAGGTTCACTGGGGAAAGGCTCTGCATATTCATGATGATTGTATTGAAAACAAACACTGCCTGGGCTATTATGGTGTAAAAATAGACGAAAAATTGCTTTGAGGTTTTCAAGACAGTCAGGAGGACAATCTTCCAGAGGGGAAGGACAGGACTGGTTAACACACAGCAGAGTTGCTGCCAGAATAAGGTCAACCACCACACTGTTAAACTGTTCAAACCAGAAGATGCAACCACAGGAACTGGAGACAGCACCATTATTTGGGAGATGTGGGCTTGGGTCTCATTATAAAATGGTTTTTGTTGACTGGACTCAGCAGCATCATGCCAAGGACTCTTCCCAACAACTGCAATGTCCTTAAGGCATCCTTTGGAAGCCAACAGTCTCTCTAAACCCTCTGAATGTTTGAGCAGTGTGTACAGCAACCTTCTAATAAAGATTATTTTCAAACACTCCACAGATTTACACAGTGCAGTTCCTGCAGACACAAAACATTTCCAGCAATTCCTTGCTTCTCTTTTGGTATTGAAATGCAGCTTAATATTATCAGACCTGTGGTACAGAAAACCAAAGGAATTTTGGGAAACACAAGGTCTGGAAACCCTGGATGTCTCATCCAGAGTACTGTGCAGGAAATGGCTTGAAACAAGGACAAATCAGCTGCTGGTATAGAAATCCATTCTCAGACTTATTACTGTGAGTGAGCAGAGCTGTTAGTTCAAGGCAAACCCAAAACCAAATTGCAAAAAAATTTTTAAAATTAGAAAGTTACATGCAGCAGCCCATTGTAGGTCAGTCACCAGGTTAATTTGGTTTTACAATAGGAAATTGAATTATTTTCATCTTTGGACCGTTTTATCTTAGGTAAAGAAAGGACAGATCATAGAGTCTTCAGGGAAGTTTGTTCTTTCTCCCTTCCTGCCAAAAAGAAGGGGACAGTAACCTGGGGAATACCC
Organism: Pyrgilauda ruficollis; assembly: GCF_017590135.1. Lineage (NCBI taxonomy): Eukaryota > Metazoa > Chordata > Aves > Passeriformes > Passeridae > Pyrgilauda > Pyrgilauda ruficollis. The sequence continues at coordinate 232,043 of NW_024516098.1, read as the reverse complement.
ATGACCCAGTGCCAGGAACTCCACATGTCAGCTCCTTACTTACTGCAGCTGGAATTCAATCCCAATTATTCACGAACACACAAGCAAACTTTTCATTGCAGGAATTAATGAACAGATCAAAGATTTTTAATAGACATGTAACTTGAAATTACATCCAAAAACTCCAAAGGGAATTTACAGGAAAGCCTCGTGCTGAAAGGTGAGACAGCACTGACACCTCAGACCTCTTCAGCAAATCATGAGGATGGAGAACAAATCTCAGCCACCACAGAATCCCAGAATGGTTTGGGTTGGAAGGGACCTTAAAGCTCACCTCATACCAACCCCCTGCCATGGGCAGGGACACCTTCCACTGGACAGCAGTCCAAGCCCCAAATTTACCTGGCACATCCCAGGAGCACACCCCATGCTGTTCATTAGTCTGCAGCCAGCTCCTGTGAGCTCTGCAAACCCCGGCACAAAACCACCTCAGATTGCTGCATGTACCTTTACACCTCCACTATTTACATTCTTAGATGAGTGAACGTTCTCCAAGCATCAGAGGCTGGAAACCAGGGGGTGCTTCAGCCAAATCCCTCCCAGCCCCAGACAGAGCTTTCCTTGTTGCTCCTGCTGACAGGGCTGCAGATGTGCCAGAGCTTTATTCTGTCCCGTGACTTCCTTCCAGGATGTCTCTCTCAGCCTCCATTTCCTCCACGTCCTTTCTCTTCCCCTTTGTCCTGGCACCTTCCCCCACGCTCTCACCCTCCTGGAGCTGTGGTGCTGCATTGAAAGCCAAGCTGCTGCTGCTGGCACTGCTCCCCCTCAGCTGTTTGGCAGCTCCTGATGCTAAATTATTGCTTGTTTGGAAGCTGATCCCTCCCGGAAGAGCCGGGCAAAGCAAGGCCAGCAGCAGCCAACAGAGGAAATCCTGCCAGTGCCCAGGTGAGGAGAGGTAGAGGAGGAGGAGGAGGAAGCACGGCTGGGTCTGAGGTGTTTTAAGCAGCACATGAGCAAACTCTTGCTCAAAACAGAGTAAGGGTCAAGCACACAAACCTTCAAATGTCTTCTGCACAGTCAGTGGCTTGGACAGGCTGGGAGAGCCAGGGGTGTTCAACCTGGAGAAGAGAAGGCTCCAGAGAGACCTCAGAGCCCTTTCCAGAGGGACTTGGAACAAGGGCCTGGAGCAGGGCAGGACACAGGGAATGGCTTCCCACCGCCACAGGGCATGGTTGAATGGGATGGTAGGAAAGAATTCCTCCCTGTGAGGGTGGGGAGGCCCTGTCACAGGGTGCCCAGATCCCTGGAAGTGTCCACAGCCAGGTTGGACATGGGGGCTTGGAGCAACCTGGCATAGTGGAAGGTGTCTCTGCCCATGGCAGGGGGTGGGAGTGAGATGAGCTTTAAGGTCCCCACCCACCAAAACCATTCTGTGCTTCTATGAAATCCTGATGTGTCACCAGGGGCAGCGCAGTGCTTGGGAATTCAGTAGAGATGAGCTGTATATCCTGACTTGCAGAGTCTCAGTCAGAATCCCAAATATTTGCTACACACACTCATCCATCCATCATAACTGAAATCCCAACCATTTGCTGGACATGATCTTTTTCACCTGAGGGTGATGCTGGAATTCTCCTGGCAGGAAGATGAGAAGAAGCCAAGGCAGAACAAAGCAGAGCCAGTTGTTTGAAAGGAAGTTTTGAAAAACAGGGAAAGCGAGGCTTTGGGCTCACCTGTGCCTCTGGAGGGCCTCCTTCATCTCTGATCAGGAGCAGGTAGCTCTGTCCATCAACCACTATCTCCTTCTTGAATCTCCCACCTGCCACACAAAGCAGCTCGTTACAGACAGCAAAGGTACAAAACACACACCAGAAAAAGGCTTCGCTTGTGGAAAAAAAAGGTGTTCTCAAATCAACCAACAACTGGAATGTTACTGAAGTTTATATGCACTTACATGGGAATTACTTAAAGTTAAGGCATGTACTTGCCTTATTTATATATATATATATATATATATAATATATATAGTGGGAAAAAGCCAGGAATTTCATTACAACCCACATTAGGTGTCCCTAGGTTGATACATACAGTTAAAACCCTGTATGTGTCACCTTTGTTTTAAATAATTGCCAGAGAAGAGTCTCTAAGAAAGGCAAAGTTGTGCACAAACAACGCCGTGTCTCGTCAGCAGAACCAGTTTCTTGTGGCATCCAGCATTTCCTCAAGGGAAGCCCAGTTCTCAGAGCACACAAGAGTGGGATGTTATGGGAATGAGAGCTCTGCACTCACACACCACAGTTAGGGGAAGGTACCACACACGTTAGACAAAAAAGCTACAATGGTGCTACCTCTGGAGACGTGCTAAACTAGCAGAGAAGCCTGTGCTGCTGGCTTGGGATGAATCCCACACCTGCTCTGGACACCTGGATAAAGAGAGTGCAGCCATAACCTCCAACCACATCCTACTCCTGATCCTGGATTTCCAGGGAATGCAGAGCAAGGAGTGCCTGGGACCACCAAGGAGGCTCCAAGCCCAGCAGCTGCTCTGTCACCTCCTGTCCCCTGGCTCACAGGGACGCAGCCACCACCCCAGGGCAGGGTTGGGATTGCTTCTTTTGGGGCTAAAAGCATATTTTGGGCACTCTGCTGCTTCTCTCAGGAATGACAACTCCCATTTAGGGCTTCTGGTGTGACGGAGCCTGAGCCAGGATTAACAAGCTTGGCCTAAGCACTGGAGAGGCATTGAGGCTCCTCTCCTGGAGCAAACCCACTCTTATCTCCCCACCTAAGCCCCCAAGGCCGCCAGCTTAGCATCACCCACCCCCACAGCTGGGCTTACCATGCTGAGATAAAACACATCCAGTAACACACCCCAAACTCCTCTCTCTGTCCTGTTTTTAAAAACTGGAATTAGTTCTGATTTGAACCCTATTTCCCAGCTTCAAAATGTGTCACTCCACGAAAACCAATGGTAGAGAGCCAACAGCTCTGCCTTGCTCTCCAAACAAGCTCCCCAAGGAAGTATGTCAGCACTCCCAGGCTAATGCTGATCCTCAAAACACAAAAATCTGCACAAAAATTGCTGCCTTAGGGGAACCCCACACTGCCTTAGACCCACCATTCCCCTCCAGCCCAACCACAACAGCAGCCTTCAAACCAAGATTACTCCACAGCTCAGCTCTGTGCAGCATTTAAGCGTGTTTGAACACATTTTGTGTTTAATAAAAGATGTAAGAACGGGAGGTTTTGTGGGTTTGTGCTGGGGTTTTTTGTTTGGGTTTTTTTAAATCTTTTCTTTATAAACTTATCCTATTAGCAGTACTAAACATGCAACAATGAAGACTATCACATTTCTGGTTGTTTAATGGCACAGAAGGAGCAGAAGAGGCACGTATGGATTTTCATTATCTCGCTCACAAAGTGGATTTCAATCCTGCCCTCGCAGATGAAGTGGCAGATAGATACATATCATTACTGAACCTGGAAAGAACAATCCCAAACAAGTGTAGAACTTGTAAAGGAAACAGTCTCAGCTCTCAGGAACTGGATTTCTATTAATCAGACCATTATTTCTATACGCTGTCGATTAATTGCACGCGCTTCCCAATGAAGTGTTAACTAAGGTAAATTACTTAATACAGAGCCCTCCAGAGAGGGGTTTTAAAGCTGTAAGTAACAATGGAAATACAGTAGAATATGCCTGATCAGAGAGGGAAAGTTCTGCCTAATTGCCATTTCCTATTTCCTTTTTCTTTTTAAAACACTGCAAGTCCCCCCAGCTAATTACAAAATACCACACACCAAGTGAGTTCAGGAGCCAACTCATTATTCCCATGGTCAACAGGATGCCTTGCCAGTCTCACTGTACCTTCAAACATAGAAGCACAAAGAAGGGACAGACAGGGTGGATTAAAAAACTGAAGTAGAGAATTGAAAAATTAAAAAAAAATATTTGTGTGTACATACCCAGCTCACAAACGTGAGCCCTACAAGATTTACTCTTCATGATTTGAGAGCAGCTTGGAAAAGGGTATTGAATTTAATAAATACAGTGCAAGTTAGCCAGCAGCTCTCCTACGTGAATCCACACTAAACGATCACCTTGGGGACCTGCTCCTTGCCTTCCCCTAAAACACTGGGCGTGGAGCTCAGTGCAATTATTGGTATTTCCAGTATTAAACTCAGATCCTGACACGCTGTCCCACTTCACCCAGGGCTGTCACCCTGCCGCAGCCAACAGCCACAGTCAGCTCAAATCTGCTCAAGTGCCTTCTTCACCCTCAAAAGCAGGATGTGCTCGTTAGCTGGAATAGGCACATCCTCACAATCCTTGATTTTTGTTTGGATTTAAGTATTTCATGACAGTTTGAATTTAACACCCCTCCAAACAAACTGTTTCAAAGAATGCCCTGCATTTCCAAGCTGTACTAAATATTTCAAAACAAATCTGAAGGCTCAGAAACGGAACAGCAAACTCACGCTCATCCCTCGAGTAAGAATTATTTCATGCAAATCTCAGCTCACAGCAGGACTCATCCCTAATAACTTGTGCTTGTACATCATTAAGGAGCCCTTATCGTGAGATCAGCAAAAAATTAGGCGCTGCACAGGGCAGAGATTAAGAAGACCTACCTCAAAATCAAGAATTTACACAAACAAAAGCATAAACAGTGAAAAATGTAAAGAGAAAGGCTGTACCCTGCAGGTATCTGTGGTTGTAGGATGAAGGCAAACAATAAACTGCTTCTGCCTCTGATTTGATGAGCCTTGATGAGACCCATGAGCAGTTTAGGCAAGAGCAGTGATTTTGGGGTGGTTCAGCTTGGACAGCACCACATTCATTATTTTTTAAAAAATACATCTAGGAGTTTGTAAAACACCACGACAAAGAGGAATTACAGAGATCAGCCAGTGCAAATATTGGACTACAGCAACCCATGAAGAAGCCAAACACTCCCAGGGCTACAAAATATCCCCTATTTTCCTAAATATCTGCGTATATGACAGAGCCAGGAATTGTGGTCTAAACCAACGGCACTGAGAACAAAGAAATGACCTTCATAATATAAAGAACGAGCTCAAAACCCACAGCACCACTCCCAGGGGAGGTGGCTGCCTTTGCTCTGCTCCCATCAGGATTATGACACACGCAGCTTTTTAATGAGGGAGCTCCTCAGCTCCCAGATGTACCTGCCAGGAGAGGCCACGGGGAGGGGACAGCTAGTGGCCAAAGGATGGGGCACCGCAGGCACTTCAAGGCAGCTATTCCCAGTTTTCCAGGGCTAGAACAGTACCCATTCACACAGGCTCACTGTCAGATAAGCACAGAATTTTTACAGGTGACAAATACTGCTCCCTGTGTCCAAACTCGTAAGCAGCCCACCAACCACCCCGGCTCTCCCAGGTGCACCTGGCCACACTCCTGCTGTAAAATGCCCCACATAAACACGCAGCTTTGATCAACACAAAGCTAAATAAATTCTGTGCATCAGCAATTTACAGCCCTGGCTGAAGACCCAGCACAAATGGGAAGAGGGGGGATCAGCCACAGCTTCCTGACTCATTGCCACGCACGACCCTCGGCAGGCGAGTGCGCGGAATCGGCGGCGGCGCAGAAATTAAACAGCAAAAATTAGTAATAAATTTAAACACTGCACACATTTGTAGTCAGAGGTGCTCTCTGTTACAAAAGCAGGGTATTACATGGGGAATTCCGGGGATGAAGGCTTTAATCCAGGCTCTGACAGCCTGGCCACCCCCTCCTCTCGCCGAGAGCCGTTCCAGCGCGTAATTGCTCACTGGAGCAGCCGCTGATTTTGCTGCTGCATCCCCAGGCTGCGCTGCGCTCACCAGGCTCTTTATTCTAGCAAATTGCCACGGGGATGAAGTTATTTAGCCACATGAGAAGGATAAATTCGGGGGGCTGGCCGCACGACAAGCGCAGGCAGCAGCTGAATGTCTACTGTGGCAGAGCAAGACAGAAGGGAGGACTGAGGCAGCTCTAAAAGCCTTTATTTTATATTCCCAGTGACATGTGCATTTTGACAACAGCAGTCAGTTGTCTCACACATGCTCGTTCTCTCCTTTTTTTTTCCCCCTCAGTGCCAAGAACCTGGCTCCTCTTCAGGGAAACATGTTCAAAAATTCTCTGTTCGAACAGATGGCCAGATACTGGTCTTCTGGTTTGCTCCTCACATTTTTTATTTAAATAAACTAATTTTAAAATGTTTTTCACAGCATTTCCATAGAAGAAATTGATAAAAAAAGGAAAAGGGCTTCCTCCTGAGAGTGCTGGGCACTGCCCAGGCTCCCCAGGGAATGGTCACAGGCTCAATCGTGCCAATGCTCCAGGAGTGTTTGGACAAAGCTCTCAGGGATGCACAGGGTGGGATTGTTGGGGTGTCTGTGTTGGATCAATGATCCTTCCAGCTCAAGATATTCCATTATTCTGTGATTTTGGGCATTTCCTGAATATAACCACTGTGCTAAACAACAATTTAAAAACCGTGAGCAGCTGAGTTGGGTCGAGGGTCAAAGACCAAGGAACCATCGCTGGTACACGAGGCTGAAGCTGCAAAAGGAGCCCTGGGCCCCCTTCCCAACAGACTACCTGAGTAAAACAAACCCCAAAAGACAAGAAAAGCAGCCTAGACTGAGCTTTTCAACCCCCACCATCTGCTTCTCTCAACAGGTTTAGGCTATAGTCCAGGAAATACATGGAGAGGTCTCCTGGAAGTATCAAGCCACACCCAATTACAGCAAGGTACCCCCACAGGCACCATATATAAGTGCAATATTGTATCTTATAATCTGATCTTTACCTAAAAACTGGCAAGGAAGCACTAATACATGACCTTACAACTCCATGGAAAGAGGGTTCACTGCTGGAATTTTAGCAGCAGCTGCAATGACATTTAACAACTGAATTCCGAGATGCACCCACTGATGTATTTGCAGAGCCTCTCCAGAAGGACAGATGTAACGGATTCCCAAAACCTGGCAGCGATTTGCAGGGAGATCAATGGAATTTTAGGTTTTTAAGTGTTTAGGGAAAAAAAGCTTACACTTCAAAAATATACAAAAATTACCTCAAGCTGCATAGAATCTCCAGGGTTGGATGGGACAGTGGGAAGAAACTGTGAGGGTGGGCAGGCCCTGGCACAGGGTGCCCAGAGCAGCTGTGGGTGCCCCTGGATCCCTGGAAGTGTCCAAGGCCAGGCTGGATGGGACTTGGAGCACCCTGAGGTAGTAGAAGGTGTCCCTGCCCATGGCAGGGGTGGAATGGGATGAGCTTAGAGGTCCCTCCCAAGCCAAACCATGCCGGGATTCCATGATAAACAGGCTGAGCTAGATCCAATGTTTTATCTCAAGCAGAAGGAGAGGAAGGTGATTGATTAACCACCAAGATAAATGGGAACAAACCAGAGGCGGCCTCCGAGCAATTAAGTTTCCCTCATTACCCAGAGACAGGACTCGGGAGCAGAGCAGTGCATGTTCTACTTTCACTGCAAAGCTCCTGACGGCCAGAGCAGACTGAGCTAAGCCAATTAGAGAGGGCCAGCCTTAAAAAAATCACTGTAATGTGAGTGCAGACGGAGAGGTAAAGCACACTCTGTCCCCATCAAATGACTCATCTGAATGAAGCAGCACGATAGTAATCCAAGTTTCTGCAGCAGTTTCAACCCTCCTGCACCCACTTTATTAATAACCTAGAAGATGGAAGTAACAGGCTATTTAGTTTCTAGATAATGAAGCAGGAGGGACTGCAATTATGGTAGAAAATTGGATTGTACTTCAACATGACCGTAACGAGTTCGAGAAATAGAGGAGAAAATAAAAGCAGCATCACAGGGACAAAAGTGGGGACAAACCAGCTGTGGAAAGATGGGGCAGGATGGCAAGAACCTGTGGCACAAGGGAAAAAAGCAGCTGGGAATTCCTGCAGAATGCAGAGAAGGGGACAGCTTGTCCTAGCCTCAGTCTGTGCTGATCTGGAGAGGGCATCCCACGGCAGATAAGGACCAAAATCTGCCTACAAAACACCCAGTCAGAAAAATAAACATGGGAACCCTGGTTATTCAGGAGAACGGACTAGGAAAGGAGAAGAGGTGTGAGATCTTACTAAGAAATAAACTGCTGATCCCATTTTAGGGCAAGGGAAATACTTTTCCCATCTTTCCAGTTATTAATTATTATGGTCCCAGGTAAACAGGCAAGACTATCATGTGGGAGCAGATATACAAAGCACTGCACCCCAACTCCAGGGATAAACCTGGGGTTCAGACACCCCTCAGACCAACATGAAGCAGGATCCATCTTTATCAGACACCCACTGCACATCAACACACAAAAATCCAGCGAGTCAGCTCCTTCAGGCAGGATGTGACACCACTTTAGCACACTCCTACCTTTTTCCAACACCACTCTTTTCCAGTTTTAAACATTTACAGCCCAAAACTGAGCAATGTTGTATGTTCTCCTAGTTCAGAAGCATTTCTGACAGATTAAAGGGGAGGAAAAACAGCCCCCAGGAACTTGTGGGGAGCCCCCCTCCTCTGAAACCCACCCAGAGCCCTCACACCCACCCAACCTCCCCAATTATCAGGAGCCTCCTGCAGCCACAAGCTGACAAGGACCTACATTTCAATCACTGCTCCCATTTCTACCAACAGCTCCTTTTTTCATCTTTTTTTTTTTCAATTTCCTTCTCTTGGTTTATTTTACTGACAGCAGGTGCAGAGAGTTGCTTACACCTCACACCCACTAATTGTATATACACAAGTCTAATTTTAAAAACTTATTTTTATCAAAGCAGTCAGAGACAAAAAAAAAACAGCGAGTCAGCTCCTTCAGGCAGGATGTGATACCATTTTAGCACACTCCTACCTTTTCCACCACCAGTCTTTTCCAGTTTTAAACATTTACAGCCCAAAACACCACTTTCCAAACAGAGTTCCTTATGAAGTCAGCCCAATGATTTAAAATATCATCCTTTTTTTTTCTGCTGCAGCTCCTTCTAAGTTGTCTTCTCAGGCATTTCATCTTCCAGACAAACCCATCCCAGCTTTCAATCTAGCACAAAATTCTACTGCTCAAAATTTCTGCTTGACCTCACAAGCTTCCAACATAATTGCAAAGTCCTAATGTGCACTAACAAACCCTAAACAGCTCACAAAGACAGCCCAAAATATCAGCACTGATGCACAGATCTCAGGCCTCTTCTTACCCCTCTTGCCTTTTCAAACACCCCTCTGCTTTTTACACCTAGCCAGCTTCTCTAATACCTGTGCTTTCATTGCAGTTTTACATCACAAATAGCAACTGAAGTTAAAACTGGACTGAGCAGTGACTACAGCATGATCTGCCCTCCCTAAAATGGGTACAAACCCCTGGTGACAGCAAATCGAGGGGTCTGTTGAGAATTCAAAATACTGTGAATACTTCTTTTTGACTTGTTTCCCATAACAACAACACGTTCAGCGAAGGGGGGGAATAAAAAAAGCTCACAGTAGGAAATCAAATAGAATCTGAACAAGGAATATGCTCAAAGAAAAATATTAAAACCTGGCTTTGAGATCAAGAGTGAAACAGTGATTCAGAAATCCATCCAGAAGGAGTATTTGAGAAATTTTTGAGAAATAAAGCAAAAGGCAGGTCCAGCAGGAGCCAATCCAAACTGGCTTCAAAAGCAACAGCAGCAGGGAGCACTGGAGACTCAAAGCCATGGAATGCCAGAAGAGTTTGGGCTGGAAAAGCCCTCTTACATCAGCTGGTCTGACCCCACCCAGCACTGCCAGGGCCACCACTAACCCCTGTCCCCAGTGCCACATCCACACAGGGTTTCTGAACACTTCCAGTGATTCCACCACTGCTTGACAACCCTTTTGGTGAAAAACTTTTCCTTAATATCCAACCTAAACCTCCCCTGGGCACAAGTCGAGGCCATTTCCTCTTGCAGCATCACTCACTATTGGGAGAAGTCACTTTTACTCCTGAGAAGAGCCTGAAGTTTGTAACAGAAGTGATACATCTGCTTTACAGTTTTTCCCTGAGACACAACCTTCAGAGGAGCCCGTTATGAGAAGGACACAAATGCTACAAACATTATTTCCCAAAAATCCCTGGGCATTCAAGGTGCAAGGTGTTAAAGAGAACACCTTAAAGACACTCAGGGAACACAGCCTAAAAGGGAAGCTGTTCTGGCAATCTGCTTCCTCAGCACCTCCTAAAGAGCAGATACTTGAGTTTTTCCTTTAATTAACAGAGCTCTGCGTTTGTGTGACACTTTAAGCAGTCCCCAAGCCGACAGCTGGAACAGAGAGTTTTTCAAAAGGAGGTTTTTTTTTCTCTAACCCACACAGGCAGTCCCAGGAGGGCGAGGAGAGGGAAGGGCTCCAGAGGGGAGAGGGCAGAATGCATAAACACCCTCTTTTATGCTGAGCCTGAAAGGCTCCAAAAGCCCAAGAGAACCCTCTGCAGCAGTGCTTTAAAGGGATCAAAAAAGAGACAAGTGTTGGTTTATATCTGGGTGTCAGCGTGAAATGCCAAATAAAAATAATCACTCGGTGCTATTACAGCAAAAAGACAAAGAACTGGAAAGAGGTAATTTTGAAACACATGTCCCAAGTCATCACTGTCTTCTGAACACAAGAAAGAGCCTGCCTGTGGGTTTACAGGCCAAAAAAAAAACCTTAATCTGCCCCCAAGTGCTGAGGGGGCTCGTGGAATCTGCACCAAGGATTTGAAACCAACACAGAAGATTTCAGCTTCCTCTAGTTTCCAGTCCAAGAACCACAAAATGGTTTCAGGTTAATGTGGCTTTTTTGAACTCATGTTGGGATTCCTGCAAAGCCTCCCTGTGTAAATTCTTACATGTATGATGGTGATTTTCTGGCATTCCAAAAAATCCTGAAGGAAAAGGCATGAATGACTGCAAGGAGAGCACCAAGCGCATCCTCACAGGACACACTGCTCTGCTCTTCATTTACATTTCAGCCAGCTGCTCACTGAGAACACAGCTCACAGATTAGTCTGGGACACATCCTCCCTTTATTCATCAAAGATCAAATTTGGGTGGTTAGTAAATATGGCCTTCCTACGTATCTGAAAAATATTAACCAGATAAAAATAGCAAGCGCCTTCTGTACAGAGAGTGGCAGCCTCAGGAACCCGATTGTTCACAGCAGGCAGAGCTGCATGAGTCACCTGGGGAAGGGGACAAGAATCCCAGTGCTGCCGAGGGACAAACTGTGCAGTTCTGCTGCAGCCCCCATCTTCTGCTCAACCCAAACACAAACTGCGGCCCCAGCCCAAGGTTCAGTCTCCCAGCAAGCAAAGAAAGGTCCCAGAGTGGTTTGGGGTGGAAGGGCCTTTAAAGCCCATCCCATCCCACTCCTGCCATGGGCTGGGACACCTTCCACCATCCCAGGCTGCTCCAAGCTGGCCTTGGACACATCCAGGCATGGGGCAGTGTTTTTATCCCTTTGCTTTTTTATCCCAGGTGAAGAAGGTCCAAACTCCTGGATCCAGGCCAGGATCAGACCTGAATGAAGACACCTGGCAGGTCATCCCAGTTCACAGATTATGCCTGAACTTTCTGCATGCATATTGTGTAAGGGCCTGTGACCAGGAGAAAATCTCTTAAGAGGATGTGAACAAAAGCAGCTGAAATTTTAAAGCACTCTTCCTCAATCCTCCTTGCATAATTACCCTTTGCTGAGGAAGCATCAGACAGGAATAGTCACTCGAGATAAAGTGAAAAACATGGACACCCATCCCTCAAGATGCAATTTCTACACAGAACCAGTATCCTTTAGGTTGGAAAAGGCCTGAAGATCATCAATGCATGCCTTTGTTACAGCCTGGCGACTTATTTTCATGACATGCTTCAAAGGGAAGGCTGAGGGTGACACTTCATTTAATGTTTTAATATTAAACACGACCATTCCTGCCACTCAAGTGACACACTGCTCACTGTGGTACTGAGAAAAGTTATGTGGTGAAGGCTGCTACAGTATAAAAATATTTTTAGGTCAAATTTGGAAAGCGAGTAAAAGATCACAGCTTTCTGAAAAACACATTAAAGGCTTTATTCTTTATCTTTTACACTAAAAATGAAATTTTCCTGCAGTAAGCTCCTTTACAAAGAGAGATGAAACCTCCACTGACTGCAACAACCACTTGCTGCCTCAAGTCAGGATGGTGGGTGGCTTTTATGCTTTTTAAAACATTAAAAATAATTACTCCACATGAAATGAATAAATAACTCTTAAATATATCCCAGAGTACATAGAGAAAAAAACCTCCTTTTTTGTCATCCCACCCTGGACCACAGTTTGTCTTTTTTGTTTTATTAGACTCACTGGAAAACGACGTACTGAAATAATCATGGCATAACTTAAAATATTCACAGACATGCCAGAGATGTGGAAAAGCCCTTAAGTCATGTTTCACACCCCTGTGGCTTTTTGGAAACAAAACCCAAACAAGGAACAGAATCCTGCTGCTACTCCTGTAAACTTCACTTCACCTCGGTCTGCAAAGAATTCAGTCCCAAATTCCATGTACACCACACACCTCACTTGGCCCCTACAGGCAGAATTAACTCTGAGGTGGGGGGAAATGAAGCCATAACATTTCCCACACCTCACTTGTTGTTTCAGCAGGTAAAGCAACCACCAGTAGCAGTTTTTATTCCAATTGCAGAGAAGGTCCTTAGAAGATCACAAATCCCTAGGATTCCTTATCTCCCACCATTTCTGTGAAAAACACATTCAGTCTCTTGTGAAAATTTAAAAAGTCTAATAAAGCATAATAGGAGATAAGGATTATAGAGTAAAGGTTATTACAGCTAAAAGCACACTGTTATCTTTGGGGATACTCTTTAAATACTTTTTCTTTTATATCAGCTTGTTGTATATTCACAGACTCTTATGCATAGTAAAGTTTTCTTTAAATCAGTTTACATGTCCTAAGAACTGTTTAGTAAATCTTTTTGGGTCTGTCTTTTTAGAGTATGTGTATTCTTTGGTTATGGTTTTAGTCTGTTCTTATCACCTCCAGTTTTTGGGCTTTGGTCTACACTGTCTTCAGACATTGAGTGCTGATAATTGGCAGATCTGTAGTAGGTGTCTTCTTCATATGTTTATTAGATGTTATCTTCTCTAAGTGGGTATTTTAACACAAGCACACTTATAGCAGCTATTTCACTACTATGGCTAAGCTTAATTAACAACAGAAATAAAAACTATATCTTCATAACAAAGTTGCTTTAACATCTTACATATAAAATCCATTTTAATATTTATGAAAAGCCAATATTAAAACACACCTATAACAAATTCCTTCTTGTATCATCACAGAAAAATATTGAAAAGTCCCAGAGTACTGAAATTCCTCCCTTACAACAGGGTAAGACATTGCTGCTTTTCTCACATCTGATTACAAATGTGTCACTCAGCAGCACAGCTGAGTGTATGCTAAATATGCAAAAGAAGACTCTCAAGGCCGTTTTTCTTCCTGATAAAAACTTACTCTTTGAGAAGACAAAGGTTTGCAAGTTGCAAACACATGAGGGACTGAATAGTTCTGAGCAGAAACAAAAACTGGGGCAGGCAGTGAGAGAGAACTCCCGGTGAAGCGCAGGGTTCCTCCTCCTGATGGGCAGGTGGTGATGGGCAGCAAGAGAAACCTCTCACTTGGAGAGATGAAGGAAACCTGCCACCATCTTTGCACAGCTAAAATTCATTTCCTGGGATGCTGGAGCCCTCGAGGCCTGCAGGAGATGTGGCTCTGGGCTGATGCAGGGCAGGTTTCCTGGTAATTGCAGCCATTTAGAAGGCAGAGGCGAGCAGAAATTGCAGTCCCGGGCCCTAATCACCACTTTCACGGGAAGCAAATATCCATCACCTCACCCATTAGGCACTGATTTTATGATGCCTGTTAAATTTAGCTGTTAGGAAGCCATTCCAAGCCAGTAAACTCAGGTTTTCCTTAGCTGATCAAGCAGCTGACACCTTCACATCCGATACGCATCCTCTTCTTTATCCAATTTAACAATCTGACACATTTATAGTCCCTCAGAAAAGGAGAGAGGGGAGGATCCACAAGGCTCTCCAACAGGAAGGATTACTCTTTTCTAGGGGCTTCTTTGAAGGACCTAGAAGTGCTCAGGACCAGGTTGGAGGGGACTTGGAGAACCCTGGGACAGTGGAAGGTGTGGAACTGGGGGAGCTTTCAAGGCCCTTCTAACCCAAACCACTCTGTGCTCCTGTGATTCTCTGACAGAGAAGTAAAACACTGCCAAATCCCCACTGCAGATGTTTACTGAGGGTAATTTATATGGGTTGAATTTCCTTTAATGCTGACTTGATTGGAAACCTTGACCTGATCCCTCACAAGGCGAATCAGAGCTCTTAATTATTCCGGTTCTCCTCCTGTTAATGAAATGCAACAGTGTCATTAGTGAGGCTTGTCAGCCACACTTATGTGCAGAGAAATGATTTGACATTGCTTTTGTCATCTAATCCTTGCAGGAAAAACAGTCACAACGTCACTCCAGCACTGTAAATAAAAATCCTTCAAGACAAAGAGGATAGATGGCAACATTCCCAAGGAATATCACCTAAAATATTCATCCTTTAGGAGGAGAGGAGGGCTAGCCTTGTCAACAGTCAGGAGATTTGAATCTTCCAAGGGAAAAAAAAAACCCAAAAACAAAACCAAATATGCTCTGTTCATGAAGTGAGGGAAGAGCTCTGTCAAGACAGGGATTTTTGGTGAAGATTTGCTGCACTCAGTGCCACTGCACCCTCTGTCAGCATCTCTCACTATCAGCATCCAGAAGCATGATCCACGCACACTTCTGTGCACAGGCTCAATTGCCACCATCAGTTATTATTGTCAGCTCCTCAAACGAGCAAAAGCATTCAGGGCAAACTTACAAACTGCAGGACCTCAGTGTTAATGCAATTCCACAGGAAAAGCCTTGTCCATCCCTCCCTTCCCCTCTCCTCCCATTTTAACTGCAATTCCAGGCTGTTAAGATGTCAACTACCAAGCTAAACCAGCTTCCTGTGGTAAGAGTTAATTAGAAACAAATGTTATCAGAGATGCATGAAACTACAAACTACTGCTGAAGAGACAACTACAGCAAGAGACAACAACAGTGAGATGCACTAAAGACTTGAAATCAAAAGGGAACAACTCAAAATGATACACAAAACAAGGGGGAAAACGCTCTAGTACAGAAACCACCATCTGGCCCTTCAAAACCAGAGCTGCCATGAAGACAATGTATAGTTACCTGCATCCATATCTGCAAAGAAGGGAACAGCCAGTAAGGAAAAGAAGGAACCAGAAATTCAGTGTCTCAGAGTTGGATTTAAAAGTTCATAAGGAGAACAGATAAAGAAAAATAATCAAAAAAGTATTTATTGTAAGATAAACCTTGATAAGGTACTATGATAATTTTTGATTTCAAGCTATAAACTTGGATTAATGTTAAACACTACAGCGTACAAATTAATTTTCTATGCCATAAGAACATTTTTTAAAAAGACCAAATATTTAACATATTAAACAATAAAAGCAAGTTACACCTTTTTAGGTGAAGATTTTTATTCTCCTAACAAGAAACCCACCACTACAGACAGTAATTGTGGCTTTCAACAGCCCAAGTGAAAGCAGCAGCACCACTGAGAGCAGTGAACTCCTCTCCATCAGGACTAACTCCCATATGGACACACACTGGGGGCCCAAGTATTTAAAGGATGCTAAGCAGGCATGGAAAATCCACAATTATATTGTACATACTTAGCCTGGCCTGGAGAACATTACAGCAAAAATCCCCATGCATTTTGAAGTAGCACGTGGGATTTTTTTTTTTGCCAATTCATTTCTGCGTGATCAAAAATGAGCAGGGATGTAGTTTGTGGGGGGGGGAAAGAAGAGTGGGAGCTGTGGATGCACCTACCTTCAGGGGACTCCTCCTGGACATAGGTGCCGGTCAGGTAGCGGTGCACCAGCGCCGACTTCCCGCTCGCCAGGTTACCCACGATCCCCTGGCATGGAAAACGAACAGAAGCAACAAAAAAACTCAACTGCAATCCACCTCTGTAAAAAGCAGCGTCTTCAAGCAAAATCTCCACACAGAGTAACACCCCGAGCAAAACAGGCCACGAGATCAAATAAAGGGCAGAGTGCTTTGGGGTGGGAAGGACCTGAGGGATCATCTTGTTCCACCACCCGCCACTGCCCCAGGCTGCTCCAAGCCCTGCCCAACCTGGCCTTGGACACTGCCAGGGATGGGGCAACCTGTGCCAGAGCCTCCCTGCCCTCCCAGGGAAAGATTTCAGGCCAGCCCCACCGAGTTTTCTTCCTGGAGGTGCTCAGATGCCAAAGGACTCGAGGAGATTTGGGGTTGGTGGCTTTAAAGGGGCACACAGAGCTGAGGACACCGTGCTCCCTTCTGGCAGGAGGGAGGTGATGGAAACTTCTTTCCCCTTCTGAAACAAGCCCAGCCTGCTCTGCTCTCTCCTGTTTACTTGACCCTCACCAGAGGTTCAGAACAGAAGGTCCCTGGAGAGAAGATGAACTCTGCTGATCCGCCCGGGATTGCCAAAGGAGCCGAGGCAGCAGCAAGGAGCTGCACGTGCTCTGCCCCATCTCCTTAACCCCAGCTGGCAGGACAGCACCCTCCTTATCAAAAATGGCTCGATGGGACCCAGCCACGTGTGCTGGCACCCCAAATTCCCCCCTGCCTTGGGCTGATCCCACAGCGTGGGCAGCAGGGGAGGGATTCTGGGATGAGTCATGGGAAGAAAACGACATCTCCAACACGTGTCCCTCACCCGCACAACATGAAGCAACGTCTCCAATTAATGACTTTTCCCTCACCCCAGAACATGAAGCAACCTCTCCAATTAATGTCTTTTCCCTCACCCCCAGAACATGAAGCAACCTCTCCAACTAATGACTTTTCCCTCCATTACATGCCCAGGAGCTGCAGGACATTTGTCTGCTCCCACTCACACCACAAACCCACTGAGAGCCGAGGGAGCCCTGGGAGCAAACAGCCTGGCCTTGGCACCTCTTCTCGTCACCAAAGTGACACCATCTCCCCTTCCACACAAAGATTCCCAAGGAGAAATTCCTTCCCACTTCTTTTTGCCTACAACAATGTACAAAGTCCCCCCCATTCAGGATTCACCACTGAAAAATAGTTATTTTAGTGTGTGAACGCTGAACTGTATTTTTGATGGCCTACACATTTGGCCAGGACAACAATTTTCCAGTGAAACCTTCACTTAAAGTGATTAGCCTTGTGTGGATGGAAATTAATTTTATTTTCTTTTACACTCAAACCAAAACTGTAACTGCCAGGGAGAACAGAAAAGCATCAACCTGGGGGTTCAGTCAGAGGCAACATCCCATGGCTGGGATGTCTTACTCTATCCAGAGACCCCAATATTTGAAACACATCGAAAAATTCAAGAACTCAATTTTATATATATATATTTTTTTAAATATCCCAAAGGTCACACCAGGTTACACCATTTGACAGCACTTCAGGTTCTCTGACACATTCCTACAAAGTAGGAGCAATAAATTCTACACGGGGCGGGGGGGGGGAAATCTGACTTCTGATACAGTTTCTCTCTTTGTCAGCATTAATATTTGCTTTAAGGCTGATCCCCCACAGCATGACAAAAATGCCAGCCTATTTTCACAGCAGTCATATTCCTCTCTCCCCTGCTTTATACACAAACAATCCCAGTCATCCCCATTTATTTATGGATATGTCTGAAATGCACCAAGTTATGACAAGCATGTTAGGGAACAAAAATACCACCCTAACCCAGTTCAGGGAGGAGAAAATTCAGCTACAACGCACTGCTCTTTTCAGTTCTGACTTGTGCAACACTGAATCATTTATTTCCATGTGCCAGACATGCTGTAAAACAAACCCAAGCCACTTTGCCCACGCCTCCTAAAGCCTGTTGGGAAAAATCATAAACTGTATTGATGGCACTTGGCATTTTAAAGCTGTCCAGGAGAGGAGCCTGACTGCACTTTGCACATTTTTGCAAGAAATTTGGTGATTTTATCCAGAAATCTCTCATGTTTATTCTGCCTAACACATCCTCATCTAATATTTGAACAAACAGGAGCCAGGAACACCAAAGGCAGTGGTCTCACCATGCTCCTGACCACAATAACAGCATCAAAATCCATAAGTAAAACCCAAGTACTGGATCAGCAGGAACCAGTTATAGAATCCCAGACTGGTTTGGGCTGGAAGGGACCTCAAAGCTCATCCCATTCCTCCCCCTGCCATGGGCAGGGACACCTCCCACTACCCCAGGTTGCTCCAAACCCCTCCAAGGTGGCCTTGAATGTCCTTCTGAGCACTGGAAAGAAACCGAGCCTCGAGCTGCTAAAGAAAGGAGGCAAAAACTGGTGTTCTTTCCTCAAAGGCACACTGAGAAATACCTCCTTCCTTTATTGCAGCCCTGGGGGCTTTCTCTGCTCTCCCAGAGCCGGTTTCTGTTCCCTTTAAAATTCTGCAGAGCCCAAAGGGTACAACAACAGCCGCTCTAGAAATAAATCAAAAATAAATAACAACAACAGCAACAATCCATTTAAGGACCTCCCAGTCTGTACAGGAGGACAACCTCTCCCTTTAACATGGCCCTTATGTTCCTGAGCCCCAGGAGCACCCAGGATGAGGCTGAAGTTAGGGAATGACAGAGGTGACTCACGGCCCCGAGCCCTCCCCAAGGGCAGATGTGCAGGAAAGGCAGAGCAGATTTCAGCTGGCCTTCCTAATTTACCCTTCCTCTTGGAACACAAGTTCACAGGCACAGCTGGTGCTGCTGGCTTCCATCATTTGCAGTGCTATAATCAAATTATTATTTTTGTAACAGCAGTAGTTGTGCTTTTCCCCTTGGACAGCTCTCGTGGCACGCTGACCACTGCAAATCAATTCTCTGCAGCAGCCACGCAGCTGAAATTTGTTTTCCCAGCCCTGCTTCAGACAGCTCAGGGGCAAGACACC
Organism: Pyrgilauda ruficollis; assembly: GCF_017590135.1. Classification (NCBI taxonomy): domain Eukaryota; kingdom Metazoa; phylum Chordata; class Aves; order Passeriformes; family Passeridae; genus Pyrgilauda; species Pyrgilauda ruficollis. The sequence continues at coordinate 213,007 of NW_024516098.1, read as the reverse complement.
CAAGGTAGGCACTCACATGATGCAGCCAGGCTGGCACAAGAGAAAAATGCACCCTGAGACCATCAGCTGGTGCTCAGCGATGGTTTGTGCTCTGTTTCACAACACGGAGTGCCTGCAGCTCTGCTCCCACCTGCAATTCCCAATTTTCTCAGTGGGTGCTGTGAATCAGGAGGGCTCAGAAAAGGGGAAGGGATGTGCAAGGAAACCCAGGATAAGCCAGCTAACAGTGCTGGACTCCTATCCAAACAACACCTTCCAGTCCTGAATTGCTCGTTTTTCATTGTGTGAGGTATTTGGGGTCTTCCAAAAGACACCATCTGTTTAACAAAACCTGGTGACCCTTCCTGCACCAGGGAATTACATCCACTGACTGCAAGATTTTTCTTGCACTCACCTTGAGCACTGCTAAAATCAAAGCAGCCACAGAACTGTAGTTGAGAGGATGCTACTCCCATTAAAATGCCTCTCTAAGTGCATTTATCCTGTTAAGCGTGGCCTTGCAGATTCTCTCACCTCCACAAAACACTATTGTCAACTCAGATTTTGGAAAAGGTTTAAATTCTTCAAAGAGATGGAGAATAGACATTTGGTCCTTGAAATAATGGAAACTTATTATGGGGAGATAAAATGAGCTTTACATGTCAGCTGCTAACTTCCACTGCCCTCATAAGACTTCCCTGCTGAGAAGATCCCCCTTGGAAGCTGGTTCATGGAGCAGAACAATTCAAACAGCAATAAAATACTGAGAGACCTTTGAAGTATAGGTAAAATGAATATTGAATATACATCATCTTCATAAAGGTAACCCCAGGCCTGGAAGTGTTCAGGGTCAGGTTGGAGGGGGCTTGGAGCAGCCCGGGATAGTGGAAGGTGTCCCTGCCCATGGCAGGGGGTGGGATGAGATGAGCTTTGAGGTTCCTCCCAATCCAAACCCTTCTGTGAGTCTATAATAGATATGAAGAGGAAAAATTCTTTACTCATTAAAACTGCTTTCCACATTTTTCCCCCAACAGCAGCTGGAGTGAAGCAGGGGAGATCCCCACTCGTGTGTGACACCTCCAGGACATCCCAAGACAGGAGCAAACACGAACTCACCACTTTCAGCTCGGGTACAGATCGGCTCAGTGTCCATTCCTGGCTGTTTACAAAGGCATCTGTGGAAGAGGAGAACATTCCCAACATCAGCATAATGACATTTCATGCTCTGCTGCACACAATTTCATGCCACGGCTTCGGGAACGCGAGACTGTGCCATCCACGTTCTCTGAAAAATCCCTTCACCCAGGATTTTTCTCCTGGGAAGCTGAGAAGCCTCTGAGAAAAGGAAAACAATTCTTCTCTCATTTGCTTCTCCTGTGCTGTGCTCATGTGGAATGTTTGGAGATTGTTCCATTGGATTCTGCTGTGAGTTGTTTGACTCCATGGCCAATCAGTGCCAAGCTGTGTCACAACTCTAGAAAGAGTCACAAGTTGTCATTATTATCTTTTAGCCTTCTGTAAGTATCCTTTCTGTATTCTTTAGTATAGTTTAGTTTAGTATTCTTTAATATAATATAGTATCATGAACTAATAAATTAGCCTTCTGAGAACACGGAATCAGACTCATCATTCCTGCCTTCATCTGGGCTTCCCTGCAAATACAACACCAGACCAAAGGTCTGATTCTTGGGAGGCTGACAGTCCAACGTGACAAAAAACCAGGGGCTTGGGGAAATTGTATAAAAAATCCCCAAAATTCCCATTCTGCACAGATCTGCTCCCACATCATCACAGAGCTCAAACTAACCCCAGTTAGAGCAAAGGCTCTCCCAACATGTACCTGGTTGAGCCATTTCCCTTCCACAGCAGCACATTCCTCCCCCACAGGAAAAGCCCTGGGTTTGTCACATTACATGTCACCCACTGCAGCTGCCAGCCACCACCTGCAGTAACTCCTCCACCCAGGTAAATAAGAAAATTTGCTGTCTGAGGCATGTGATTTCCTGCTGCACATCACACTTCATGTCAGCAACTGCAGCAGCCAGAGTCAGTGAGAACAGCCCTGCGCACGCAGGGGAAAATCTCTCTTTATTCCTCAAACACATCATTTTTTCAGTAGCATAATCTAGGCAGGGATAAACCACAGAGCCATTTACTATGAAATTAATTAAAAACTACTCGGGGCAGGGGTTGATTCCTTGAAGAAAGGCAAGTTTATCACCGAAATTAAGCTCTTTGGGCTGCACCTGGCTCCTGCCTGACAATTCCACACCAAAGAACAGAAATAAGGCTCCATTTTTCTGTATTTAAAATAATTTCTCATTTTGTTCCTTCCATAAAGGTCTGGTCAGCTGTAAGCAAACAGACAGTAATGTTTCTGTTACAAATCCAGTGTGGATGCTGATTTAACCCCTGCAGAACCACACAAACCAGCCGAATGCCTGTGCTGCACACGATGCTCCAATTCCACGGAAATGGAGCAGCACTGGGATTCCTGGTGCTCCAATCAGTCCCTGAGGTCCCAGGAGGTAACAGCAAGGTTACACCTGACCATGTTGTTTTTAAACAAGCCTCCTAGGGTCCTGCCAGCCACTGCTTCCCCTCCAATGCACCCACCAGCAGCAGGAAAAGGTGGTTTGAAGCATTTGATTTCTTCATCTGGAGAATAAAGAAATTGGAGGCAATTTCCTATTCCAAATGCGACCCTCACTGACTCCAGAAACCATCCAAGCTTTCCCAGCACCCACCTAAAAACAATCACAAAACAAACTTGTGTTTTCCAGTCTATCTCTATGAAATATATTGCTTTTGCCTCAACAGCCCAAAAAGACCTCTTACCCAGGAATTAGAAAACTTTCTCCAGCTTTATCTAACACATCCCTTTGCATTTCAGCTGTGAATAAACCCTGTGTGTACCTGTATGAGAACACATGGAAAATCATCAGTATTTTGGTACAGGTAGGAGCTGCCTCCCACTCACACACTGGCAGGGGAAGGAAAACCAAAGGCTCAGAGTGAAATTGGGTTAACCTTTGGCATTCCAGGTGCAAGAGAAGACACTGTGGTCACTCCTGTCCCATGGCCTGAAGTCCCACTTCAGGAAAACCTTTCTGTACCACACCCAGGTGACAAGAACTTGAGATGGGGACAGGGCAAGCAGCAGATTCCATTTGGGAACATTGCCTGCAAGAGCTGCCCATGGTTGAGGCACTCCAAAGGGACCACAGCTTGGTCTAGGATGTTTTCCAGCCTTCCTGTGGGGAGGAACGTTTTCCCAGCAATGGAATGGGGAGCTTTAGAGTGGGTATTGGGAAAAATGTCATTGCCCTAAGAGGAAACTATCACGTCTCATGGTTTGCTTTGAGCTGCTGTGGATTTGGGAAGGAGCAGCCAAGGCTGAAGGGGATGAGGAGGTTCCGGCTCATCTCCAGACTCTCAGGAGTCAAGGGAAACCAACAGTGTCTTATCCCTGACTCGTGGAGGTTTAGGTGTGTGAAACAAACTGGGAGAGCTCCCTGTTAATGTCAACAAGCTTCCATAAAAGAGAACCACTGGATTTTATCACCATGGAAGATTAAAAAAAGATGAGTGAGCAAATCACTGCTGCTGACTTGGAGAACTGCAAAAAAACCTGCCAAGCCAAAGGGGAGCTGCACAAGGGGAACAAGAACATCACCAATCCTGTCACTTTTCTCTGTAATAAAAACCTTAAAGTATTATTTTGGAACACCTGTGCTTTCCAAAAGGACAAATCAGGGAGGCAATGAAAGCTAAAATTCCAAAAAGTACAGAGGCCAAAAGACAAAGCAGAAGGTGGGCAGCTGCAGAAAGGAAGGATGATCCAGCCCAAGAATGTGGGTTTATTCCTCCCCCTGGGTGCTTCCTTCACCAAAATGCCACACCAGGACCTTCCAAAACTGTACCAGATCTCAAGGACCCTCAATATGGGCAGTATGAGCATTTTAGTCCCAATTAGCAATATAAAAAATAAAATTCTCTTGACAAAGCTACCTTCCCCTTTCTTGCTAAAGCCCTCAGTTCCTGCCCCCACACAGGTTTTGAGTGTCCAAAATACTTGAGAATGGTTGAAATTCCATTTTATTGCCAAAATATGCCTGTTAAACAAACCAAAAAACCAAAGCCTAAAAAAAACCCCAAACAAACAAAAAAAACCTCTCACACCAGAAACCCAAACACCTTGACCTCAACCCAACTAATTTAAACTAAAATCTCCCTCTTCTATTATCCCCAGTTTGCAATTAATTTACATAAGGTCTTCCAGTGCCCTTTAAAAAAAGAAAACTAACTAATTTCTGTTAGGAGATCCATGAGATTCCTTTACACTGGCATGTTTAGAAGGAATTACCACAGCTAAACACAGAACACAGCACGGAACAGCACCTGCAGAGCGAGGTTTGTGTGCCATCATTGGGATGGACATGGAAGCAACCTCTGCCCAATCCAGCTTCTAGGAACATCTCAGGAAAAACTGATTTATTCCAAGATGCACAGAAGTCAAGGTGAAAAGGTGAAACACTCACAGACAGAACATGACAAAGAGGTTTGGGGATTGTTTTCCTAAATAAAGAAAACTGACTTACAGCTACAGCATGAACCACTGGATCCATCCAAGTGGAGCAGGCAGAGCCCAAATTGTGCAGCCCACAAAAATCCTCTGCTGAAGCTGCAACCCCCCAGCACTACATGTGGATTCAAACACAGAGATTTGCATAATAAACAGAACCACATGGATGAAGTTGATCAACTGGGGTCTTGTTTGCATTACTGCCCAGCCCTGGAATCCCAGTGAACTCAACCTGCACGTCCCACTACAGGCTCCACACATGCAAGAAATGGCTTTTGTCAATAATTAATCACAGTCGCATGTGCTGCTCCTTTCATTTCTGCATCACTGATCAAAAGCTTCAAATATTCATGGTGTCACTCGTGTCTTTTTAAAACGTGCACCAAGATGGTTTAAGCTGCATTTCCTTCACCAAGTTTACGTTGCCACACTCCATTTTTTTTCCTCAATTCTTCTGTTTTGATTTCTACCACTACAGTAAAGCACGACCTCCCAAAAGGAGCCTCGCCTATTTTAAAACCTCAGCTTAGTAATGCAGCCCTACCCAGAGGAACCTTCTTAATTCCAGTATTAAGAATGAGATGTTGGTTCCACCACATGAATCCCAGCATGGTTTGGGTTGGAAGCAACCTTAAAGCCCATCCATTCCTCCATGGGCAGGGACACCTCTGCTATCCCAGGCTGCTCCAAGCCCTGTCCAAACTGGCCCTGGACACTTCCAGGGATGGTGCAACACCTGCTGAGGTGAAATCCTGGAGTTTGGTGGCCACTCTTGCCCAGGTCCATGCACTCCATGGCACAGGAAAGCAGCTGATTCCAAGGTCTGACTGTTCCAATATTCCATATTTAAAAGCCCTGCTTAGAATTTTCCAACAGAAAAATCTACTTCTTCAAATCCAGGAATGACCACTAAAATCTAAATAAATATCAGCAAAACAATGTTAATGAGAGAACACAGGGTCAAGCCAATTCCAGCACCCCTGGCTCAGAAGAGGGGAGGGAAGTTATGAAAAGCAGAAATGTGTCCCAGCCATCACAGCAAGGGCCTGGCTCATCCCATCCTTGAGTTTTCACACTGGAAACCCTCTCCTAAATTAACTCCACTTACTGCCATGGGCAACAGCAGCAAGGCAGCTGATGGGACCTCTGAGAAAAGGGTTCTAGCTGGGACCAGTCAGATTTCCAGCACCTTCTCCAGCCTGGGGGTCCATCCCTGAGGATAAAAGCCCAGCAGCCAGGGCAGTTTGGCTGTTTATTAGATATTAACACAGCCCTGGGCAGCGCCAGCACAGCAGCCTGCCCACCAGCAGCCTTGATCCACTAACCTCGTTTTGCCCTTTTTTCACCCAGATCTCTCACCCCTGACTAGCAAGAAGCTGGGAAGCTCAGAGCTTCCTCTTCCTCTGATCCAGATGGAAACCCAGTGGCAAACGGAGCAAAAAGGGTGGGCAGATATCTCTGCAGGGTGACATGAAAGGACTTAAATCTTTCACGATTCTTGGAAAGCTTCTTAGCAAGAGCTTCCCTCAGGCAATCCCAACGCTAGTTTGCTGTCCTTCTAAATGAGGAAAAGCTGTAAATAAATAAAATATGGAAAAGCCAAGGGGTTTCTCTGGAAACTCTCAATTAAAGATGCTTTTTGCTAAGAACAAGAGCCCTCAAAAACACAGGATGAAGTTAAAAGCACCAACAGCAACGTCACACGCTGCTCTCCCCCTTCAATAATTTCTGCATTACAAGCAATATTTAGAGTTTCTTCTGCTTTGAAATAAAAACCTGAGAGCGAACTGGTACAGAAAATATTCCTACAAGCTCCCACTTGCCCACAAGGATGCAGATAAGGCCACACATGTGTCTCTTGGAGCTGTATCAAAGCAGCACTTTCAGGACACATTTCCCAAAGCTTGTGTGCTGATTTTCTTAGCAAAGAGGGAAACGTGCAGCTTTTGGGTTGAGACCTGTGATCCTCCTAAAACATGCATTTTTCAGGGGGGGTAATCTCACAGCACATCCTCTCCAACCCAGCCCCCAGCGCTTTAAGTCAATGCATTGAGTCAGTTCCAACAGAAAACAGCAGAAAACCATCCTGACATGTTGATTTCTAAGCTTTGCATAAAACATTATTTGGAAGATCGTGCCGTGTTTCAAAAGGTTCTTTTTCTATATTTTATGGGGCTCTGAGCAACCTGGCCTGGTGGGAGGTGTCCCTGCCCATGGCAGGGGGTGGAACTGGTTGGGCTTTAAGGTCCCTTCCAACACAGATCACCCTGGAATTCTATGAATTTCTACACCTGTTGTGTTTGGGTTTTTAAAATCAGTTTTTTTATATGAGTCCTCTCTGCCTATTCACTCTGTTCCATTACACCAAACAATAACTACAAAGCAATAACAAATAAAACCTTTCCAAAACCAGCAGTAGCAGTACCAGGATGATTTAAGGTTTTATTTCCTCCCTACTCAGTGTGACAGAATCATGGATTCTATGGCTTCCCACTGTATGCCAGTTAGGAATTACTGCTGCAACCACCCAGCTCCAAGCAGTCCCTTTTTCCTTCCTGAACTGCAGATGTGTAATTTATAATTCTCAGGCAGTTTAGGCAAAAAGCAGCATTGCAGCTCCGTGCCCTCCTCCTCCTGTGGGTGGGAACTCCAGGCAGGCTCTGGGAATCCCATCCCAGCAGTACAATGCTGTATTTACACCCCACTAACAGCACCAATGCCCACACTGCAGAGCAAGCCACCCAAGTGCCACAGAGCAATTCAATCACAGCCCTAAAACCAGAGGCATTTCAGGAGCTGGCAGTTCCACGCTCCTCCCATCCCCTGACAGCGCTGTCAGGATGGATAAAACCCCAGGAGCTCTTCCAGCCCCAGCAGAAATGTTTGATATTGCACAGATTTATCTCTGGCCATGCCCAATTCCTAATTATAAACAGGAAAACGAGGCTGAGCTTTGAGCAGTTCAGGCACCAGGAATCCCAGCCCGTGCTCATCAGAGCCTCCAGTATCTCTGACATCTGAAAAGCCTCTCCCTGTAACTGAGAACTGTATTAAAGAGATATTTAGGTCAAAGCTGTAATCTCTCCTCCAGCAGCATCTGGCAGCTGCAGCAGCAGCGTTATCCTTTGTGCTGCCATGGAAACAAAAGGAGGACCAGGGATGCAAAGAGCTGCACAAGCTCCCCAGCTCAGCCTTTCCCAAAATTGCTTCTGGGCTTGGGAGCTGGAGAGCACTTGGCTCTCACCAGGTATTTGGGGTTTGGCTTCAATTTTCTAACTGTTCCAATCAAAAGGTTTTTTTCTGCTGTTAATATCCCCCCCTCTCTCACTCTTCACAGCTTTCAGGTGGGTGCAGAGATGTCACCTCCTTAAGGACAACCCCGTGCTTCCTACAAAAGGAATGATGGATAATGGACCCAAGTATATTCCCAAACCCAATCTCATGCACAAAGGTTTACACCCAACACCACCAAATCATTTGTTTTGCCCTTAAATATAACGCAGCTCCAAGCCTGACTACTCATCCTAATCCTCCCCACCCCGCAAAACAAACCCTAAAACCAAACAGAGCGGATATTTTGGCTGCAGGCTTTTTACAAGGAAAAATAAATTACATCCTTAACAAGGAAAACTGTATTTTCCCAGTGGGTTGGTTTCCGGAGCTGACACACACAGTTAGTGTAAGAGAAATTAAAATCCCACAGACGAAACCAGAGTTTTCTCCTGTGGGAGAAGCCCAGAGCAGGGGATGTTGTGAGTGAGGAGTGTCAGGAATTCCACTCCATCCCAATCAAATGCACATTTCCCAGCACATCCCTCACAGAAATGTGGCACTGGAAATCTGGGCCAGCCCCTTTTCCAACGGGCAATGACAACCCCACCAAGAGGCTGAAAGGAATACAAAAAGCAGACAAAGAGAAAATGAAAGCATCCCTGTAGCACAACTGCTCCCTGCTCCAATAAAGCTGGGAAAGGAAATGATCATCTCTGCAGTGCAGTGGAGTAACATCTTTTATTTCAGGCAATAAACAATATTTCCTAAGGGCCAAATCCCCACAGAAATTCAGCTAAACACAGAACCACAGCAGCAGTGGAAAGCAGGAAGAAAAAGAAGGCACTGGAGAGGGAATGCTTGGTAAATGCTGTATTTTGTGGGGTATTTGTATTTGTCTGCCCAAAAGCAGGATCAGAGGTGAGATCTGTTTCCTCCCATCTCCTGCCTCAAGGGAAGGGCAGAGCCAGCACAGGAAAGGTGATCCCACAGGGAACTCAGCGACAATCTGGAGATCAAGTTTTGACTTGTGACAGGCAGGAGGGAAAATGCACAACTAAATCCATGTCCCAGCAAGGATGTCCAAAGCACCCAAAACGAGAGCCTTCAAAAACCACAGCCTGGGCTGCCTCTCCTGACTACAGACACAAACAAGGCATTAGCCTTTCTTATTCAAATGTGAATATTAATGAGGAACCTCCCTGAGAAGCATCAGAGATGAAAAGGGACAGCTTCTGCAGTTGGCACAAGAAAAATCGACATGAAAGGAGAAATTATAAAAGATGAAGTGGGGGGAAAAGAGCATTTTGAAAGAAGATAGGAACAGATTTATCTGGCAAGAAGAAAGACACAACAGAGATTTAAAAAAAAAGAGAGAGAGGGGGCAGACTGAAAAGACTTTTAGCTTTTCAGATAGGTAAGAATGGCTGCAACTCAAAAAAAAAAAACCAAAAAAAAATGCAAGGGGGATTTGGTGACTACTTGATAGAGAACAAAATGGAATCCTGGAATATTATGGAATATCCTAAGCTGGAAGGCAGCCACAAGGACCATCCAGTCCAACCCCCACCCTGCACAGACAGCCCAATAATCCCACCCTGGGCATCCCTGGGAGTGGTGGCCAAACCCTCCTTGGGCTCTGGCAGTTTTGAGGCTTTGCCCATTCCCTGGGGCAGCCTGGGCAGTGCCCAGCACCCTCTGGGGGAAAAACCGTTTCCTAAAATCCAGCCTGACCTGCCCTGGCAGAGCTCTAGAAGCAATGCTGAGTAAAACCCAACCCCCAGTAAGGCAGGCTGCCCAGGATTCCCACCCCTGGCATTCCACAGAGGAGTCTGTTCTGGGGTAACACCTGAGCATCACCAACATTTCAGCAGCAGAAGATGAAGCAGATGGCAGTAAATGAGCAAAACCACATCAATCTTGGGGGAAAAGGTCTAGGAGCAAGGAGAGAATGGGAATATCAAGGCATGCTTAATGAAACAAAAGTACAAACACTTGAGAGTGTTTAACACCAAATCCCGGACTAAAAATTGGCAGGGGCCTGGAGTGCTGGGACAAGGGGGAATGGCTTTAAACAAAAGGAGGGCAGGGATAGATGGGCTGTTAGGAAGAAATTCTTCCCTGGGAGGGTGGGCAGGCCCTGGCACAGGGTGCCCAGAGCAGCTGTGGCTGCCCCTGGATCCCTGGAAGTGTCCAAGGCCAGGTTGGATGGGGCCTGGGGCAACCTGGGATAGTGGAAGGTGTCCCTGCCCATGGCAGGGGATGGGATGGGGTGACCTTGATGGCCCCTTCCACCCCAAACCATTCCAGGATTCTGTGAGCAAGCAGTTCAGGCAGAGGCAGCCTGTTCCCATAACCACAGCCCCTGAAGTGTTTTACTCACAGCTGTGCACCTCTGCTAAGGACACTGCCAAGGTCCTACAGGGACTCAGCTCCATTGTCTTTGGGATTACAACAAAAGGGAAAACTACTGGGCTGGGTTTTAATCTGCCTCTTCCCACTTTCACAACGTGCTTCTTAATCCTCAAGTAAGCAGGGATAAAAAGAGTGACTCCATCTCTACCTCTCCCTCCTCCCTCATGCTGATGCCTCTGGGGGTTGCTCTTGCCTGGACCAAATTCACACCCTTTTCCTGTCCCCACACCGACCCACAGCAAGCTGAAGCCACCAGGATGTCCATCACCAACCACCACCAGGTTCTTCTGCAGCTGTGCAAAAGCAGCTCCTGGTTTTTGCTTTCCCTGGGCATTCACCAGTAACTGAACCTGAATTCAGAGGCTGCAGCACATTCCTCCAGGATTTGCTGCTGGGTCTTTTCAACAGGAAAAAAAAAATCAATTATTTATTCCTAGACATCATTTCCTACTTTTAAAAACTCTCATGCACAAGAGGACCCTGCCTCTTACCTGGTGGCAGCTCAGCTCAAGTCTTTAACAAGAGCAACCAAAACGAACAGAGATTTCCTCTATCCTCCCCTACAGACCTCAAGTAAATGTGAGCTGTGATTTCCCCCATAAAAGCCAAGCCTGCCCTTCCCCAAAGCCTCATCTATCCATCCACCTGGAAGGATAAACCCCACTCCCAGCTCCAACTCAGTGGCTGCACTCTGAGTGTGATTAACGCAGACAGAGGCAAACTCCGTCACACCCAGGCAGCCAGGATGAAGTCAGCTTGCTTTAATGGCTGCAATCCTGTAACCCAGCTGAACCTGCACTCTTCCCACCCCCAAAATGTCCCTCCCCTCTCCGGGAACCTGCAAAGGAGTGATGGAATTGAGGATTCCTTATCCTTCTGGGCCACCTGCGGCAGTGACAGCACCCAAGCCCTGCAGTGCACAAGCTCAATCACAAATTGATTGAATTGATTGAAGCTCACGGCCCAACTTCCTTGCCTGTCCACCCAAACCTGTGCTCTGACACCATCTGACCACTCAGACTGACCTTTTCCATGCCTTTAACTCAGGCTACAGAAGGCTTGTGCAGAAGTACATCTAGAAAAACATCTCCCCTCTCCACCAGGGAAATGATGACTTGTTTATGCAACACATTTCTGAAAACATTTTTCAGAGCTGCAGTCATGTCTCCCAGATTGCTATGCTGGTTGTCAAAACAGAGCCTCTTTTTCCCTGACTGTACCATATGTAATCCTAAATCCACTTTCCCTAACTTTGATATCACCCATGCAAGATTTGGAGATGATTAGTGGAAAACACACAAATGAGACACTGTTCTCCAGAGAACAGCCCAGCAGGAATCATCTGACTGGGTTTATATTTATTAGCCTGATGCACATCTCACTTGTTTAAACAAAGCTTTTGTCAAATGTCAAAAAAAAAAAAAAAAAAAGTTAATGCAATCCAAGACATGGTCTCAAAGGGAATTAATGCTGATCTGGAACAGTGCAAAAGCCTTGGTTACAGCAACAAGGAAACAGTGCAAAGGGGCCCGTTTTCTTTCACTTGCACGGAGATCCACAAGGAGAAAAAGGCTGATTTCCTAGGAGCCCACATGGAGAAAGAACCTAAAGCAGGAAAGTGGGCTGGGGAACACGTGCTCTGTGTGCATGAGCATCTCCCTGGCCCCACAAAGGTCCCCAGCACAGCCCTGGATGCTCTCCCTGCCCTGGGAACTCTGCTCTGGCAGCACACCTGAGCCACGCACACTCACCTCAGGTGATTCACTGCACTGAAGTTTTTACCTTCCTGCAACAAGGCTAATACCCACTTACTCCATTCATTACCCTGCTGCCTGTGAAGCCACCAGAACATGAAACCAGCAGTAAAAAACTGGGACTTGGCGCTGAACAGCTGAGCCAGGGGTGCATCCCAATGCCAACAGAAAGCCAAGCAAGCAGGGAAGGGCTCGGGTCAGCCAGCACCTTTTGCCTGAAAAGTGCTTAAAAACAGTTAATAACAGTCAGAAAAGATAATCTGTGACTAAATGCTCCATTAGGAAAGAGTTTCCTTCCACAGCTGCCTATTTGAAAAGCACCTGCTACCACCAGGCCTTTTGGAAACTACAGGACCCGGGCAAGTCTGAAGTATTTATTTTGGAAACACAAAACATTGCTCACATGAACTTTACACTCAGAGGCTGCAACACAAAGCCTCTTTCAGCTCTCCCCTGCAGACAAAGCTGCAGGTCTGGAGGAAGGCAGAAGGAAGGAAGGAAAAACCACCGGGATGCCAAGGTCCATTCCCTATCACTCCTGTGGCTCCTCCACCCATCCACACAGCACCTGAAGAATTATTGCAATGCCTGAGATCTAAATCAACACAGAACCATTGCAAATATCCATTCCTTAATCCTTCTCCATTTGAGGCTTATAAAGCTGAATCTTTACTTTGCCAGAACTGGTAATATGACTTTTTTTAAAAAAAAAAAAAACCACTCATCCAGGAATTAGACTGTTGTAGGTCTCCGCAAAAATCCTGCCCTCTGGCTATGCTCTTATTTGTGTTTCCTGGGTGAACCAAAAAACTCAAGTGTGTTTTCCAAGCTTCAGCAGGTTCCCATCACCTCAGGCACATACTTTAAACTTAAAGCACTGCACTAGAAATGATATCTTTAAAGGAGCCCATGCAGAGCTCAGTAATCAGAAACCAATTTTGTTCACCCAAAGAGACCAAACCCCTCGGTCCTTAAAGTCCTGGCCCTGATGCTTTTCACACCTGCTATGTTACAACATGCAAATGAGGCCTATTAAAGGATAATTTGGGGAAAATGAGCTATTTTTGCACAAGCCCTCTTGCTGCATCTTGACCTATAATGTGCTCTAGCAAACCACACTGTAAACCGAGTCCTTGCTAAACCCCTGCACCCAAACACTTGAAGAACTACACTCTCCCTTCAAATTCTGCTCCCTACTAATCCTATAACTTATTTCCTTTACATGAGCTGAGAAAGGAAAGCTAGGGGCCAGTTTATATTCTTTGTCACCTCTGTGCCACTTCCTCAGGTAAACTCGACCCCATCAGCCACTGAAATTCATTATAAAAAATCCTTTTCATGTTTAGAAAAAAAAAAGGTGCCAAAAACCCACCTAAAGATCTAAAATGTAGTTCAAAGCCAACAAGAAGGGTGTCAGCCTCTACTCCAGCAACACCACCAGCACTCTCTGTTCAGAAAATAATTAACACAATCAAGTGCAGCCTCAAATCCTTAATAAAGAGCAGCCACTTGGGAGCAGGACAGAGGGGAAACAGAACTCAAATCTCCAAAGATCACCCCAAAAGCAGCACAGAAGGTGTGACACTGAATGCAGAACCCAGAGGGACCAGCCCTGCCCTTTGCAGAGCCAGGGAACTCTGTCCCTGGGATCTCACACAGCACATGTGGTTAGCACATCAAGGCAGCTACTGGGGCACATCAAAACCATCTCTGGCTCCTCCTCCCCGCTGGAAGGGATTTGGTTTTTCTGTTTTTTCCCAGGCAAAGGCAGGGGGAGGATGAGGAGAGCAGTGCAGGCTGCTGCCAGCAGCTGGAGCAGACCCCAGCACAGTTACAGCACTCTGGATTTTTTTAAGCTGCAGTGCATCAGAGTTCACATCCCAGAATGAAAACAAAGCAAACCCCAAAATAAACTTCATTCTCTTACCAATTAAAGGGATTCTTTCCTCCAGGAAGGCCAACACAAACCACTGCTGTGGGGTTAAGGCTGTATTTTTAGCACTCAGTCCTTCCAGCATTTTTATGGAGGCTCTGCAAGGAAACCAGAGCCTGAGTGCCCCTGTAGCACCATCAAAAGCTCTGTCTAGGAAGGGGTTTTTTTTCCATCTTAAATTTATTTGAAATGCCACAAGGCATTTGCATAAGCTAAATCCCAACAATACTGGAATTTCTTCTCCAGCATCCACATTTTCATTCCCTGTCAAGGAGCCAGTGGATTTTGACAGTCACCAGAGAATCCCAGAATGGTTTGGGTTAGAAGGGACCTAAAAACCATCTCATCCCACCCCCTGCCATGGCAGGGACACCTCCCACTGGACCTGGTTGCTCCAAGCCTCATCCAGCCTGGCCTGGAATACTTCAAGGGATGAGGCAATTTCAACAGAGATCTTACTTAATAATTCTGGCACATCTTAAATAGCCTTTGCTGCCCTTTCCACTCAATTCACAGCAGAGATGGGGGCTTGCCATACTGCAGGTCACACTGCCAACAAATAACACTATTTAGAAGACAAAAGCCTGAACTTTACACTGACAGGCATGGGTTTGAAACCAAAGGAAAAACAAGCATTTCCAAATTTACTGTCCTCACCTAGCTCTAGGAAACTGGTCCCAAAGGCATGGAATATGAAAACCTCAGTTTCCCAGCACAAGTTCAAGTCCCAGCTCAAGTTTAACAAGCCAACAAGTTTCCACTTGTAACTTGGTCCCAAATGATGGCTGTAAGGCTGCTCCAACCACATTCCAGATTTTTTTCTCTTGACTGCTCAAGACACCTAACCCCAGGACTAGAAAAATGGCACCAAATTGTACCTGATGGAAGCAAAGCTGGCCAAGTGAGGTGCCTCCTGCTCTGAGTGTTCTGTTTAGGGAAACCCAAAGCTGGTTTAATACAGAAATCTGAAAAATTCATTCAGATTCAGTAGTTGTGCTTATTATCCATATATGCAAGAAAATGAGGGGACAAGTCTTTATATATGGTGGTAAAGCAATCCCAGCAGTGAAATCTCTTCATTCCACAAAACTCCAAGGTTTTTTCATGTTCATGGACAAACAATTTTCTCCTAAACACCAACAAGAGGCAGACAAGCAAACTCAGCTCATTTCATAACAGTGGTCTGGGTGACCCCCAACACCTGAACTCCAAGTAATGAGAACATTTTAATACAAAGCAAAGGTAACAGCAGCTGTACCAGCTGGCCCCAATTAAACACCTCACCTTCATCAGCTGTGGGAGCATTTCCTGGTGGGCTGAGAAGCCGAGAACCACCCACCATGCATGTCCCTGCTGACTCACACAAACATTCCTCAGCCTTTTAAAGGTGGTGTTCTACCCTTTATGTCCTGCAAATTAGCACCAGCTCAGGGAGATGAGGAGAGCACAGTAAGGGAGGTGACAAGACACACCTGGATGTGCAACACAATTTTCACCGTTCAATAAAAGCAGGGTGAACAGTTCTAGCAGCTCCTGCTTACTTCTGTAAAAACTTACTTCCAGTTATTCAAAGTTATGGAATAGTATGGCTTGGAAAGGACCTTAAAAGATCATCTCCTGCCATGGGCAGGGACACCTCCCACCAGAGCAGGCTGCTCTGAGCTCCACTCATCCTGCCACTCCAAGACAAAGGCACAGAACAGATTTCAGATAACCCCTATTGCCCAACTCATTCTCCCCTTATCCAGACCATAAGATGAATATCTCAGGACAATTTGCTCCCCTTATCTGCCTCGGTGCCAGCCTCCACAGCAAGAGCAGAATATTTACACATCATCTGAGGACTGGTCATTTCACAGTTTATCAGGGAGCCTAAAAGAGTGGGAGGATCACATCCTGCTGCCCTTGCCTCTGGGCAGGACCCACAGGAGGCTCAGAAAAGGCTCACAGCAGTTTTAGGCAGCATCACCTTAGCAGGCTGCACGGCAAAATTAAAGGCTGCACACAAACCTACTGCTTTTGTAGCAGAAAACAACTGTTCTGATGAAAAAGCTGGACAGAAAACAATGCAAAATAAAACCATTACCTTGCATGGGACCAAACTGCCCTCTCCCATGAAGCCTTTGCATCCCTGCTTGCAGAGGTGCCTCCAGGCTCCTTAATCCTGTCTCCCTTGGAGGAAATGCTGCCCAGGTGCTTCTTGTGAGGTGATTTTCATTAACCCTGCTGAGCATCATCAACATGCCCTGCTCTATCCCAAGCACACATCAGAAAGTGTCTGCATCCCTGTTAAAATCACAGGAAATTCAGGGTGGAGAAGACCTCCAAGACAAGTCCAACCTTATTCTAAGTCAGGTATGTGCTTACAACCAGACGTGTTTGTCATCTGTAAACCTCTAAAGCAGTTATCATGGTGAATTATACCAAGGCTACAGCAGAAAAAAGAAAAATCTCAAACTATGTTACCCATTAAATTGCTTTAGGCACTGTAATACACAAGAAGAATGAACAGAATTATCTAGGGAAGCATTACATGAGTTTTTTCCCCATTAAAAAGGCAGGCAGGCAGTCACAGAGGGCTCCCAAAGAGTCACTGGATGAAGAAATCTCTGCACAGACCACCCTCCAAAGGAAGGAAAAGCCTGAGATAAATGCAGTAAAAAAACCCATCGTGGATTTCAGGCTGGAAATTGTACCTCTGAATGAAAACCTTGCTCAGGATTGCATCTGGCACCGAGAACTGAAAAGCTCTGGCTGCTCCCAAGTGCTGCACCCCTGCACCTTAAAACATCCATGACCTGCCTGCCCCAAGGCTTTGCTCTGCCACTGGAGTGTCCCCAGGGTGAGCACCCTGGATCACACAGGCTGTCCCTCCATCCTTGCCCAGAATTCACAACCTGCCTCCCTCATTCCCACTTCCAACAAAGAAAGGAGCATTTTCACCTGGAGGGAAAAAAATTCACTTTTAAAAAAAGTGACTTTAAAGGTGTTTTCAGACAGCTGAACTCCCCAGAGTCAGGCATTTATCTTTTAAATTAAATAGAGATGTCATCACAACCCTTATTGTTAAAAAAAGAAAAGGGAAATATGCTGAATTTCAAAAATTGGAAATCCCAGCACGAGAGATGGAAAGCTGACATTACCCAGCTGATATCTGGGGAATGAAATGTCCATGAGGAATTCTGAGATTTTCTGCAGAAAACAAAAAATAAGCAACAGAAGTTTCCTACCCTTTGATACTGTATTTGCCAGCCTGTACCCCAGTGCCTCCCCCAGCACAGACACACAGTGAGCATTCAGTATTTTGAAGCTATCACGAAGCATTTGTCAATCAGAAAGTCACTCATTTGTCCCAAACCATGACATTAAGCACAAGCATCCACCTTAACCAAGCCACAACACTGCAGTAAATAAATCTCACCACCCAGGCCAAAAAGCTGCTGGGGAAGGAGGGAGGGTCCCTGGAGCTCCTTTATCAAGAGAACAAGACCCAAACCTGAGCTGAGGAACCCCAAACCACACAAATCCCCTGCCACAGCACCAACAATAAAGCAGAAATGTGATGCCCTTCTTCCAAGGCTGCTTCAGCACAGGATGTTTCCTCCTCACAGCAATTTCAAGGCTGCTGAAGTTCTTCTCAGGAATTCCCAAATTATTTCCAGAAGTGGTTTATAACGTGCCCAGGGACAAAAGCTGCCAACAGCACAAGAGTCTACTGAAAACCTGACCTTTGGGGTTTTGCATTGATCCCCCAGCCTTTATTGTTATTTTCTAAGAAAATCCTATACTTAAATCTCACTTTAATATCAACAGCCACAGGGTTTCCAGCTCAAAAATCTGCTGTAGGAATTAAAGGCCACACTCCTTCCTGAAAATTCAGGTGACCAGAACCTCAAAGACTCAAGACTTCAAAAGCTGTGCTGTAATTCAAGCTGCATTTACACAAAGTGGCTGCCACTCCATGTACCAATTAGTGTCCTGGAAATGCTCCTCAAAAATGCTGCCAAAATCTGTGACAGAATCATTAAAAATGCCCTTAAAACCCCCAACAAAACAACAAAAAGCCTCACAACCAGTTTGAGGCCCAAGGTTTCAAGCACAAGTCATCCACTGGAAAAAAACATGACATTGAAATGAAGGAAAAAAATACAAGTGAGAATGCTGCAAAACTGCTTATTTCAACACCCAGCTGATTTTATTGGTTCTGCCATCACTTTTTCCTAGGTTTGGCCTGCTGGGTGCATATTCCACTAAACAAACATGAAGAAATAAAGGTGGCAAAATTCACTTTAAGTGATTTCATGAGTTGGAGTTGAACACAACTGCCTTTATTACTCAAAAATTCCCAGCCCAGAGAGCAAGGACACAGCCTGACTCCAAACTCCTATCACACAGCTTAGCCACAGCCATAAAATTATTAAATATGCATAGGAATGTGCCTGAAATAAAGGCACTGCAAGTAAACTCCATTTGAGATGGATTTACACATTATATAAAAATTATATATGTGTATATATACATGTATATATATTACATTTATGTACTTATATATGTAAATAAATCATATGTAATCCCCCCAAAATGCCATGCCATTAAAAAAGGGAATTAAGAAAAAAAAATTCCTCTGGCTGAAAAGGGTACAAGAGCTGACGAGATAAGATAAACTCCAGTGGTGTGAGCCCAAATTTAGCCTTGGTTTATCTGGAATCCCTTTCTGGAGGCTCCTTGGGCTCTCATCCAGCACCCACTGCTAGTTGGTCAAGTATTTATCAAAGCTCATCATCTGAATGACTGAAAAAATGCACATCAATCCATTTTTATTAATCTTAGCAGGGAAAAAAAAAAACCAGTTTTATGTTTTTGCTTGATTTTTGTTCAGATTTTACTGCACAAAACCCTTCCTTCCTCCTCCCTGAGGAGCTGCTGGGGGACAGGGACAGCAGATGTAAACAGTAAAGGCCAGCAGTGTTTGTGATGACTGCAGTGACACATTCCTAGCATTATTCTGCAGCAAAGGAACTCAGCTCTGATCCAGAAAGAAATTAGCTTTTTACTTGGGAGTGTGAAGCACATAACCCTGTTGTACCAGTGGAATGCACAGAGGGAGTGGGAGCAGGAATTCTCCATCCCAAATTTGGAGCTGGGCTGGGTAACTCAGCTCCAATCTCTGGGTTTATTCCCCAAGGGCAGCCGGGCAAGGAGGCTGGAAAAGCCAACAGGGCCACCTCAGAAGCCACCTGCAGACAGTGTTTGGGGACAGAGCACTGAGCTGGCAGCCAGCTGCAACTGCAGGAAAGCTGTGCAAGTCCTGTGCTTGTGGGAACAGGGTCAGACACATTTTGTAAATCATTACTACACCATAACCAGCTCCATCAGCCACTAAATGCTGTCAAGCCCCCAGCACCAAACTGGTTTTCCATCCAAACTGGTTTTCCACACAAAAACAGCCTGTCTCCATACTTCACCCACACTATTTATGGGCACATCTCACTGATACAGCTGATTCCCAACCTGGGGGCCCCTAAAAATACAGAGCAGGCACGCTCAGATCACACTCCATTTCTCCTTTATTTGGGGATGGAAGGGGATTTGTTATCAGCTAATTCCTGACATGCTTTGTAAGGGTAGAGGTTAAGGCAAGCTGTGGCAGGAATATTCCCTGTGAGTGTAAAGAAGAGGAGCTTCACCTTAACACCTCTCCTGCTTACTGCAGCCACCCTCTGCAGGCATGGCCTGGGCTCCTCCTGCCAAAGAAACTTCCAGGAAGGACTCCAAGAACAATTCCCTTCAGTGTGCTCATTTCTTTTCCCAGCCATGATTCCCAGGTGAAAGCCCACAAGGTGCCCAGACACACATACAGAAGTTCCAATGGTACAGGGTGAAATTAAACATCTGGGACTGCAATCCATAATTCACAAGGAAATTAGAGCTTCCATTTTCATGGCAAAAGACATCCAATCGTGGGAAAGAGTTAATGCAGTATCATTTAACTGCTACCTAGAACAAAACTGTAATTACACAGAAAATAAATCCCACTTTGTTCTGGAGTCCTTTACTTTAAATGCAGCTTTCTTTTGCAAAGAAAGCAATCCCAGGAAAGTCCTGCTTCCAAGATGCTTCCTTGCAGACCCTCACACTTCGTTCAGAAGGGACATAAAGGCCCCTCAAAATCAAGCAGTGCTATTTCACCACCCCAAATCAGGCTTCCAAAGGGAGCAGATGAGAACTGCCAGCAAAAGCCACCCAACAGCAAGGTTCCCTCTTTAAAATAAAGGTTAACACAAATCCTGCTGCTGCTCTGGCTGAGATTCAGCTGGGAGAATCTGGGACCAAGTGCCAGGTGGTCCTGACACCCTGCCCATATGCAGGAGGAGCTGCATCAGGAATGCTGCAGTGGAGGAGCCTCTGCGAACACCCAGAAACACAAAAATGACCAGGGACAGACTCTGACCTGCACTGCAGTGCCCCTGTCCTGCCAGGGAAGGTGATTTGTTTCTGCCAGACTGGGAAGGGCACCTGGGGTCAGGAACTGCTCTCACACAGCCGGGGAGAGCTCCTGGAAGGGTCCCCTCTTGGTTTTTAGCGGCACCACTGAAGGGTAGCGTGGCAGAAATGCACAGCAGCAGGGCAAGGCAACACTGCACAAGCACCTGAGGACAGAAATAGCACATCTGCCTGGGACTGTGACATCTTAATCAGAGCTAAACTGAGTGAAACCATCTGCCAAGCCAGAAAAGAAAGCTCTGCAGCCTTCACATAAAACAGCAGCCATCGTGTTTCTATCTTACAGGCACAACTGAACTGAAAAACTTTCAGCTCCCATGACTAAACGTGTATATGAAAATATATATTCAACAAATAGACATATAAATATATATCTATATATAGAATCATATATTATACATAATATATAATTTATATAATATATAATCTATATAAAATTTATATAATATATACTAGCTATTTATAGTTTATTATAACTATATCTATAATATAATGTATACTATATGTAATATATCATATATAATATTTTGATACATTTATAATTATAGATTACATATACTATATATTTTATATATAATATAATTTTATATAATTGTATATATATTATATATTTATATACATTATATATTTATATATCATTTTACATATAATATATAACATATTTATTTCTATCTATAAATATATATGTATATATAAAATAATATATTATTTCTATTTATTATTATTTCTTTTAATTTTTTAATCTTTTTATATAATATATAAAATATATATACACAAATCAAACACTCCAAAAAAACCCTGAAAAAACCTTTGTATATTAAAATATGTAATTTTTATTTACACAGTTTATATACATATATATATTTATTTGTTTTAACTCGGGCATCCCTCAAAGTGCTTTTCAGAACAAGCTCTTCCACACTAGCAGCTCTGTTTCCTGAAGGAAGAGGGCAGTTAGAGCACAAACAAGCCTTTGGATGACTGCTGCCTGATCAGCCTGTGCTTAGGGAGAATTCTCCTCCCTGCTTTGGGTTAAAACCAGAGTGGGTTCCCAGTGATTCAGCAGCAGCCCCAGGACACAGCTGGGGCTCCCCAGGGAGGAGGCAAAGCAGGTGCAGCAGTAAAACCTGGCCAGAACCTCAGGATCCCAACAGAAAGCAAACCGAGGGCAGGATTTCGCTTTTCACTCCCCACCCTCTGCGTTCACAAGAGCAAGAGATAAGAAGGGGTAAAGGGGAAGGATTCCCACAAGTTTTCAAGGCAGCCGAAGAGACTCCCGGGTTTCCACGCCTCTGGTGCACACACACAGAAATAACCAAGCTGTTTGCACAGCCAAACGTGCATCTCTCTTATCTGATCCCAACCTGCTCTTTGCAGAGCCTGTCATTCTCAAATAACCTCACCCTGAGTCACCTGGGAAGCTCTGCAGATTCCTAAACTGAAAATAAAGGATTTTTTTTTTTTTTTCTGAGAACTCCGGTTCCCCTCCTCGAAGGCCCCATCCCCATCTCAGCCAGAAGCTGAAGTTCAGCTCCTCATTCACAGCACCCTTCTAATCTCAAATACCATCATCTGCCCTAAGCAGGGACTTTGCAGCTAACTCAGAAATAGCCAGGAATTCTGAAGACTTAAGACACGCTAAGGTATTTTTGAGAGATTAGAATCAGATACAAAAATAATGTATTTTGGCCAGAACTGCTCACGTTCAAAGGCATTTCACCAACACCCAGGTGACCCCCCCAGAGACAGTGCCCTGCAAAGGGGAGCGCAAAGAGGCCACTCACTCCCCAGAGACTTCTGAACACTGCTTTTAAAATATCTTTTTTTTCTTTTTTTTTCCCAGAAAGAGCCCTTTAGTGTTGCCCTCTTCTTCCTCTGACCCTTGGGAAACAACCCTGCTATGCACAAATCTACATGGAATTAAAAACATCTCTGGTTAACTCTTGAACAGCACAAGACTACCCAACACCATGCTGGAAATCTGAGGAAATTCCTGGCCAACAGCACAAAATCAGCAAGAACACCTTCTCCTGAGGGCAGAAATTGGCCTCTTTTTATTAAAACTAACTCTTCATTGACAAAGTTAACAAATCAGGATGTAAGAAGGCTTTGGGGAAAACTCTCTGTGGACTTTCATTACCTAAAGGGGCTTTACACATGGGCAAGTAGTGATAGGACAAGGGAGAAATGTGTTAAAGTAAAATATTTAGATGAGATATTGGGAAGAAATTCTTTATTCAGAGGCTGGGCAGGCCCTGGCACAGAGTGCCTAGAGAAGCTGTGGCTGCCCCTGGATCCCTGGCAGTGTCCCAGGCCAGGCTGGATGGGGCTTGGAGCAGCCTGGGACAGTGGAAGGTGTCCCTGCCCATGGCAGGGGTGGCACTGGATGGGCCCTTCATGAGGAGGGGACAAGAGGACACACACAGTGACAGGGTACCAGGGACAGCCAGCGAGGATCTGCCATCCTGTGAGCAAGGAAAGCAACAATCTGCAGCCAGGGATGAGGCAAAACAGGTGAATTTTCAATTCAACTCAGGGTAGAGAAGACAAAATTTTAATTTCTCCCAAGGCCTGAGCACAATCCCCTGAAAGCTGTGAAGAGCAACACATGGTCAATTTTAACAGCTTCAGTAATTAAAACCGGAGAAAAGTTAAACCTTGTCTCCTCCATGAGCATAAAATCGGATTTTTCCCTGCAGGACACAGAGGTCGAGGCACAAAAGCTGTTGCCTTGCCAACATAAATATTTCTGTATCTGTGAACAGAGGAGCTTCTGAATGAGGATGTTGCATAAGGACCAGTTGGGTCAACATCCCACTTTCCCAGGCATTTAACCCCGGACAGGAACACAACACGGGCCCTGGAAGAGCAGGAGGTGTCTCAGGCACTCTGTCATTGTGACATCCATCCCAAAGAAGGCTCTGGGGTTTGGGAGCCTTGGTTTTGGGAGGAGGGAGAGCATCAGCTCTGCAGGAATGCTCAGAAGAGCAGCACTGGCAGGGTTTAAAGGCCACTACTGATTCCTCAGGGCTCAGCCTAAGGAAAGAAGTGCCACTTAGCAGTGAGGACAAACAGTAACTCATTAAGGTGAAATATTGTGCTTTTAACACCCAAATAACATCTGCATCCCCGAGACGCAGCAGAGAAACTAAGGAGGGAGGCAGCTCCATCAATGCCTTACACATCCCTACACATCAAATCAACCCAGCTGCACTGAGTGCTCAGCACCCACTTCTGCAAGAGTTGTCCCTGATGCATTGGCACTGCTGTTAAGCAACTGTTTGCATGGGAATAAGAGGGAAAAAACTTGCATCAGTGGTGCAGAAGCCTCTTCTTAAACCCCACATATGGATATGTATTTGTGTATACACACCAAGTCCTAAACCAGCATTCTCAGGAATCCAGATTCTCTGTCAAAGCAGCCAGACAAGCTGACTGACAAATACATGCAAACAAAGAGGGATTATAAATCACTTGGAAGCAGCAGGAGCTGGCAGCACTCAGCACAGTATTTGAGCTCCCCTTCATATCTAAGTAGCAAAACATCAGTATCTAATCCTTCCAAGCAGGAAAGATCTGCTGGGAGGCTTCATTCACAAAATGGGAGCTGGGAAGAACAAGAACCCTCTACTAACACTGGAATTTTCCCAAGAAACCATGAATTAATTTCACATTAAGTACCTTCAAGGCTGCAATGAACTTCCCCAAGCTCAGCAGTTGAGAAACATCATCAATTCATTTATAAATCAAAGTTGCTTGATACAACCAGAACTGACATTGCTGAATCTTTAATTCAACAGCTCTATCTATAGGCTAGTGAAAATAAAGGCACAAATAAGGGGTGTCAGCCAACACAGAGGGAACATTTCTCAAAACAAGGAGACAGACTTTGAGCACCACCCACGTGGAACATTTACAGCCAGGAAATACAGACGTGCCTACCTCGTAAATCCCAGGGGCTGTGCTGGCATTACAGCCAGATCCTGCGGGGCTCCTCGCAAAGCCCTCGCTGTAACAGCTCAATAGATGGAGAGATTTGCTCTGGGTTATCACTTCAGACAAGTGACCTTTACATCTTCATCTGGGCAGCCTCAGCGGAACCCAAACCACAAGCACGAGGTTAAATGCTGACTGGAGTGAACCCACGCCACAGATACCCCCCCAAACTGACCAAGTGACCCTCATGGCAAACACTGCCCGAGGTCCCTGACTGTTCCAAAGCCCTTCCAGCTGCACTGCAGGTCCCTCTGCCGTGCTTCCCTTCTTGCTCCCAAAGGAAACCTCAACAAATAACAAGGCAACCATTAATGCTGTCTGTGATGATCAAAAACGGATTGCAGAAAGCTGCAGCACGCTGTTTGCTTACTCTCTCGCTGGCATTTCCCGCCTGCTTTGCTTTGGAGCAACATTTGGTAGTATTTTGTCAATAAAGCACAAGTATTTGTCACACACTGTCATTATGTAGCAGCCTGAACCATCAAAACTCATCCAACGCCCCGATTTCGACTCCCATCAAGATAATAGCTTTATGCTGGATGCTTTTCATGAACAAAATAGATGAGAGTTTCGCGGGTTCAATATAGTGACATTTCTTTCTCCTCACACATGAAAAAAGCCATTCTGTGGTTTTTGGCAGAAAGGGCCTCTCGCTGTGTGTTTACTGCAGTTGCCATGGGGAAATCCCAACACCACTTATCAAAAGTAACACCAGCACATTAACAGTCTGCATTAATGATTTCTTGTTACATCCTAGGCAGCCCAAAGTGCAAAGGAATATTCAGGCATTTAAAACATTTGCTCTCTGCTTTCCAAACACCGATTCCTGAGGTTATGGCCATGCCAAAGAAAACCCCATACTTGCCATGGTTTTACACTCATTATAGTGACTGCAGAGTTGAACTTGGGCAATCAGTGCTCAACTACTGCTGGTCATCAGCTCTGTAGGATCAAAATTAGCTCTGCTCTGCAGCAGAGAGCCAAACTGCTCCTTCAAATACACCCAAGTGGTTCTTCAGTGGTTATCTAGGAATCCAAGACCTGGATGCAGCCCTGCTAATGATCTTACACTGCTTTGAAATTGTATTTTGTGAAGTGGGAGTGATGGCAGGTTCTGGCTGCTTCACTAGAGGAAGGGTTCAGCATCTGGTACCAGTGATTTCATTTTGCAGGGCAAAATGGCCATTACATCCAGCAAAAAAAAAAACACAGTCAAGTCATGCAGCAACTAAAAACCTCCCTCTGGTCTGAGGAAAGAGCTCATCTGCCACCTCACATACAGATCCACCTCTGAAAAAACAGCAACTGTACATTCACCAGGAGGAGCAAACAGTTCCAGAGGAAGGCCATGCTCCTGAGAATCACAGAATCCTTTAGGATGGAAAAGCCCTCCAAGGCCATTGAGTTGGGCCAGCCCCGGGACAGTCCCTGCTGTCCTGGGCTGTGTCACACCAGGGCTGGCACAGCCCGGGGGCTCCTGCCCACCTGGGCCCACTTTCAGCTGCTGCTGCCCTTTCAGCAGCTCCAGGTCCTTTCCTCAAGGAACCATTCCAGCCACCCTTCCCCGAGCCTGCAGCTGCTGTGAGCCAAGGGCAGGAGCTGGCACTTGGCTTCTCCTCACACTGAACAACCTCAGGCTCAAGGCAAGGAATTAGGAGGAAAGGAAAGGGAATATCGTGTTCTGAATGTTTCTTTTCCTTGTGCAAGTCGTGCTTTGGTCATCTGCATGAGCTTTGTTAGATAAACACATTGTTACCTAGAGTGGTAAAGCAAGGAACAGGCAGATCTCTGGCAAAACAACAGAGCATTAATTCAATTTACAGAGCTCCATCTGGGAGGGAATGGAGATGAATGCCTGCACAACACTTTGCAGAAATATTCAGTGACCTGCCCCAACAAAGTTACCCATTACTGCCATAAGGCATTTAACTGTCAAGTTTATAGCAGAGGCATTAAAATTCTACATTTCTTTCCAATTTTAAGAGAAAAACAAAGACCACGGCTGCTAGCAGCTGGCACATCCTTCAATATTGTGCACACATTAATCCATCTCATTCTCTAATTCAGCCAGTGACCTTAATACCAGTTCAGTTCTTAATCACCTGGCTCTATCAGTGCAGCTGGCATTCATTTTGCTTGACACAAGACCTACCCAATAAATAATAATTTAAAAAACCCTCTTAGACAATGCTTGAAAATGCTTGACCCCAACTACAATCCATTTATCTGCTGGGTTTTATTTTCATAACAACCTCTAGACAACACTCACAAGAACTGAAACAGCTGAAAGAGTGCTAGGAGGCATTTACTTCATGAAATCAGGGACTCTCCAGTGCTGAAAAAGATGATGCTTATGCCAGCAGAGCCCCAAAAACCTGCAGCTACATCCCAGGGAGGCACACAGGACCAGTTGCAGTGCATTTGCATCTCCCTGCTCAAATCCCATGTGCTCCAGGTCTGTGCACATCAGGCTGCCCGGGGAACGCCAGCAGCACAGCACAGCGGTGGCCAGGGCAGCAAGGAGATGACACAGAACTAACAGGAATTATCTCAAGTGAAGCTTTGCAAGGAAAAGGCTGGAGGCCTCCAACAGAGATCACTCAGCAGCTTCCCCCTGCTTCCCACGACTCTAAGCTGCAGAGAATTTGAGATAAGAGCTTAAAACTAACTCCTCTAAAACCTCAGGGGAAAAAACCTCAAAAGAGCAGTTTATTATATTATAATGATACCCTTTTTGATAGTCAACAATTTTGATACCCAAATCTGCTTAGTGTATCCTAAAGAGAGGTTATTCAAACAAACTTATCTCAAAATAAAAGCAACAAGTGAGAACCACTGAAAAAGGAACTATTTTAACACCACCTCCCGCGCCCTCAGCCTCAGAGCCATCCTCCTCCTCTTCCTCCAGAGCAGCAAGGGTTCCTCTCACCAGGAAAGAATAATGAAAACTTCAAGGAGAAAAAAGTTTAGGTGAGGAATGACATTCCCCTTAAGGACTTTTTCTAAATGGTGTAAGGCAAAAATAACTCCTCTGGCTTGAAGTTTATGGAAGTTTCTCTTTCTGCCTTTGGGGATAGTGGTCATGCATATAGAAAACCTTTCTTCCTTCAAATAAATAGATCCCCTGCTTCCCCTTGCAAGAGTTTTGGGAATTGTTACTTGCATAGGATTTGAGGCCAACAATATCAGAGCAAATGGGGTTTGCAGGTAGAAAAGGAAAAGCTGATGCTCAAGGGCTCTTTAGTGACAGCATGAGTGACTACTGAGAGACTACAGACTGATCCCAGCCAAAAATCAACCTTCACCGGCGCCACAGCCTAAATCAGACTCAGTAACATCAAAAACATGTAGATTTAAAAATTCTTGACTCTTCTGCTTAAAAACTTATCCAAAACTATGTTGTACCTGACTATGTATTTCTTTTCAGGAAATACCATCCAAGCAGATATTGCAGTACCCAGGTGAGTATTTCAAGCTAAAAATGCCAACAAGCTACATTTTTTTGAACTTCTACTTTCTCTTAAAAACCCTGGGCAGGCTTTTTGTTGCAAGTAAAAAACCAAATAACTCATGCACAGCACCAAACACAGACAATACCAAGGCCATGAGGGAAACAAGTGTAGAATCATAAAATCACAGCCTGGTTTGGGCTGGGAGGGATTTAAACCCCATCTCATCCCACCGCCTGCAACGGGCAGGGACACCTTCCACTCTCCCAGGTGGCTCCAAGCCCCATCCAGCCTGGCCTGGGACACTTCCCAAGGGCAGCCACAGCTGCTCTGGGCACCCTTTGCCAGGGCCTGCCCACTCTCACAGCCAATAATTTCTTCAAGTTTCTGGTAATAAAACCCACACTGAAATTAAGGTTCCACCTGGGTGTCTGCAGTTACTCCAGAATCCGTGCACAGGACTGTCAGGAGCACACCAACTCCACAGCTACTAAAAGAGGCAAAAGACAAGTTCTGGCCAAAGAGCAGCTTGTTCCAACCTTAAAATATTAAAATGTATTTGGCATGGTAATAATAACTAATTAAATATTGTTCTTAACACGCAGTAGGAGAAATTAAAGACAAATTAGTTCAAGTTCAGCTTTCTAACGGTCACCAATGAGCAGCAGCTGGAGCTGTGCACAAGCTGTTTTCCCAAGCTGCAATTTTATGGAAAAAGGGAAGGAAATAGAGCACACCAGGCCTGCTAACCCATGACACAAGGCTGCCACACTGCTGCCTACTGCAGCCACACCGCTGGGACACATTTTGTGCAGAACAAGCCTCAAGGCTTCATTGCAGCCGACAGATTTGGTAGTGGCACACGCAGGAAGAACCTCTCTGGAACATCTTAGTGCTGTGTACCAAGAGTCATTGATTAACTGAGGTCTCCTCCCAGGCTGGGAGGACTGTGCTCCCAGGAGATGAGGAGAGCAGGAGTTGGAGTGTGCTGGCACAGGACAGGCACAGAGAGCCCAATGAAGTAATTTGCTGTTGTGGTTACCTTGAACT
The DNA here is from genome assembly GCF_017590135.1 of Pyrgilauda ruficollis. Lineage (NCBI taxonomy): Eukaryota > Metazoa > Chordata > Aves > Passeriformes > Passeridae > Pyrgilauda > Pyrgilauda ruficollis. The sequence goes on along the minus strand of NW_024516098.1, from coordinate 184,072 downwards.
TTAACCAAGGTCAGACCACAATTTCCGTCAAGATTATTCTAAGCCCACATGAATGCCTCTACATCAATAAAACCTTACAGCCCTCAGTTACTAGGTCTAAATATTTGGCTCTGCTCCTCATGCCTCAAACTCTGGGCACGCTCCCCTCGCAGCAGGAGCTCTGGATATGGAAAGGACTGGCAGCTGGTTATTGCTTTCCCCAATAAACCACCTGGACCCAGCTCCACACCATCCTCTGCTGTACCTGGGCCTCTACGAAAGCTTAATCTAATTGAGAATTGTATTTTCAGAAAAGCAGCAACTCAGAGATCATTTGCCACCTGATAAGCACTTGGTGCTCAAAGGCGACTGTAATTGCTGGTTAAATGTTTCATCACAGATACTTATTAAAGATCTGAAAGCACAGCTGGAAGAAAGCACTGTCTCACAACGAAGCTCCACAACCAGCATTTCTGGTTTGACACGTCCCAGCCAGCGATACCGGGATGCTTGCAGATCCTCACAGAAAGCAGCTTGTCAGCTCTTCCCTGCCGTCCCACAGCGAGGTACCTCCATCCCACAGCAAGGTTCTTAGTCAAGTTTTTCTTGTATCTGAGGGACTCACAAACCCCCAGAATTCCCTATCTGATTTCCACCTAGACTAGAAACACTCTGGGTAATTTGTACACAGCTATATAAAATTACTCAAATAATATAATAATTCAAAGAGTGTTGCTTCTGAGTATTTTCAAAAATACCTAACTCATTTCAAGCTCTTTTATTACCATGAACGTTTAGGATTTATGAGACATTTGCACCAGTATTCACTCACTTCTCCAGCAGCGCCCATTTCTAACCAACATAACCCATCCTTCAGATTACACAAGTCTTTCCAAAAGGAGAAAATCCCAGTGCTGTGCAGCACTGGGCCACCCAGTGACCTATATAGAGCAGCACTCCAGACCAGCTTCTATTCCATAATTAAACAAGCGACATTTGCCTCACTCATCTGTCCTAGAATGCACAGCCAATCACCCCAGAGAGGGATTTTTGGTTCAGGAGGACACACAGCCTGACCTGCACTCTGAAGAGCTGCACTACCATATACTTCAAAGCATGCTGTATCTGTAGAATTAGGAACAGTTTGGACTGGAAGGGACCTTAAACATCATCTCCTTCCTAGACATGCCATGGGCAGGGACGCCTTCCACTATCCCAGGTTGCTCCAAGCTCCATCCAACCTGGCTCTGGACACTTTCAAGGATCCAGGGGCAACCACAGCTGCTCTGGGCACCCTGTGCCAGGGCCTGCCCACCCTCACGTACCCCAGTGCAGCATCTCCCTCCCCTCGCAGCCAGCAGCCCTTTGACCCCACCGTCCATCCCCAGCACCGATGCCGAGCCACCCAGAGGAGACAAGGACGGGCACCTTTCTGGGGGGACCCGTTGATGCTCTCGGAGCTGGACTGCATGTCCACGGCGGCTCTCCTGAGGCTGCTAAAATAAGCCCTGGACCTGGAGAAGCTGCTGCGGGGGGAGTGCCCGTGGGGGCTGCCGAAGAGGGCGGCGGGGCCGTCCCTGCGGGCGAAGATGCCGCTGAAGAAGCGCAGGAGCCGGTGCTCGGTGCCGGCGGCGGGGCCCTCCCGGCCCAGCCGCTCCGAGAGCCGCTGCAGGTCGCTGTTATCCAGGGTCCGGTTCTTGCTCTTGCTGCGCTCCCAGCGCTCCAGCCGGGACAGCGGCTCCGCCTGGCTCAGCACCTCGCCCACGTCCAGCGTGTTGCGCTTCTCGGGGGGCTCGGCGGGCAGCGTGGCGGGCGGCGAGGGCGGCGGCGGCCCGGGCAGGCAGCCGGAGCTGCTGTGCCGCCGCACCCGGCCCGGCTCCGCGCCGCCGCCGCCGCTCCAGTGCCTGAAGCTGAAGCTGCGCCGCAGCAGCCCCGACTGCCGCCGCGGGCTGTGGCCCCGCTCCCCCGGGGCCGGCTCCCCGGGCCCGCCGTCCTTGTCCCCCTCCTCCCCGGGCGGGGATGCGGCGGCGGCCGCCGCGGCTTCTCCGGCTCCGGCGCTGTCCCGCGGCGCCCCGGGCAGGGGCGGCCCCGCTCTCCGGGGCACCTTGAGGCGGCCCAGCTCCAGCTGCCCCGTGCTCAGCGTCCGGAAGGTGCGGAAGCCGCAGGGGCTGGGGACCCTGTCCCGCTCCTCGCCTTCCTCCTCGCCCTCCTCCTCCTCCAGCAGCAGCAGCCCGGCCCTGGTGAGGCTGGAGGAGCCCGGCGGGCGGCTCCGCCCGCGCCGGGGCAGCTCGGGGCCGGCGCGGCCGCTCTCCGGCCCCAGCAGCTCCTTCTTCACCATGGTCACGGAGATGCGGTACACGGTCTTCCTCTGCGGGGTGCCCCGCTGCATCCTCTCGGGGGAGGAGGCGGCGGCCGGCGGCTCGCTGCTGTCCAGGAGGTACATGATGGCTCTGCCCTTCAGGCAGCGGCGGGCATCGGCGCCGAGATGGACGGATGGATGAATGGATGGGTGGAGAGATGGAGAGACGCGGGCGGCTGAAAACGCAGAGGCACAATCCACTGCAACCCGGTTTTTAAAAAAATAATGAAATAAATAAATAGTAATTAAAAAAAAAAAAAGCTCCGGTGTCACACCCCGCTCTGCGGCGGGGTCAGGCTGGGCTCCGACTGCGCTCCCCGCCGGTGGCCGGCGTCCATGGCAGCGGCACCCCGGAGAGGCGCCGAGGGACGGCTCACATCCACGCACGCATCCTCCTCCCGCGGAGCGCGGCTCCGCTCCTCACGGCACGGGAGCTGCAGCAGCCGCTTCCCAGCTCATTGTTTACCGCGCGGCCGCACGGCTGCGGATCCGGCCGGCTTTTTCCCTGCCCTCTCCGCCCGGTAAATCCGATTAGCATCCGCGGCGGGTCGGGCGGGCGCGGGAAGGGCCGCGCGGGAGCGGAGCCGGCGGTGCCGGAGCCCCGGCGCACGCCCCGGGGCGGGCAGCGCGGCGGAGCGGCGGGGCCCGGCCGCGCCAGCGGCAGCAAACAAGCGCCGGAGTGGAGTCCCGCCCGCCCGGGAGCGGCAGCAGAGAGCGCCAGGATTCCCTCGGCCAGCTAGCTCCTCCCGGGATACGCATCACGCCTCCCTGCCAGCAGCACGGAAATGTCCTCTGCAGGTCGGGCAGTCCCAGCCCCTGCCCAGGCAGGGTTACCTGGAACACGCTTGTGTTCTCACAGGAACACATCCAGGTGAGGCTGGAACGGCTCTAGACAAGGAGACTGCCCAGCCTCCCCGAGCAGCCTGTTCCCATCCTCAACACACAGAAGTTCTTTCTCGTGTTGATGTGAAACTTCTCGTGGTTTATGGTCATTGCTCCTCATCCTGGCGCTGGACACCTCTGAAAAGTCTGCCATCACCTGCCTTTTGGGATAATTATATGTGTTAATGGGATCCAGGATTTACCCAGGCCCACAAAAGGGCAAGGTGTGTGGTGCTCATCAGCTTGGACCAGGTGAGCTCAGATCTTAGTCCATTCTGCATCCGAGGCAACACTTCCTCCTCAAAACCAGTCAAAACTACCCAGAATCGATTTGTTTTTTTATCTGTGACCCTCCTTAATAAATGTTTGTGCACGATTACCAAGCCCCATTGCTAGATTGGCTAGACATGCAAAAGCCCTTCCCAAGCAGCGGTTTCATCAGAACCTGGCTCTGGTACACAGCTGGAGGGTGTGACAGACACAGCCCCTTTCACACCCCGCTTGCCAGTGCTTTTGCAGGGATGCTGAGGTAATTAACAACCCGTAAATGCCCGCTCTTAGTCATTCACAAACCAGGATGGCAGAAGAAAAAAAAAAAAAAAAGAAGTTAAGCAACATTAGAAATACTGTTTCTACGTTCCATACCTAACATCCCATTAAAAGTCAGGCTTGAGAAAGCACCTGCAGCTGCCTTGCACCTCCCTCCCACAATCAATACATCCTTCACCAGTGCCAGTGAGGGTCAAAAGCAATAAAAAAGCAGGTGTAAAAAGGAAGGAAAGCACTGCCACTTCCACCACTAAACCCCAAGAGCCACAGCTACAGGTCTTTTAAACCCCCCAGGGACGGGGCTCCACCACTGCGCCGGGCAGCCGTGCCAGGGCCTGACCTCCCTTCCAGTGAGGAACAGCTCCAGAGCTGGAGACACAGCCGGGCAGGGCACAGCCCCAGCAGCAGCTCCACGGCGGAGGCTGGACTCTGACACCAGGAATGAGGGATGCTCTGGGTCCCAGCCTCTGCACACATCCATTTATCAGGGACGCTGCGATCCCACAGCACACACTGCTGCTCTGTTAACACAGAGAATTCCTGATGTAGCTCATTTCTCAGATATCAGTGTTGTCTTTAACGCTGACACATTAACACTGATTATTCCTCTTAGCTCTATTCACCACGGAACAGACCTGTGTATCTTCAGCAGATACGGATTTAAGACCAGAGACTGGGAGGAGCCTGCTCTAATGGAAGGTGTCCCTTCCCATGGTGGAGAGTTGGAACAAGAAGATATTTAATGTCTCTGGGATCTCTCTAGGATCCTGAGAGGTTTCCCTTGGCCAGCCTGAAAACACATTTCCAGTTCTTCCTCAATGTTGTTCGCTGCTATAGGATGACAGCAAAAAAAAAAAAAAAAAAAAAAAAAGGAAGAGACGGGGGAAGGAAAGACCTGTTACAAAATATGAGCCTAAGAGTGAAAAATTGTTTATGTTTTTCTCAAGACCCAAATGTGTAGATCCACCCGAGCTGGAGTGCGCGGGGCTGCCAGGGCTCATCCCGCCTCCCGATCCAGGCCGCGCTTTCCAGCGCGCCGCGCGGGGAGCGCAGCCTCCTCACCCGGAGCGGGATCAACCATTTTTCATCCTCCCGGGATGACAGACCCCTCCAGAGGAACCACTTTTAAGCGCAGACAAATAGCCGGCACATTCCTCCAGCCCCGTCCGGAGCATCCCACACCCCCTGCTCCCCGCATCCCGCCCCTCTCGGGGCTGCGCTCCGCTCGCACCGGGGTGGCAACGCGGACATCCATCATCGGTCGGGATGCTGCAGCAGCAATTCCTACGGGCAGTAAGTGGTACTCGACGGTTGCTCTGCTGCTACTCATCACAACTTACCACCCTGCAACTTCCTGTAAATAGGACGAGTTGTTTTGCAGCCGCCTGTGCCGCTGGTGCAAAGCCCACCATCACCGGGTGGCCCTGCCATCCCCCTTCACCCCGCTCAGAGAACTACAGAAATCTGCTCTAACTGCTAACACCGCGTTATCTCAGAGCAGGGAGCTAATTCACGGCTCAAGGGACGTGATGTTGAATATCCGGACGATCGCCAAGCCGCCCGGGCTGGGGGATGCTGCCCGCAGCGCTCCCGCCGCTGCTCCCGGCCCGCAATTAGCACGGATCCGCTCCCAGAACGGGAGAGGTCCCTCGGGCCCCGGGACAAGAGCAGCCAGGAGGCACGGCAGCCAAGCCAAACAAGCCATTTGGCTCGCAGCCTGCGCCGTGTGTCCTGAAGGGCCCTCGGCAGCGGCTCCCGCTCACCTTCCCGTCCAGGGGCGCTCGGCAGCAGAGCGGGACGCACAGCTCCAGAAACACCGGGCTCCGCAAGGTGCCGGCCTCCCCGGGGGCTGGCACAGGGGGATACACCCTGCATTCCTCCCGGATCATTCCAGCACTGCTAACTGCTCCGTGACCTTCTGCCAAGATCACAGAACACCCCCAGAGGATTCTGCTCGACCAAGTCTGGCTGTCCCTGCAGCGCGGTCACACTGGGAAGCAGAGCCATGGAAGCTCTCCATCCCATGCAGCCAGTAAAAGCCAGTCTGCCATTTCCCACGTAGGATAAGCTCTCTACCAGAATTGAGAGTTTCACCCCTCTCAGCAATGAGAATTTATTTTAAATCAGTGAAACACGGGTGTCTCAAACCCATCCTCAGAAAGCTCCAAGCACAGCTGGTGTGATGAGAGTGAGTGCAGAGGGAGCTCTCCGAACACTCCATCCATCCACTGATGCCCAGCCCGGGTGATGTTCTGGAGTTGAGTTTCACATCCCCAGCACACAGCACTCACTGCCTGCTCTCCATCAGCAACTGCAGAGATGACCCTGCTGGCAGGAGAAGCATTCCTGCTCTCCAACAGCTGCACAGCAAGGTCACAGCGAGCAGCAAACACTACTGCTACTGACTTTATACACCCAACACTTCTTGTGTCCCGCCCCAAGTGATGCAAAATAGGCGTAGCATTTTCTCTTTTCCCAATAACTCTTTGCAAAAATAATTATAATCATAATTCTTTGATTCCTTGTTCTTAATTCCTTACAGGTGTTTCACATTCTGCCAGCAGAGCTAACACAGTCTGCTAATTTACAAATGAAAAAGCCCAGACACGGAGAAAGAACACTTGGACTTGCTGATCTTATAGGTCTTTTCCAACCTGAACAATTCTGGGATTCTATGAAAAGCCTCATGTACACCAGCAGCATCTCAGAATTAACATTTCCATGCTGAGACAGACTGGACAGGTTTGTCAACACCTTTCAGGGACACATCTCCTGTGATGCTGCTTGTTTATATGCCCATGTTTTGGATTTTATTGGACACTTCGCAGCCTTCATTGTCTTTTTTTTTTTTTTTTTTTTTTTTTTTTTTTTGGTAAGAAAAACAGCCCTAAATGTTACCATTTTTGCAGACTGCAGGTTAAACTCTAGACACACAGTATCACTCCAAGCAGTGATTCCTCTGACAAACTGATTGTGGAAGGCAAAATTAGGTCACCTGAGCAATTCTTAGGAGCAATTCGGACACGATTCCACGTCTGTCTCCTGGAGAGGCGGCTCCAGCCGCTGTTTGTCACACGGATCAGTGCTCAACCAGCAAACAGGAGAAGGCATCTGGACCAGAACAACATTGTGCCGCAGGGCAGCAGCAGCACAGAGCCCAGGCTCAGGGGCTTTGCATTGAGGCACTGATCTGTGCTCTCCTGTCACTCTGCACTCGTCCATTGAACAGGCCTGAGTTCACTGCAGGCAATTCCCTACTCACGTGGAGAACAGAGACATCTCACAACAAAGCAGAGAACGGGGCGACCAGCACGAGGGCAGCATTTGGCACCAATAATGATCTCACTGGCAGCACAAGGAAAGCACATTCCTGTCCTAAAACCACTGGATGCCGAGCAGGAAAGGGAATAAAGGCCATGGGATGCACAGTAAAAACGCAACTCAATCGTTTGTCTCACCAGGAGAGAGGTAAAATGTTTGGCATTGCTTCTCCAGGAAGACCATGCCTTATTGCCAGGGATATTCTACCACATGGGATAATAAAAGTCACAATAATTTTCATTTTCATGTCTCAGCGTGGATGATGGTACTTCCTTTCACATCAATTATGCCTCTTATGTACTTCATAGTCTAAAAGGCTTTGCTTCATAAGACTACATTATTTTATAAATAGAATAATGAAATACCTTTGACTCATATTCATTCATTAAAGATGAGAGCAGGGATCACTCATCTTTATGTGAAATGGAAAACAACGAAGTTAAATCAGTTATGATTCTTTTTAAACCATAGCACATGCTAGCATTATTGTTTTTTAAAAATTATCTTCAAGCAAATTCTGGATTCCATAAAATTTCTGGTGTCCAGGCATAGCAGGTTTGATCCCTGCAATTTACTTAAAAGATCAGAATAAACCCCCTTTTTTAAAGGGAAAGAGCACAAAACCTCTTGAATTCTTCTGCATGACTGAGATCATCCTTTTGATTTCTGCCCCCGAGCTGATGGAGCTGTTAAAATTAATATATTGTGCCCATCCATCAGCTTAAAAACAAAACAACACACCTGACTGCAGCTGGATTTTCACTGAATAAACAAGGGTAGTCCTCACTTATCTTCTCACTGAACAAAAAGGCATCCAGAGAATTAAATGTGAGATTCATTTTACCATTTTAAGTAAAGGTTTTTTTACATCACATCATCTGACCGAGGAGTTGTATCCTTCTGTTGTATTTAACTAAAGAAGCAGAACAGGCAAAAATAAAACAGGAACGATGATCATAGAAACTACATATTAATACTTTAAGCTAAGACACTAAAGCTTGTTGTCCTGAGAGCTACACTGCTGAATTATAGATACAAAACTCGATTTGTACTTCTATAAACTTGGTTTATCATTTATCTGCCATTCCCCCAAGGCCTTGAGGATGCACCAGCCAATGCTAAAGCCATTCCCACAGGTGATCCCAAGACTCTGCTTGCACTTCAATCCCAGCTGCCAACACAGATCTGCTCACATGCTGCATTTATTCACAGGGGTAACCACAGAAGGGTGAATTCTGTGACTTTATTTGCTTCTGAGCAGGCTGCCAGTGCCAGCCAGAGCCCTGCTTGCTGCTCCTTTCATCTCCTGAGCCAGCCAGCCAGCCAGCCAGACAGCAGCAGGGCACCTCGGCCATGCCAGGGATGCTGGGAAAAGCACTGGCTGATCCAGCTCCAAGGGGCTGCTCCTGTCACCTGCCTGCCCTCTCAGCTGCTGGCAGGCAAAGATTCCAGGAACAAACTGCAGGAAAACTCATCTTCCTGCACACCCAGCATTCCCCAAGGGGGCTAACAGCCCAAATCTGTGCACGCTGCTGCTTTGGAATCTCTTCTGAAACACAGGCATTTATTAACAGATAATGCATTAATGTAAATCCACGTTTATCTCCACAAGAAACAGCGAAAATTTCAAGAAACCTTCACCTCATCTTAGATACTATGTCATTTTTTTGAGAAGCTAAATGCTTTTTAACTCAGGCTATCATGCATTTCCTTTAATCCCCCCTCTGGCCCAGTAAAATATTCTGACAGGCAGCATCAGCTGTAACTCAGGACTGCACCTTTTGCTTATTACTTGTGGTGTTTCAGTACCTCACAAGCAGGAAGATTTCCAGATGCCTGCCAGCATTCACAGTGTTCCTCATTTTTAGGCAGGTTGTTTTTCACCTCAAATCACCTACACACTCAAACTGCACTGCAGCGAGGCAAAGAGAACTCAAGAAAGCACTTTTGGCTAAACTTTCAGCTCCCAACTATTGGAAGCAGGTGAATTTGTCATTAGCAAGGATCTAGGTGAGCACTCAGGCACAGGATGATCTGCACCAAGCCTGGGCAGGCTCCGTGAAGGCAGAGGCTTGTGTGTTTATGGAAAAGGATTATTCCAAAAGGCTTGGATCCATCAGTGTAAGAAAGAGGGAGGATGTGCCATGAGACCTGTTCCTGCCACAGCCATCTATTCACTGAGCAGTGCCACTCTTCTGGGAGCCTGGTTAAACTGCTGCCACTGCTCAGCGTTTCTCTGCAAAGCCAAGTGTCACAACAGGGGTCACAGACTGACTCTGGATTTTTTTAACTGTAGGCAAGAAAAAGAAGCAAGGAGCAGGAATGGAATGGGGAGGGTGATCCGGGCTCATCTACAAGCAGATGGCAGAAGGACTCTCAGCTGTGTTGCTCCATTCTGGACACAGACCTTCCATAGGCTCAAAAACTGGACCTACCTCAGGGAACAGAGGCTTGGGGTGCAGTCACAACTTCACACTCCCTTCATAACCTCAGAAATGGACTGTGGCTTTCCCCACAGGCTTCAGGGAGACCTTAGGGCACATGAAGGGGGCTAGAGCCAGGCTGTAGAGCAACATTTCACAAGGGCTGGTGGTGGACAGGACTAGGGGGAAATGCTTTTAAACAAGTGCCAGGGCCTGCCCACCCTCACAGGGAACAATTCCTTCTGTATGCCAAATTTCTATATGTTCAGCCTCTAATCAATAGACAAAGATACCACTTGAACAAAAGATTAAAATCTGAAGAACAGCATTTTCCATCGAGGAAAGACATTTCTGAGCAGTAACTTTTAGCACATAAATTTGTCTCAATGCAATGCAAGAGCACACAAATTCTCCCTCCACCATCTCACATCCCCCTTTGTACATCCTATTCCTGTTCAGCAGCATTTCAATGGACAATCTGCCTGTTATCTGCAGACCTACCATTAGTTCTAATGCAGAAAACTCATCCTTTAGCACTTCAGAAGATCTGTCTGAAACAGAAGCACTCATTAAGGCAGAGACCAGCAGGAAACACAGCTCTATATGAATTTTGATTAGACTGGCTCTGAAAGGAGAAGCTAATTCCCGAAGCCAGCCCTTTCACCATGCACAGGCCTATAAAATGTGCCATTTCCTCCTGGTCCTCCACTTCTCCTCCTGCCCTCCCCCCTGTTATTCCAATGGTTTCCATGCCATTTCATTACCAGGATAAAAAAAAAAAATTAACATAATTTTCTAAGGGGTGGGGGGGTGGGGGCTGGAAAATTCACTTCCTTGCTTTTGCTGTTTTAGCTCCAAAGCTAAGCAAGGCCAGCTGCTCAGGAAATACCATTGGAATGAACACATTATTGAACATGGAAGAATCAATCGAGATTGCTGTCAAAAATTTCACATGCTGCAAGCAGGCCAGCAATCAAAGGGCTCTTACGAAATACTTCTCAGCCATGTTGAACAACTTCATCTTTCAAAACTCAGGCACATGATCAAAATTACTTAAAAAAAAAAAAAGAAAAAATATAAATCATAGAAAAAAATAACCGAATTAGAGGAATTTCACCAGGAAACCAGGAGCTATTTTTTTGTTGTTAACACCTGACATAACATGACTGTTCTCTAGGTATTTATTCCAGATCAAATGAAGAGGAGGGGAAAAAGAAGTTGTAGCTCAAGATTACTTCTTTCCAAACAGCAAAGCCTCCTCGTTTTCTGACTGATTTCATCCTGGATTCTTTTCACTGACACGTTTGCTGACAACACACAAAGAACAGTGACTCTTTTAAAGGGCAACCTCAGCCCATTTTGCTGTAAATATTTGAACCCCACAGAGGTTTCTCTTCATCAGCTGACACTGATGAACAATTTGATGAAGCCAGAGCTGCTCAGGGCTCTCCTACAGCCACACTGAGGAAATTTCAGAGCTTGGAGCAACCTGGGATAGTGGAAGGTGTCCCTGCCCATGGCAGGAGGTGGAACTGAGTGAGCTTTAAATTCCCATCCAACTCAACCCATTCTGGGATTTTATACCAGGTTTCACATGTCCTGATGAAACAGATTGGTTTATGTTTTTTTTTTTTCCTGCATTTCCATAACGCTGTGCCACTCTGAAGTAAATATCTTCAGCAAGTCTGCTCTTCCTTGCATCAACAGATGGAATGTAGCTGCCTGTTCAGCTCCTTTTCCAAGCAAAGCATTTGGATTCTTCCTTATTTCCCTTAAAGAATTTTTTGGTGGCCTTCATCATCTGACAGTTCAGATCCTGCAGCACACAGGAGGACAATGTGAACTGAGGCTGTCCTTGCAAATTCTGAATTCCTCCATCACTAAGCTGAAGTAACCAACTTTGGCCGGGTTTTTCTTATTTTTTCTCTTAACTCTGCTGACCATAATGCATTATCATCTCATGGAATTTAGCTCTGGGATATTCCATTTGACAGTATCTGAAGTTCTTAGTTCCTTTAATATCTGCTGTCATGTGCCTTTAGTTACTGAAGTGTTCCCAAAAAAAGGGGCCACTTTATTCAAAAACTATGTACCTCCACAGGAAATAGAAAATGAAAAATCATGAAAAATTAACAACCAACCCTCAGGGTTCAGTGTCTATAAAACAGAAAAACACCCTCAAGCACCTCCTCTTTTCCCTCCTCACCCCACAAGATACAAAGAAGATACAACCTTCATAATGCTGTGACTCCACCATGAACAAAAAAACATATTAATAACCACTATTTTCCATTTCTGGCACCTCAAAACACTGCCCACAATGTGTATTTGAAGCCCAGCTCAAACAAATTGTTGCACGAGGATGATGCTCTGCATCTTTCTGCTTATACCCCAGACAGGGGGGTTAAGGAAATTTCTTATAAAAGCAAATAATTACAGAAAACTTAAGCCCCCTGCTGCTCCTAATTTGACCTGTTCTTTCAGCTCCAAGCCACAGCAATTGCTAATGGCCTGGGTTACTTAGCAGAAATTAAGTTTTGTCTTAGAATCTCTTGAATTAATGACCTCAGTGTGGAACAAGCTTTGTGAACAAGAGTCCTGAGGATCCTGGCAAACACGAGAAAATAAAGAGAACACAGGTTTTGAAGCTGAAGACTAAAAGGCTGCTTTAAAATTAAGATTATTTATAACATATTAGAGCTGAGCAGGTACTGTATTTGCCTTCCTGAGTAGAGAGAATGCACTATGTCAAAAATTCATTCAAAAATTCAAGTCTTGTCCACCTTGAAGAACAATGAATGTCTTTATTTTCTCTTCCTTTCTTATCAGGAATGGATTTTCAAGTATGCTCCTTCAACTTTTATTATGGCTTTTATGTCCAAGTCAAATAGTTTGCTCTTGGCCCAAGTGAAACTAAATACTGACAGTTATTGACTGTAAAAGGAAACTCTTAATAGGATGAATTACACCCTCTTGATTCTAACAACAATTTTGTGGAAATGTTAAATCACACACAATTGCTTGCACCATGATTCCCATTTTTTATTATACAGCTCAAGCTCCCAGAATTATACCTTACTGCATTGAAAGCAATATATTAATTGAGTAAATTCATATGAAGATTTCTTTTATTCATATGAAGATTTAGGCACTTTTAAGGTGTTTGGTACTTCAATTAACTTGCAACGTTATGAATTGTACAATCAGAACTCTCTTGAATAATGTTTAATTAGGATCCAAATGTCACAACAAAGGTTATCAGAGGTGTATTTAAAAGCATGTTTTACCTGGGAAAAGCTCATCTTGATTCAAACTGTAAAGTGATTTGAAATTCAGTGAACTGGGGGAATTATTATTAAAGTAGAAGGCACAGATCTGAAGAAATACTGAATCCCAGAACACAGAGCTTCCTGTGCAATTAACATAAATAATTCTGGCCTGTCCCTTTTCCTTGTTCACTGAAATTGGGATGCTCATAGCAGAAGGACTATTCTCAGGAGAGAAAGGCTGAGATTTGTTCTTCCACCAAACAAGCACTCAAGGAGAAAACTGCCAGCTGAAAAGTTCCAACTGTAGCTGGGATTTTTTACAAGTTCAAACAATCCAGGTTTTATGCAGTAATAAGAAACCTAACTGAATGATGTCCTTCTGTCCAAAAGGAAGGAGTAAGGTCACAGATGGCTGCCAACCACACCTTGGCAAGAAGCACTCGAGTGCAAAATTCTTTACCCCCCTTACATTTTCTCTGGTCTTTATTCACCAGGCAAGGAAGTGAGGTAAACTTGTCTTTGCAATTAAAATCATTATGTGATCACGAGAGGGTGAGAACGCCAAGAGGAACTGGCTTATCTAAAATTTGGATTTTACCTCCAGGTTGGTGACTGCAGTTCCTCTGACTGGAGACCACCCAAACCTCTGAAGAGCCCCAAAGGACACAAGAACCAGCGAGTGAATCATGAGGATTCAATAAAGCACAGGGCAGCCCCCAGAAATCACACAGCGACAAATCTCTGGCCAGCATTAGGAAACTTTGGGAAAACAGGCTGCAGCTTCTGCACTGAATTTTACCTCATTTGACAGGTCTCAGTTGCAAACAACCTCAGCAGATTTTGGAGGCCCAGCATTAGGTGTGCTGGGTTAGAGCCACAGGCGGAGCACTGGGGCTCTGCTGTCACCCTGTACCTGTCACATTCTCTGGAAAATCCCTTCGCCCAGGATTTTTGTCCTGGGAAGCTGAGAAGCCTCAGAGAAAAAGGAAAACAATTCTCATCTCATTTGCTTCTCCTGTGTTGTGCTCATGTGGAATGTGTTTGGAGATTGTTTACCCACAGGTGATTGTTCCATTGGATTCTGCTGTGAGTTGTTTGACTCTTCGGCCAATCGGTGCCAGGCTGTGTCAGGGCTCTGGAGAGAGTCACAAGTTTCATTATTATCTTTTAGCATTCTAAAGTAATAGCATTGTAAGTATCCTTTCTGTATTCTTTAGTATAGTACAATATAATATTCTTTAATATAATATAGTATCACGAAATAATAAATTAGCCTTCTGAGAACATGGAGTCAGACTCATCATTCCTCCTGTGTCTGGGAACCCCACAAATACAATAGTCATGGCTTTTCCTGGAGCTCCTGGGAGCCTGGGGCAGACAAGGCTGGACAACCAGCAGCAATCCTGGTGTGCTTGCTTCCAGCTACTCCCCCAAGAGATCAAGATCTCGTTCAAAGCAGCCAGGGAAACACACACAGACAGGGACCTCGGCAATCCTTCAGTGCCAAGCCTACAGCTCAGCTCCTTCCTGGGCCAGCTGGAGCTCACGGGGGAAATCCAGGATTCCTGGACCTTAATCAATATCATTAAGCAGAAGCCATTTATTGTATACATTACACACATATTTATATGTTCTACCAGCTGCTAAGTACACACTTCTAGATTGGTGCCTTTGCCTTCTTCACTCCTTTTCTGCCTGCATTTCCCAGTAATGATTGGTTACAGTCCAGCTGTTTCACAGCCCTCTCTTATCTAGTTCTTGCTGTCTTGGTACTCAGTTCCTCAGCCTCTTCCTCCTTAATTTAGCACAGTTTCTGTTTCAGTAGTCTTGATGGGCTCCTGAGGCTTTGCTAACAAACCTAGAAGCAGGCTGGCTGGTCACACTATGGCCAAACCTGGCAAATACATTGCAACAACCTCCGGTGGGTTTCACTGCTCCTCCAGCCTCGGTTTTTATGGATGTCTTTGTCTGCACACAGGACAGGAAGCAGCAGCACAGAAACCTACCTGAAAGAGACTTGCAAAACCCCAGAGCTGAAGAGAGAGCAGGGGAGAGCTAGGGAGTGGGAAATACGCAGAGAAAGTTTTGTCAAACACGAGGAATGGGTTTGGGTTTGATTTGTTGTTTGGTTGGTTGGTTTTTTCCCAGGTCACACACCAGACAAATTTTACACAGGATTTGGCCTGACCTTGCCTTGTGCAGGAGGTGAGACTAGATGACCACCTGTGGTCTCCCCAGCCTGAATTTTCTGTCACAGGTAAAGGTTTTAAAACTGCTCAAACATGATTTTGCTATATTAAGTTTCATATCAAATGTAAACACTTCAAAAAATTGAGTATTTCTCTAAGGAAAGCAAACTCATATCTATCCCTTTCATAACATTCTGTGTGGTATAACAGTGAGAAAATAAAGCAACTAGAGGGATTTTCCCCCTCATAACCACAGACAAATGATGAAGGTTCAAGCTTAAGAAAACAAAAAAACCCCTAATCATAACATATTAATATTACATGAAAAAAAATCTCATTAAAGCCATAGCGCTATGGCAACAATGCCTCCTGATACAATTAATCATACATTAATAACCCTAAATCATATTTCAGACTGGAATATCGCTTCCAGAAGAGAAGAACCACGTCCAAAACAACAACCTTTAAAGACACTGGACCGTCTTCTTCAAATATTTTAAAAGCAAAAGCAAACAAGTGCTGGGCAGCAGAAGGAAAGGGGCTTTACCTCCAACACCAGCCATGCCTGTGGGGAGGCAGAGGTCACCCATCATGTGCTTCCCATGGGAAAGGCTCCTGGGTCAGCTCCCAGCACCTCCCAGGGCAGAAGTGCTGAGGAGGGATGGAAACTTCTGTTCTTACCCAAGGGCAAAGCCCTGGGTGCTTTGGCTGGAGGAAACACTTACCCCAAAACCTTTCCAGTTTCCAGTTCCCTTCCTATCACTGCAGGCACTGCTCCCTCTCCATCTGCACCCAGAAAACCCCACAAGTGTTAAGGCAGCAGCTCTGGAGCAGGGGCAGCAAAGCCTGGCTTTGATTCAACATGGAACACAGGTATCCATCCCTTCATGCCTCAAAGCAGCCTCCCTCTTCTAATCCCTCCTTTTTATTTGCCTATAAAAAAGCCTAATTACTCAGCTGCACCATTTTCTGCGAAAACATCTGAACACTCCCACAAGATGAACTGGCTTGTTTAAACACCAGGTAACAGGAGCATGTAGAAGATTCATCCTGCCATAAAAAAAGCAGTTTCAGTCCTATCACACAATATGAAATTCCAAGACATAACTTATCCATTAGCAAAATTAGTTATCTTAATGTATGGATCACCAAAACTCCCACTTCAGGGACTGCCAAGTTTTTCTCTCTGCATAAGTTCCACGACAGCTTTCTTTAAATAGCTGAAATTTCAAGTGCTTTCCAAGTAAAACAAACTGTGAATTACAGTTCAATCATAACCATACAATAAAAATCACCTTCATACAACCACCAGCACTTTCAGGTCATTCCCCCTGTACACCATTGTTTTGTAGGGATGCCACAAGACAATTTAAAAACAAACCAGATGAGGTTAGGATTTTCTAGCATTTACTCCAATCAGAACCAGATTCTAAGACAACTTTTGGGAGAAACTCAAGAGTTTCTCCTAAAAACCGAAGTTTCTGTTTAACACACACAGTTTGTCATTCACCCAGGCCTCAGTGAGCCACTGACAGACTGAAAGGTGCTGCTCACAACATTTCACATATTGGAAATGCTGATTCATGTGTATGAAAAACTTAATTCATGAGGGGTTTCGTGCAGGTGCTGAAAAACACCTCATTAAGGGTTCACTACTCACTTCAAGTGCTCTTGTCTTTTCCAAGACTTAGAGTTTGGGCTACAAATGTTATTGAAAATGTATATTCCTACTTTACAGCAAATTATAACCTTGCTCTTTTACTGCTTTAAGTATTTATATTCACAGTGGAAAGAATAAAAAAAAACCAAACTCACACAGTTTTGCATGTATTCATTACTTAACTGTTCAGCAAATCTAATGCTAAAGGTTAATCTTGAGACAGGGACCAGATGTTCAGTCAGAAGGAAATTTTTCTCAAGAGGAGATACCCAGGAAGTCTGTCTCTCCAAGCTGCTCCAGCCCACAGAATTTCCCAGCACATTTATCCAACTGGGAAAAGCTGTGACTCAGCCCCCAGTTTAACCATGCACAGAGCAGAAACACCAGCTCTGAGGGCTGGAGAGCGCATGGAGCACTCAGGATGTTCTGAAGCACTCAGGTGAGCATCACCCCAAGCACACACAGCTCCTGTCAACATGATTCTTGTTACAAGCTTCAGAAGGAACTTTTAACTCTCAAAAATCTGAGCCGTGGAGTTGTTTTTAATGATAAACAGAGCACTCTCTCTGGATTCTCACCAGCAGAACATTTCACAGGTAAGTTTAACACCCGTGGATAAACTTGCCAAGTCTTCTCTTCTCCAGGATGAGCAGTCCCAGCTCTCAGCCTCTCCTCACTGGAAAGATGCTCCATCCCTTCATCATCTTTCAGTCCCTCACCAGATCTGCTCCAGTAAATCCCTATGTTGCTTTTACAAAGCAGCCCACAATTAACAGCAGGAGTCCAGAGGAAGGATCAGCTCCTTCTCTGTCCTCCAGCCTTCCTTCAGAAACGGAATCACAGTCTGGTTTGGGTGGGAAGGGACATCAAAGACCATCCCATTCCACTCCCTTCCTCCATCCCAGGCTGCTCCAAGCCCTGTCCAGCCTGGCCTGGGACATTTCCAGGGATCCAGGGGCAGCCACAGCTGGCTCTGGGCACCCTGTGCCAGGGCCAACCTCACAGGGAACAATTCCTAATTCCCAATATCCCACCCATCCCTGCCCTCTGGCAACAACAAAATTGTGCCTTTCACTTCTTAAAGCCATGGGAATCATTAGGAATAGGGAACCCAGGCTAAGGACAGGCTTAGCATGGGCTGCCACACACACTTCTTGTATCCAGGAGAATTTTAGCTCCTGCTGAATTTAACCTCCTGCGCTCGGCAGATCTCGTTTCCCTCGGCATGAGAAATAAACCCAAAAACCCCAGTTAGGTAAAGCCACAGGAACACCCCATGATCACAGCACACTCTGCTAACCCCCAAACACCACCAAGCCCCCCTGGCCGGGGCTCAGCACTCCCCAGTTGCCAAAATGCAATGTACATCCACGTGCATCCATGTGTCTGGCCTGGCCAGCAGCCAGCTGCAGATGCTCAGAGATTTTCAGTTACTTGCAATAGCGCAAGGCTGCGTTTCAAAATGAGGATAAAGCATCTATCCCCAGAAAGAAGAGGATTAGATATTCATTTAGGGGTTTTCATATTAAATCCAGATCCTGCTAAGGATGGGATGCCCTCTAAACCAATCCTAAATCCCCCCGTGGCCCCAACATGTCCTAAGATATCTTTAAGCTATTCTGCAACCCAGCAGGACAGAAAAGCCCCTCCCCAAGCCTCTGTGAGTGAAGAGGGCAAAACACAAACAGCACAAAGGGAAGTTGATGGCTAATTACACAATCTGTGCTCACCTCCTGCCCTTCCACTAGCCAGGATCCCATTGCAAAGTTCCTTAAAAACAGAAGTTATTTGCAGAATAATTTAAAACAGAAAAAAAAGGTGTTAAAAAGCCTGAAAATGTAATTTTTACTGGCTAAAAAAACCAACCCTGTGTCCCCACACTACAGCTTTATTTGACCAAATCTTCATAAGACTTTTCTGCTCACATCACACACTGCATTTGGGGACAACCACAAGCCTTGCAAAACAAACCAAAATTTTTGGACAACCAAAAGCCTTTTGAACACAAATTATTAACCCTGCCAATGGCTTTATGGGCATCAGGAGAAATCTACCCAAAAGCTCCAGCTGCATCCTGGGCTTTCTCTGGACTGTTTTTGGGCAGAGCATGGCAGCTCCAAGCTGTATAAATCCACCAGAGCAGTTCATGTCTTGGCTCAAACATTTCAACAAACACCTAATAAATAAGATATAGGGAGGCTGTATTATCACACCAAGGAATGATGATTTTACTCACCCGACAAGTATTTTTCAACAGCCTCCTGAGTAGACTGAGGTTGCTAATAATACAATTATTGATTAAGACAGGAAAATATATCAACCAAGTGTAAATCTTATGCCTTGACCTTTCTGAAATGCTCCAACCGTAACGAAATAAAACTGACAAATATTTCATTTGGAAAAGCACACCAACATATTTTAGGTGTCACCTGAAAATCCACAGCCCTTTCCAAGCTTTACAAGATACTTCTTGAATCATTAAGGTTGGAAAAGACCTCCAAGGCTGAGTCCAACCATTAACCCAGCAGCCAGAGCAGATTTGCATATCTACAAATATTGCAGGTTCTACAAGCACAGCAACATCCAACTGTGCTCATCTACCACCAAATCCACTGCAGGAAATGTTTCCAGTATTTGATACAGATAAAAGTCTTTAGTAAGGATCTGCTTCAACCTAAGCATCAATTTCCCCCAAACTGGAAGTACACCTGCCAAGGCAAAAATGCCTCTATTTTGTATTTTCCTGCGTAGGCATCAGGAATTTCACAGCAGCAAGGATTGGGAGCAGTTGATCCAAGAGGTACAACCACTGCTTGCCTGCTTTCCCAGGCAATCTCTAGGACAAAGTAAGACCATTTGGTTAGAGCTGTACAAGTCCATTTCCCAGCTGGTTCACAAACTGCCTCATCCAGGCAAGTCCCACACCTGTATTTTCCCCTGTTCACTATGGCAATACTCATTTCAGCCCTCTCTCCTCAGGCTGTTACAGCCACCTGCTGCCACCTGACCCTCCTTTTTTTGCAATATTACTGATTTTACCCAGCATCCTGAGGACTGTGTTCAAATGCCTGCATTTAGTTACAGGTACAGTGGAATATTTCCAGTCTTACATGGTTGTTTTTTTTTTTTTTTAAACCAGGCAAGAAAAGCTATTTATATATATATATATATATATTTTTTTTTTACCATCAGCCCTTCAAGGCAGGTTTCAGCAATACAAGAACACTGTAGGTAATTGAGATTCTCCTTCAGTTCCAACTCTGCTACAGCCACCATGAGGGACAGGAAAGATGGCACTGATGTGCCTGCTGGAATACCAAAGAGTGCTGTGACCTTCCCACCCAAAGCTGCTTTACAAGTCTATTTTGTGATTATTCCACAGTTCAGGTGAATGTATCAGCTACATAAAATTACTTTCTCAGCTCCTTGCCCATCATTCAAACAGAAACCAATTCCTCACTTCCTCATCTGCTTCCCAGTCCAGGAGCATTCATTTCATTTTCAGGTATTTTAAGAATTTTCTGCTAAATTCTCTAATTTTTTTTTTCCTGTCCTTCCTGCCAGCTCTTCAGACACCTCTTCTGCTACAGTGAATTTCTGCAGGGAACATTTGTACATTCCCTTCCCTATAACTAAATTAATTCAACTGTCTTAGTGAAGTTTAATAGAATAGCTTCCCATTTTGTTCACAATACCCTGACAGAAGAGAAATGATCACCTAACACAACAATTATGTTTTTCCAAGGCCTACATGGCTGCTTTCCCAACTTTTCCAAAGCAATTTCAGAGGAAGAAAAACTTCAGGGAAAATACCTTTTTCAATCACTCATTCCCAGACATACAAAAACATCAAAATGTTCAAATGGGGAAAAAAAAAAAAAACCCAAAAAAAACCCAAAAATAACATTGTGTGGGGTTTCTTTATTCACTGCAGTAGCCTATAAAAAGCTCCTTTTCCAGTCACAAGGGACAAAAATGACATTTCCATTGTCTACAGGCAAGCCAGTTGAATTTGGTATCTGTTGATAAACACTGAACAGGAATAAAAAGCTTGCAGAAGCCATGCACTTGCTAGAGGACAAATCTGAGGATCTGTCAGCCAAAATAAAGAATGCCAGTGCCCATGGCCACACACAGCGGGCAAGATCAGGTGCTGAACAATGGAAAAGAGCCCCAGATATTCCTACAGCAGTGAGGAAACCATTCCCCAGGCCCAGGATTTGAGGTGTTCTGCCCAGCAAACTTCACAGTGTTAAAATCAGGTGACGAAACACAAACCAGATAAATCCCAAAGGCAGGTTTGAGCCACCAGGCAGCAGCACCCACTGAAAACCAGAAAAACAGATTTTCATCCTGCTGACTGGAGAAAATGACAGCCTGGTGAGGAAGGAGAGGAGGAAGCCACTGGAGCAACTGCAAAGCAGAGCAACACAAATTGTGCCTCAGCCAGTGGATTACAAACAAGGAGGAGCTGCCAGGGATGGGATGGGATGGGATGGGATGGGATGGGATGGGATGGGATGGGATGGGATGGGATGGGATGGGATGGAAGGAAGCACAACAGGCCTGATAAGATCAGCCTCCTGCCCCCAGAAGCTGAAGCCACTCCAGCTTTTTTTGTTCTAATAAAGAACATCTTTAAAACCAGGGCTGAACATCTACAGAGAGAGGTACAGCCCAGAGGCCACGCTACAAAACCTGCCTCAAAGTCCACTCATGAAAGGAGAGAAAATTCATCTTCTTGTTCCCCCACCCAGCGGGACAAGGTGAGACTGGGACTCAATTTTTGGAAGCAATCTGAGTAAACAGCTCCACTTCAAACCCACTGAAGGTAAAGTACAGGAACACATGATTTCAAAAATCAAAATGATCACGGTAATCCAGGGAGCTTCTCTGTCGGGAAGGATTCCATCCTCCAGATGAAAGGATGTGGCTCCTCCACCGGGAGAGCTGCTCCTGCTCCTCCTGGGAAAGGAGCCTGTCCCTCTCTGGGGCAGTGGGAGTGTCACAGGGCTGTGCAAACAGAACACCCATGGTGCCAGAAAACCAAAGAGACGGCAGCGATGGCTGCAGCAAACCCAGAACAAGGGCCTTCCCTCTCCTTCAGACATCCACAGCTCTGCCAAGACATTTGAACCAAGGCATCATTCCCACTGCACTCTGGAAACAGATGTTTTCCAATGCCCAACACTTTGGAAAACCATTCTAACCACAACCAAGGCACAGATTTGCTCCTGATTTAGCTGGTTTGATAACAAAGCCAGGTCTCTTCCTTTGTCTTCTGCTTCCAGGTGATGGGTTGAGATTTGATCTAACATTTTGCAGCAATCCTTAAGTAAAAACAATTATCCCTTTGAGACTTGTTTAGGATAACTTCACAATTTCAGTCATGTACCTCAGTCCCCCGAGGGCTACTGAACATTTTCCATTTCCTTATGTATAATTAAACCTTTAGTATGCCATGAATTTCTACCTCAGCCCCTCTGCTTTACATTTGTCAACACACTTCACTCTGTCCTCATTCCATTCCTTATATTAGTTTAACCTGGTAAATGACATTCTTAGCAAAAAAAAATGTTGTTCTTCTTAAAATACAAGCTTCTCCAACTCAACAAACATCCACATTGTCAGACAAAAATGTTGTGGAAAAGAAGGGTGACCCCACCAGGATTTTGTTATGCCCTTAAGTGGAACAATGCATTTAAATTCAAATTAAAACATGACAGAGAGCAAAATGTCCCCAGAAATAGTGACACGAACTCAGGAAGAAGTGATAAGCAAGGAAGAACTACAGGAGAGGGAGAGGAGAAGAGCTAAGACACAAAAGGAACCCCACATTACCCAAAACTGTATTTTATGACAACCAAGCTTAGGTATGTCATAAATCTGCTTCATGAAATCCAGTGTTGTCAGAGTTGAAATCAAATAAGCAAAGAACAGAAACTCACTACTCTTAAACAGAATTGGGAGTGACCTAAAACATCAGTTAAAAAAAAAAAAATCTAATAAAAAAAGATTTTGCTCATAATTATTCCCTGTACTCCAGGAAGTATTCACACAGTTGTTACTGTGCCACCTATTGCTCCTGTGCTGAATGCTGAACACCATTCAGGAAATACAACAATAACTGTACAAACAGCTGTATTCCAGTTGCATAACATTCCAAATTATACTTCTCTTCACATTTGTATGGCATCAAACCTGCAAGAAGACTGCCTTTCCATGGAAGGGATCGGGGAATCCACAGAACCCACGAAACAGCCAGAAGGCAAATGCCTCTAAGAAGTAGGTCACTCCTGCTGCTTCCAAATTATTTACAATCCCCAAACAACCCACTGGAAACACAGCCAGCATTAACGTCGGAGGCACTACGGGCAAAGCACGTGCACTCAGAGAGGGGAAAGAAAACACTGCACTTCAGCAGCCACTGTCAAATCATAGGTAACTCTCAAATAATAGACCCTGACTCCAAAAAGCCACTTGTCTTGCCCTGGAAACAATAGCAGTTCACATAAAATGTAGGCACAGCCTTAGTTCAATGAGGTGACTGTCCAAAGCGTGTGACACAAAACATCTACAATGTTCCATGAGAATTTGGCCTCCTGGTTTGGAAAGCATACATTGACCTCATTAGAAAGGTTGTATTTGCTACTTTTCACTGTTTTCTAGGCAAGAAAAAGCCAATTACTTCCAAACCTCTGCTTTACAGGGGCCCAAGACATTCTGCCAGCCCCTCGTTAGCTTCAGCTGATACCCACTAACTCTTCTGGGATACCAACAGCATTTGAAGGATCCAGCCTTCACACATTGCTCTCAATTTTCTGGCAGCAGACTGTGGCAAATCACTGTTTACAGCCAGCCATCCTACACTGGAGAGCTAAAACCCCATAAATTATAAAAGCCAGCCGGTCAAACCTTATCTTCATACCTGCAGTAATTCCGCAGTGCGACACGGCTCCACTTGGAGTCCCTCTCCCCCTCCCAGCCTCCCCACCACAGCACATTTGGAGCAGAGACTCCTTAAAAACCAACAAACTGAGGTCAACTCACAAAAGAAATGGGACTTCCTAATATTTCACTCTGCTGGCAAAACAAGATGCCTGTGCAGCTGTAATTGTCCTTGGAGCTCAGCCAGTTACGTGCTTTCACTTTCCAGATAAAAATGACCCTCATCTTTCCAGGATACAGGACCATCAACAGGGAAAAAACATGTCACCAGCACCATTTATCCTACATAGGATGCATGTGTGGGGTTACCTAGGATGACCTTCCTCTGGACTCTGAGCTCAGCACCAGATGGGATTTAAATACACATACCCCCATCTAATACTGCTAAAGCATTTCCCGCTGTGGAAAATGCAGGAATTAGTACCTGCTCCAGAACAAAGGAATTGTGGTCCAGACCAATTCCTTCCTGAAATGATTTGAAATGGTCACACAGAAAACAACGGATGATAGAGTCTCTCCATGAAAAACAGTGAAAACCAAAATCCCTTCTTAATTCAAACAGTGATAAAAAATGTGGAATTAAAACCGCACAATACTAAATAAAACACACTTTTTATTTAAAATGTGCTTCTCCCCACAGGCATGCAAGGGGTATGAACACAAAGGAACTTTCCCTGGCGTGGTCCAAACAGTTGGCTATCACCAGCTTCAAATCAGGGAGACTTCAGGGACCCTACAGAACTCCAGTCCTATCTGTTTGCTTGAATAAAAATCACCACAGCCTTGCAAAGGTCAGAAGCTTTCTCTCAGAGCCAAGATCTCCCAATCTGCTTGCTACAGGTCTTACTACTTGACACAAAAAAGAAGTCAAAAATACCTTGTGGTCTGGAAGGTCAGTGAGGCCAGCTACAGGTACCTCACAAAAGGAACAGGAGACCTGAACCACCACAGAACTATCTTTCCTTTTAAATTACCACTCTGTGTGACCTTATCAAAAGGAAAGAGACCTTCAAGGGAGATAAACATCAACTGATAAACCAGAGCTGGAAAACCCAAGTCCTTTCACTACAGAGGCAGAGAAGCAGATTCATATTCAGGCTGCAGCCAGGCCAGGCAGGGCACTGTGCGTCCCTGCTCTGCACTCAGGACAGTTTTGGGCACCACAGCATCAGAAGGATCTAAAGCTGCTGGAGAGCATCCAAAGGAGGGACACAGAGATGCCAAAGGGCCCAGAGGGGCAGCTGAATGAGGAACAGCTGAGGTAAGCTGGCTTGCCCTCCTGGAGGAGACTGGGGTCAGACCTCACTGGGGGCTGCAGCTCCCTGGCGAGGGACAGCTCCCATCTCTGGGACAGGACCCAGGGGACAGCTGGAGCTCTGTCAGGGAAGGTTCAGGGTGGCTGTCAGGAAAAAGTTCCTCTCCCAGAGGGTGGCTAGGCACTGAAAAGGCTCCCCAGGAACTGGTCACAGCCCCAGGCTGACAGTGCCCAAGGTCAGTGCTGGGGGATGCTTGGACTCAATCTTAGAGGTCTTTCCCAGCCTTAAAGGTTCCATGACTACTGCAGCACATGAACTAGGTAACCACGCAGAGCTGTGAGATCATTCCAAGAGCAGAGGGAAACACAACAGTAGATTCTTTTAGGATACTCATAATACATGCCTGGTATCTTTCATTTTAATTTTCTTCTGAAGTGCTGCTACCCCTCATCACCCTTCCAAACCACAGCTGACCACAATGGCAATGAATGTGATCTCAGTCAATCTGAATGGCCAAAAGTCAAGTGTCTTGTGCTGTATTTTAAGTTACACTAACAAAATTCAAGCCAGCTCTTATCACAGTCTTGACATGATTTTGCTTAGGTCCTCCTAGCTCTGCTTTCAGGTTGTGTGTATATTCCATAGGGTGCCTGCTCTGTAAGCACAGCTGTATGTGAAATTTAACTACCACTTCCAAATCCCTAGAACGCTCTTCTAGCCTTAGCTAAAATACCCATGTATTCAATTAGCACTTATCTCCTAGGAGTAACATTTATTTTCATCATTAACCGAGCACGTGTCCATCCATTTTTAAAGCTGTGGCTCCTCCAAGGGAGAGAACAGTAGCTGAAAGGGCTTTTATTTTCTTGTGGTGAAGGCATGCTAAAATAGACATAAAACGCCTGACATAGTGCAGAGCCAGGTGTCCAATTCTTCCTCTTAATGGCTGGAGGCAAAGAGCAGAAATAGCTTTGACCCACTTCTGCAGGAACCCATATGACCATTCTGTGTTAAGGCTCCTGTTCTGTTAATTTATTCTCTGCAGAAAACAGCTGAACCAAAGGGATTTTGAACTCGCTTCACTTGCCACACACGCTCACCAGAGCTCACCCTGGTGAAAAAATTACATTTATTTTAAAATATTATTATTTTCAGACAAGTGCCATCACACAGTGGTACTGGGAGGGAGTGGAATTAAAAAAAAAAAAAAAAAGGAAATCAGGAATTTTTCTAGCAAGAAGCTTAGATAAAATCCTCACCGTAGCAGCAGTGCCTGTATCATTCCCACCAGGCTTACTCTGCTGCAAAAGCAACACTTTCAGTGAATAATCATCAGCATACACATGGAATACTGATAAAGGCTTTGGAGAATACGGAAGCTCATCAGGATAACAGAATTACGAGAATAAAGGCGAGTTATTTACATATATTGAACTATCTCTTCACATCCTGCTTTGTCTTTATTCTTAAGGCAACCCATCTTCCAGCTGATTTTTTAGCATTATAGAGGCAACACCAAACAGACACCTGCCTGTAAGCAGAGCTGCTCATAAACTCTTTCCAGACTCAGAAAGAGCAATGCCTTTTTATAGCAGAGGAGATTTGGACATATCAAGCATATTTTCAGTTTTTCTCCTTCAAGTTCCAGACACTGAGAAGAGCGTCCTCTAATAGAATGGGTTGGGTTGGAAGGGACCTTAAAGATGATCCAGTGCCATGGACAGGGTTAGGGTTACTCCTTTCTTCAGGGTTACTACTTCCTACTATCCCAGGTTGCTGCAAGCTCCAGCCAGCCTGGCCTTGGACACTCCCAGGGATCCAGGGACAGCCACAGCTTCTCTGGGCATCTGTAACAAATCCATTTTGTCCTCTCTGTCTTAGAAGCCTTGAGAGCCTCAGCCTTTCTCTGAGGTCAAGCAGCAGAGCTGGTTTCCCCAGGCTGACCCCAGCTGCCTTGAAGCCCCAGCAGTCACAGACACCTGATCTACAACAACGACCAAACTGCCCTCCTTGGGTCCAGCTCCTCCTCTGTGCAACAGGACGGTCCTGAAGGTCCCTCCCGGCCCAAAGCAGCCCACGAATCTGTGACTGCAGTACATATGTACAAACATCACTGTCCTGGAAGTGCTCTGCCAAGAGTTAGACAGCCCAGGGCAAGGGAAAGGGCAACACCACCACCGAGAGTCACTGCAAGCACTGCAACAACCTGCACCCATGGCCTGGGGTGAATTGCACTTCCACACACACTCCAGCTCTCTGCTCCTAACAGGGATGTGGGGAACAGGGATAACATTAAACAAAAGGCTGACAGACATCAGCAGGACTAAAAGCAGAGGAGACACAAGGCTTCCCAGCAGATCCCTTTTCCCTTTCTGTTACGGAGGAAGCACACCCAAGTGCACAAAGCAGGTGATAATTATTTTAAAGTTACAAAAAACCCACCTCTTCCTTGCCCAATTATGAGGTGTGGATTTTAAACCTTCTGGAAGGGAAGTACCAAGACCTCCTCATCAATATCCTCAGCAGATCCCTGCACAGTGGACTGACAAGCCAAGTGCCATGAGCAGATGGTTCAAGGTTTAGCAGGAACCACTGTCATATGCTAATTTGCTATTAATTACAGAAGCTGTCATGATTACTGCAGTACTGTGCGCTGAGGAAGGCTGCCAGAAAACACAGCCATTAAGGAAGGTTTTTGACTAATAAAGTTTTGGATAAAAGTACAGCATTTTTAGTGACCAAAGGGGGGAGAGCATACAGTCATTGTGTTTGCTATTATACACACAAAATCTGCATCAGCAGCAGTGCTAAACCCAGTCCTTACTGGTTTAGGGTGGAATCCCAGACTGGTTTGGGTTGGAAGAGACAATAAAGATCATTTCATTCCCTCCCCCATTGCCATGGGGGGACATTTACTGCATCCTGCTCCCAAACAATTGTTCCTTCTATCAGTCACCTTTACCCAAGTTTTGAACTGCTGACTTGACAGCTCAAGAACATCACCAGGTTTTGAGCAAATGCTGTCACTCATCACTTTTCTCACACATAAGTTGGTAAGAAAAATGCCAGCAGGTGAAAATAAAAGCTTACCTCACAATTTCTAACCTCAGTATCCCATCAGTTGTGGGACAGAACACAAAATTACTTCGTCCTGCTAAAGTTTGCCCAAAGGGAGGGATAAAGCTACCCAAATCTCTATATTCCCAAAAAGTTTAATGGGTATGTAAATAAATAGCTCTTTTTTATTTCCATCAACATTTTCCTGACCCTCAAAGTACAGAAATACCAACACCTCTCTGCTTATTCATTTTCCACCCTTTCAAAGACAATTTCCGTATGGATTTTGTACGGAGCAAGTTGTCAATAACAGCATAATAGAGATTTATATCCCTACCTATGTCAGTTCCTAGAGGTTTTCACTCAGGGGTGGTAGTCATTTGTCCTTCCAAGTCTTATCAGTCAGAGCTGCTCAAAGCTCGGGCAGACAGGGAAAAGAGATCTCAAAAAAGGATAGGAACAACCAAAAAACTTCAGGAATTTCCTTCCCCTCAACACACAAATCCTATTAGCAACTAAGTAGTCGTCAGTGTGAATGACTAACAGCAAATATTTCATATATCATCTGGAAAGAGCCAAGCCCCTGAGATCTCATTATCAGAACCAAGTGCCCCAGCTGACATGAATTATTTACTGCAAACCAGTGTTTTTGATTATGCATATGCATTATATGCTGAAGGTACATCTGTGTCCCAGTTTTAAAGCACCACGTGGAGACAAAGCCAGAAACAGCTAAAATCTAACATTCATTCCACAGAACAAGATGATGCCCCTGGCTGGTAAGTTTACCCATCACATGTGATAGTACACAGATGTCTGCAATACAACCCAAAGGTAAATTAGAGTAGCCTGGAGAATACAGGCATTTTTCTTCCTTTTCTTTTTGACACCCTGACAGAAAAGAAAATTCTTGGTCTTAATCACCTGTACCCAAAGCACAAGGTGATCCATTTCAGTTGTCTGAGTGACAGCACACAGGGAAACAGACACATCACAACACACTCCTTCCCATTTCCCTCATCTGTTTCAGACCTGTTTCTGTCCTCTACAGTGCAATTTCAGAAGGAAATCAATTACTCATCCCAGAAACCAAAAGCTTGTGGATTGCAGCATCCAAACTCTGACCATGGGGCTTCCCCCATTTCTTCTCCTTCTCTGACCTCCAGAAAGCAGCCCTAAGTGGGTTGCCTGACCACAGTTTCATCAAAATGGAGTGCAGCCTCACTTGCTTCTTTTTTTAGGACCACACCAAAACACATTTCATACTTCCACTTCATTAACATCCAACTCAACAGGTGTTTTCACACTGATGCCTCTGACAGCCATGAAAGTGCCTGTAGAGCAGCTAGAATGGTATCTTCCATTTCAGTGTTAAATCTAGTCTTACCTTTATGCAGAATCATTATCTTCATGTAACAGAATTGAGAGTATTTGTAACACTAGTCTGAAAAACAGCCCAAGCATGTATGAATACAACAGGCATTGCTGATGGAAAACAGACAGCAATTATCACGTCAGTAATGGGGGGCTCATTCCCAGCACTTCATTAGGCTGATTTAAGACAGCTTTCATATATATATATATAACATAAACCCCTTGCTCCTATACAGGGAACTCTTCTTCCTTGTGCTCCAAGTGTTTATTCCCCTTGTTTAATCAACCAGACCCTGACCTGAAGGCAGAAATCACAGGTGTCATGTACACAAAAAGCAGCTCAGCTCCCAACACCTCTTTTAAAGTACAACTCCACCCCAAGAACGCCTAGATACATTCAGTAAATACATTTAAATTTGTTCCCACTGCCCTACACAGCAACTACCTGGACTTCAATCTCAGAGAGAAAAGTAAAGGGGACTGATCTTGCTGCGGTTTAACCCTGGTCAAGGAGGAACATCTGTTTGCAGCACCCCTCCCTTATCAGTTTGGAGATACTGACAGCCAGAACAAAGCACAGAGCAATTACCAAGCCAACAAGGCACAGAAACATGTCCTCAAGGGATCTGTAAGCATCCTACACTCTTAATTTTAACCACCAAACCAGACATCTCAAAGGAAAACTTTCAAAAGCAGTGGGATTTGATGTCCACAAGCCCTTCTGCAAAGCTACCCACAGGCTGGGAGCATCAGCCAGAGAGAAACAGGATACAGCCAGGGAATAACACCTCAGGTTACCTCCTGCCAGTGCTGAGGGCAGGGAACAGTGCTAGCACCTGAAAGCAAACCAGCACTGACCCCTGCCAGATCACTTCCCAGTGCTCAGGGTTACGATTTATTTTCTCCTAAACCACACAAATCTACATTCACCTGCCAAAGAAACACAAAGAATGTGAGTATAGGAACATAAGCAAAATAACATTTTCTATCTGGTCAAAATAAACCAAAGTCTTTGCTCTGCTACCAAATACATCTAAAACTGGTGGTGCACTTGAGACCAATGCTAGTGACACAAATCCTTCCTTCTTTTGCCTTCTGTCTTCCAAATCTTCTCATTCCCACCACCGACATCCTCCAGCCCCTCCCCACAACACCAGCTTTCCTCTAACAGCACAGTGCCAAAGACCTTTCCCTCCAGATTCTTCTATCACATCCTCTCTTGCAACAGTCCCCAGCTGTCTTCCCCCCCAGCTGAAAGCAGACAGGACCTTGCACATCCTGTGAACAATCCCCACACACAGCAGGCTCTGGGATCCCTGGATTTGGAGGCTTCACTGGCACAACTGTTCCCATGGCATTGCCCGTCCCTCTGCCGGCTCTGCAGGCAGGAGAAGGGAACTATTGAGCTCAGCTCCTGCATCTGCACTGAGCTGCATCTTCACAGCTCACTGCTGGCCTTGTGTGAATCAGAGAGTGAGGGTTTAAAATTCAAGCATCCATTTCAATGAGCTCCTCATCATTATTTAGCAGCACTGAGAAATACAGTTTGCTACCAAGCTTAGCCCCAGATTAATGGCCAACCTGCCCCACATTCCTAATTTATCACTGCAAATTTCCAAGTAGATTCAATAAGTAGTATAAACACACAAGTGTAACAGATAAATTACTGGTGCTAGAATATTTTAACCTGGAGCAAGTACAAGTGATGAAAGCTGAGGTTATTTTGATTATAGATTTCAGCTGTGGGTTTTGATGTAAAGAGCAAAGTTGGACACTAATTCACCCCTTGAACTGAACTGGCAGCAGAAGCTCAGAAACAGGTATGGTCACCAAAGGTGCCCCAAAATGTCAGGTTTTAGAGCAACAGCCCTAACAGAGCTAACTGAAATTCCAGGTCTCCCTTTGCCACAGTCAGGGACTAGTTTTTTCCTAGCAGCAGTAAACCCACCCCCCTAAACATAAGACCTGGCAAAACACAGGAAAAGCTGGCCTAATCAAATAAAGCAATAATAACTTGCAGTCAGAATTTCTATGCCATGCCTTACACACTAACACTGAATTAGGAGATTTAGGAAACTTCCATGGATTGAGCTCTACACCTGTGTGCACGGGCTGATACAACACTAGAAGAGGAAAGACTTGGCACCGTGGTTTGTTAATTGTTTTAGTTCTGTTATTTCACAGAATGACAGAATATCCTAAGTGGGAAGTGACCCCTAGGGATCATCAGTCCAACTTCTGGCCCTGCATGGACACCCCAACAATCCCACTCTGGGCCTGACAGAGTCCTCCAAACCCTCCTGGAGCTCTGGCACCCTTGGGACTGTGATCATTCCCTCGGGAGCCTGGGCAGTGCCCACCACCCTTCAGCCTTGCATTATTCAGCTGCCTCAGTGCCAACTCACAAACCTTTAAGGAGGGAAGATTCTTGAGACATTCACAATCAAAATTCCATATACCCAATCCTTAATCCCCGTTTTAACACATTCTTTTCTCTGCTCTCCCTAGGTGTGAACCCTGGACATTTAAATATTCCTTCCACCCTTATCCCAGCCTGGGAGATAGTCTCATTCTCAACTCCCAGCACATTTATTTGCTCTAGAAATCCTTGGTACAGCACCCCCAGACACCCACAGCACATGTGCACTACCAGCACCCTAACACACACAGAAATGCATCCTAAAGTCAGAATTACCTCTTTTGGGAAGGTTACTCACACAGACTAATGGCTCCAGGTGCTAATTCCATATCAGCCAGCACTCCTTGCAGGACATTGTTTTCTATATGGTCCTGCACAAACAAGCTTCTAGAAAGCTCACAGTTATTCTCACTGCTGTAAAACAGGAGGAAAGGAAAAATACAGACCGACAAATTGCTTATATTAAGTTCATTTATTCTATGGACAGTGCATAATTGTCATAAAACAGTTCACCATGAGTGGTAACTTTCCACAAAGCTTACAGTCAATTTATGGAGAGTTCTACTTTTGCATATGAGGAAAAAAGAGTTAGTGCCAACACCTATAAAATTTGTGACAGTGCTAAGAAAAATTACATCTCCTTAGGCACTTTTCCTTTAAAAAAAGAACCTCTGAACTCACAGTCATACATATCTCACTAAGCAAAAGCATGCTGGGAATGTTCAAACTGCTCTC
Source organism: Pyrgilauda ruficollis (assembly GCF_017590135.1). Taxonomy (NCBI): domain Eukaryota; kingdom Metazoa; phylum Chordata; class Aves; order Passeriformes; family Passeridae; genus Pyrgilauda; species Pyrgilauda ruficollis. The sequence continues at coordinate 151,652 of NW_024516098.1, read as the reverse complement.
TGGCTGTCTGAAATCTCTCAGCTCGGGGTTTCTGTTTTGGTTTTGTTTAACCTTGGCCTGTGAACTCTCAGTGTCAGCCACACCTCCCATAACTCTTCCTGTGGAAAGAGATTTCAAAGTTGAAGCACAGGGATCTGAGCTCTCTCTCCAAACCAAGAGCTGAGCACGAGGCACAAGTCCCACAACAGGTACTTATTTAATACCATTACTCCTGACACCTCTGGGCAATTTTCTAATTAAAGTGAGTAGCTGAGAGGTTCAGAGGCTTCACTTTCAGCCTGTGAAGAAGCAAAATAAGACGAGAGTGGAATAATCTCAGGGTTTCCAACCCAAAGGCAGCAGTGCAGCACATGGAAGTTACTGTGCACCAAGTTGCTGCACAGTCCTCTGAAGGCTCTCTCAAAATGATGCAACTTAAAATTCTTCACTTAGAGGACTGACTGCAAGTATTTCTTTAGATATAGAGCAGGTGGGAATGACAACATGCAAACAATTTATAGGGGCATCCTCAAAACTGACTTTTAAAACTGTCCTACTACTCTTTAGGCAAAGGCAGCACTATGCTGCTGCAACTACTACCATCTGTGAGGTTAAATACATGTAACTATTAAAAAGTGGATTTGACTTGTAGGTTCTGAGGTCAACAGGAGGATTTTATACTGGAAACAAGTCTCTGGGTCTGGTCCCACAAGATAAACCGTCACAGAACTTGGACACTCACCCTCAGAGCCTGGATTCAGCTAAACCAGCTTCCTTACTTCATCTAATTTTAAAAAACAGGGTGAAATGTTATAAACCAAAAGGCAAACTAGAAAACTGCTGTGAGACAATCAATTCTCATTGTGACTCATACTGTTAGAAGAGCCACAAAACACTCTTACAGAAAGAATACTAATTACTTGCATAAACAGTACAGAAAATGGAGAAAAAATAGGAAAATCGCCCAGATGCAGGAACACTTGTACAGCAGCATTTTGAGTCCCAGTCCTGTGTTAAACTGGCTTTCTTAATTTCTTCTGCAAGTCCTACAAAATGCAAAAACAAACTACAGGTTCTCCTTTTTCCTGCATATCACTTGGCTTTCATCCCATCTTCAAAGGACTAGAGAATCCAGTTTGACTTCTGTATCTCATTACCTCCATCTACTGGCAAGAGCTGCTCCTGGTTTATAAACCCCCTCCAAACCCAGCTCAGACTTAATTCTTTTTTAAAACCCTAATTTCAGAAATACTGATAATGAAATAAGTGAGAAGGAAGAACACAATTCAATTCCAAAACACCTGAAGGTACAGACCAACTTGTAGACCTCACACCACTTTTTTTTTCTTTCTTTTTTTCTGATGTGTAGAATTTATTTCTCCCTACCAGTGTATGAAATTTATCTTTAGGTTGAAAATCAACAGCAGGAGGCACAGCCTAAGAGTCCATTTAAAATATTAATGTGATTTCCCATTAAACTTCAAAGCCTTTACTGGTAACACATTAGATACAAAAACAGAAAATCCTGGAGTGGTTTGGGTTGGAAGGGACCTCAAAGCCCAACTCATTTCACCCCTGCCATGGGCAGGGACACCTTCCACTATCCCAGGGTGCTCCAAGCTCTGTCGAGCCTGGCCTTGGACACTTCCAGGGATGGGGAAGAAGAGTAACAGAAGCAAAAACGGCTCCTATTTAAAAGAATTCCTGGACTAACACAAACATCCCAAGGCAATCACACTCCCAGCCTCTATTCCTACACAAAGCCATAGTTCTTCTGCAAACCAGTTCTTCAAAACAAGTTAACAACAAAATAAATAACACACTACAATTCAGGCACACCAAAATATATTTTTAACACTAATGAATGCTGATGGTCTCTACAATCTTGCTTCCCCTACATTAACCCTTATTAAGTGGGATCCCCAAATGTGCCTGGAATTTTTCCTTCTATTCAGCTGTTCTTTGTAAAGTATTAGATTATTTTAAGACATCAAAACCATTTGTTCTAATGCAAAATAAAATGCATGCTTTCCTTTTTCCCAGACCTTTTTATGCTATTTATTGTACTGCTCCTCATCCCCAAGCCTCACAGCTGTCAGCAACCAGAAGAGGGCAACATTTGAAACAGTATTTAAAACCACTACCAATTCCATCAGCTGCAGAGCACTGGGACTCGTTTAGTCTTACCAAAAACCACCAGGATGTCTCAAAGCTCCTCATTTACCACTGTTACACGATATAAAATTTCCATTTCCTCCTTCTACAGATCCAAGATCTCCACTGAGTGATTTGATCAGAAGATTTTTGTAGCAGTTTTTAATTAAGTACTTTCCCATCAGCGCTGCAGTATCATGATGCTTCAGCCCAAGCGAAACTGTTCTGTAGATACACTACTGTTCACCTGCATTATTTTATGCAGTGAATTAAAAAATGAGACCTTTTCTGAAGCATTTCAGACTCTTTATTTACCACCCTGTGTTCCTAAAATACACTCAGTGTGCACAGCTCGTTTTTTCATGCAACTTACTTAACTTTTACAATAAAGTCAAAATGATGATCCACTTAAGACAAGGGAAATGCAAAACCTTTTCATCTCACGATAAGTAACACAGATTCAGTTATTCTTTGAAATTCAGTGAGCAAAACACGCTCTGATCCATCCAAGACAGTGCTGCTCACTGATCCACAAGCAGAGCCACAAAATTCTCTAAGAGACTGCTGCTATGGTGATGCCTCTTCAAGAGTGAGCAACATCCACAAAAACACCGTGCAGAAACATGGCAAAAAAAACTCCTTTGGGTTTTAAATAGTAAATTTCAATTTGGGGAGTGAGAGAGAAATGTTACCATGGAAAAACAGTTTTAAGAATCTGAATGCTCTCGATCAAAGTTAAATCTGGGATTCACCCGAGAGGTTTGTGTTTTTCCTTACACAGATGCCAAAAGGCTGCATTAATTTAATCTTTAAAAAGTGTATTGCTGCTAAATCTGATTTTTAGCTGTTCCTCAATGTCTGACATAGTTCACACTTGGGAATGAACCTGTGTTTATGAGTTTGTTCATATTGTGCTTGATCAAACCTGCTCTAACTTTACCTGGTCCAGGTTGGTGCTGGCTGTGAGGAACCCCATGAGGAACCAGCAGCTGAAGGCATCCAGGACTAATCCCTGCCTGAAAACAGAATATTTCCAACTTGGATTGATTTGGGTGTAAGGATGAAGATGCTTGGTACTCTGTATCAGAATCCTTCAAGATTTCAGCCCAGTTTCTACGAGAACTAAATACTTACTGTTTAAGTCAGGCTGATGTAATTTAAATTCCCCATGGTTTTACAGATGTATTGAGTTTTCAAAGACAATAAAATATTTTCAAGCTATGATATAAAGAAATTTTAAAACCAAATTTCACTTCATAACTAAGCTTCACTCATGGAAAAAAAAAAAAAGTCAAAATTTTGTAACAGGAAAGTAAGTAAAAAAAAGGAGTAAAAATTAGTCACAGAAGAAGTGGAAATGCCACACTGATTTACTTATACTGGTTTAAACATCCACTCCCAGGCTGATCTTTCCCCAGTAATCTAGGAGGAAAAAGAACCCAAACTGCCCTTTTGTACTAACTCCTGAATACCAAGAGTTTGGGACAAGAAATGTCACATTTTTTTTTTCCAGTATGTCCAGATAAACTGGCCCTTAAGGCTGACTAATGAGGCAGCTGTTTAAGTGAATGAAAGATCATGAACCAAAAAGCTCCTGAGCCAAGATCACACAGCTCTGTTTTGTGTGTGCATGATCCCCCTCAGATGTTTTCCCAGAACTGCACTTCCTGTGCAGAAGCTGCTTTAAGCAAAATATTCACACAGATGTAAAATTTAGAAGGTGGGACAAGTGTTGTTAATAAAGTAGCTTTTAATTTATCTTATTGTGAAAAAATTAAATATGTAATGAGTTCTGCAGTCACGTATTTCATAAAAACAGAGCACACACCATCCTCATCCTCCTTCAGGCTTCTCCTGCACTCATCCCTGTCAATAATCAAATAACCAGATCTAGAAATACTGAGTCAGACATCAATATTGATAAAGGCTTTTTATTAAGTTGAACATCATTTTGTATTCTTACTCCTCTGCCAGGACTGTATGCTGTTTTTCATTTATCCATCTACTCATGTACAAACATTGCCATTTTCTTTAAAAAGCACTCTTTTAACATGCTGCAAGCTCATGATCCTAATTCAGATTGTTTCTTGCCATATACACAGCACAAATTTATTCTCTTTCCCTACTGCATATTATACCTCCTATTCCAACTAGAGAAAACTGACTACATTTAAAACAGAATGTTGTATTTCCCATCAAACCAAGACCTGCAAGGCCTAGAGCCAGTATTCAAGGATTATGGGATTCCAAACCCCTGGACACTCATTAGCAAATGAGTCTTCAATACCAAGTTCCTGGAACAAGATTTTAGCCTCATTTGCCATTAATCTTTGGAATTTCACTGGACTGACATCACAGCAAACTCCTTCTGCTTCCAAAAGTCATCTGGATTACTGGCATTTGAGTTCTTCGTGTACCAAGCAATTCTGCTTTTATTAATACACCAATTATTAATGTTAATTACTTTGCCATCAACTAATTTTTAGATGTTCATAGCTGAGGATCTGGAATGGCAAAACTCCACAAAATCAACAGAAAATAAACACAGAATAAGCCCGAGTGTTCCCTTTTTAAACAGGTTACCAGAAGAGGTCCTGATGGAGGCAGTGGTAAATACTTTTTAGGCAAAGCTACCCAAACTAACATAATGCTTCCTCATGGAAGAGAGGATTCACGATGGGAAGCAACATTTCACCTTCAGAGATCATGAGCAACATCTACATTTTCTCCTCTGCACAGGTACAGCCCACTGATCAAGAATGATCTGCCCACAGTATTTATCTTGCCACTATGTTTCTCCAACAGACACATAGTCACATAAATATTGTCTGGTTAAAAAAAAGCATCCATCAATCCAACAATTACTTTCCAATATTTTAAGATTATGAATATTGCTAATCACAGTAAAACAATCTTGCTCTGTCCTTAGTGTAATGTTTCATCTCTGTTCACACAGGGAGAATTTAAATTTTTTTTGAGATTAGGCACGCTTATTAAAAACACCTTGATGAACTGGAAGGTTCTTTGCCTGATTACAGAGCCCCTCCTCTTTCTTCAGTTCACTGCACAGCTCCCAGCACCTGAGGACTTTCAATTAATCACTGAAATCTCTGCAAAACTGAAATGCTCCCTTTATTCTGCATAGCCTGGACCTTCAGAAACTTCTCCAAATTTTTATTTTCATTTCCAGAGTCAGGTTTCTTTTAGTAGCTTGACAATATTACTTTGGTACAGAAGACTTCATAAGAACCTCAAATTCATTTGTATCTGCTACTTACAGAATCTCAGACTGCTTGGGGTTGGAAGGGACCTTAAAGCTCATGCTATTCCACCTCCTTCCACTATCCCAGGGTTGCTCCAAGCCCCATCCAATCTGGCCTGGAACACTTCCAGGGATGGGGCAGCCACAATTTAAGATCTCATGTTAAGTCTGCCTCTGTTAAATCCTGGCTTGAAAAGGACTTACTACTTATATATGAGAAGACAAATTTTAAAAAACTCACTCTAAAAAATTGTTATTTCCATTCCTAGCATCTAAAATTCTGAAAGTTAAGAGAATTCCCTGCTACCCATTTTTCAAACCATGTAGTTGAACTTGGTCACCACCAGGATCTCCAGGATGCAAGATCCAAGCAGGCACTGATGCTGCCAAGAGTTCAACGGACAAGAGGCTGATGAGCATCAGGAAAATCCTACAGGGCCTCATCTCCCATCTTTTTATAAAAGCTGACACTGGATCATATTAGTTGCAGCTCCAAATACAGTAAATACCACCAGTATGTATTTATATTTACCCAGAGCCCAATTTTTTTGTGTGTTATTAACATTATACAATTAACATGTTCTTTTGACAGGCACCAAGCTCAGATGAGTTCATACTGGGCAGGAGTTAATTAGTGCTGAATTCCAAAAGCAGAAAATGGAACAGTTTGGGGGTGGGATTTATGTAGGGATTTATGTAGCAGGTTTTTTGCTGCTGTTGCTGCTACTATATTGGGGGTTTTTAAGGTTTCCATATTTTTGTCTTCCCAAAGAGACTGCTTGAAGCAAAGTCATGAATTCTGTGTATCATTAGTCATTAGCAAAGTCATGAATTCTGTGTATCCTTCAGCAGACAAGGAGCACTGCTCATTATCACCACTCTTGGCATTTACTTGTACCTGCTGCTCCTGGGATAACAATAATATGCCTGAGGCTTACAACACATCTGAACTCCCCAAAAAAGGCATTTCTTAATGTGGATACTTCCTAAAGGAAAAAACCTGAAGTTAAGATCCTAAAAAGCACAGGCATCAATTTTTGTGTTATACATATGAAGTTTATTCATCATTAATGACAAACTTTCTGTCACATCACATTTTCATTATTAGCCCCTAATTTAACATTCAAATACGTCTGCAGACATTAACTGACTCTTGACTGCTGCCACTATATTTTCAGATGTTCTTCATAGAAAATGTTTCTGAAAAGAAGCTCAAATTAATGTCACTGCAGGATTGTCTCTGGATGGGGCACTCAGTGTTCTGGTCTGCTTGGCAAGGTGGTGACTGGCCAAAGGCTAAACTTGATGATCCTGGAGGCCTTTTCCAAACTTAATGATTCCATGTTCAGGAACAGTGAAATCACAGCACTCTGAGCTCTGCCAGCCAAAAGTTTCATTTTGCTATTTTTTAACTACCTGAAAATACAAGGATATTAAAGTAACTCTGAGATGCTTACAGCACACAAGTAACATCAGGCACTTGAACCCTTCAGTGCAAATACTGAGACTCTGCTATAAACAATTATTTCATTCTTTTTATTTAACCTGCTAAACCCTCCCAAACTCCCACCCCCCTGAAAAAAAAGAAGCATTTCCCAGATTGTGATAAACTCCATGTGTTCATTTTGGCTCTACCGGGGAAGAACCTGCTACCATTACAGCTGTGCCATGAATCCATACATTTAGATTCCAAGGACTTCTTTTAGAATGGGTGTCTTAACCCTCAGAAAAAGAAGGCTCCAGGGAGAGCTGGGAGCCCCCCCAGTGCCTAAAGAGGCTCAGGAGAGCTGGAGAGGGACTGGGGACAAGGGATGGAGGGACAGGACACAGGGAATGGCTTCCACTGCCAGAGGGCAGGGATGGATGGGATATTGGGAAGGAATTGTTCCCTGGGAGGGTGGGCAAGCCCTGGCACAGGGTGCCCAGAGCAGCTGTGGCTGCCCCTGGCAGTGCCCCAGGCCAGGCTGGATGGGGCTTGGAGCACCCTGGGCTGGTGGGAGGTGTCCCTGCCCATGGCAGAGGTGACACTGGATGACGTTCAAAGGCCCCTTCCCATCCCAAACCAGTGAAGGATTCTGCAATGATTCCACAAATGCCTTAGCCTGAACCACTCCAGTAACACTCAACTGACATTTCCAAACCTTGACCTGATGAGAAACAATCAATTCTTAACCTTCTCCATAACAGACTATGGTCAAGCACTGGAAAACTGACTTCATCAGCTTCAGAATTCAGGCTAGCAAGATTCTGGGTAGTCTAAAATTGTGACTATCACAGTCATGTGAAATGCCAAAACTTCACATTCCCCACAACTAAAACTTGATTCCATCTTGTGGCCATAGTATACACAAGATACCTCTAAGAAGGGTTTGAAAAAAAAAAGTAAACAGCTTTGAGAAGTGGGGGTTTTACTGCGTAAACTTCTTATTTTTCTCACTCAGGAAAAAAAAAATCTATGAATAAGCAGTTCTTTTCAAACATTTCAGAAATAGTGTATCTTTTCCTTTAACCAAACATTATCACAAAAAATGCCTTCGGGGGCTTCTGTGGAAGTTCTCAACATGAGGAGGAGAAATCAAATGTCAGTGAGGTTTCCTTTACCAGAGAGTAAGGAAAGCCAAGGGAAGCACATCACTGAGGAGGATTAAGGCCCCACACACTGACAGGAGTTCAGGTTTCCATGACTTTGCCAAACTGAAAGCATCTTATTTTGAAGCCTGTTACATTCAGCATTCATTTTGTTGCATCTACTTGCACTGCATTTTCTCTATACACAAGTCATGCTGAGGTGCTACTCAGGCTAAACCTCCACAATAACTTCTTTGCAATAAGAATCCAAACAGCAGCAGGCAGTGAAGCTCTGCCTGACCAAAGCACTCATTCCAGACACCAGCTGAAGCAGCTTCCTGGGCAAATAATTCAGTTTCAAATCCCTAAAAATTACCTACTGGTGGAGAGCTCACAAACACAAGACAAAAACACTAAGTAAGACTGCAGCAGAAGATTTGGTGTCTCAACAGGAAGATAAGGAATCCATCTGACTTATCTCCATCATGCTTTCACTGAAGCAGCCTCACAGAAATAGAGCAGGTCATGAATTTTCTGTAAGGAGAATTGTAGAAGCCCATCAAATATTAAAAAGCACTGCAGATGTCTGCAGTCCTTTCTAAAAGCCTTTTTCAGACGAGCAAAGAGGACACATTAATTAATTAAATTAACTGTTTCCAAACATTCTGCTTGTACAGATCATTACCTTTCTTCAGATGTTTTTAATAAAAAATTAAGTCGGTTCCTCCAGGGTTTTCATTCCAGAGCTTCTCTTTAACTGTAATATTCTTTGTTTATCCAGGTTTTCAGAAGACTTCACAGAACCCTACTGCTTTCTGCACAACCTAAAGCAATAGTTTCATCTCCTTGGTTTTCAGAAAGCCTCTGGTATCAGCCACATCTCCAGGTTACCACTTGCACAAGCAAAAACCTTAAGTACAAATACAAAATTACCTGCAATGCAAAAACAGCCTCTTGAAAATTATCAGGAATGCATATGAATCACTTCAGCTTATTGAATTACTGCATCTACCCCACAATCCACTTAATGTGGATTCCTTAAATTAAATTTCTCTCCACCAAACATATCTCCCTGTCACATGACATGAGCTGAATACCTACAGAGAGGGCTGAATTTTCATCAGATCCAGCTGCAAGGTACCTGCCTGAGTAATTCTGGCAAGATCAACTTGTTTGTGTTCCAAGCAATCCTTCATTAGTGCATTACTTAAAAATCAGTCAGAAGATGTCTGTTTCTAAATAGGAAACCTGCTCAAAGCCATTATTCCAGAACAGAAACTGGACCGAAAGCTGAAAAACATCATACCTATATTTCGAAATGCCATCTTCTTCCAGTTCCTTTGCAGCAAATAACATCCTTTCCAAAGAAGCAAGTTGCAGAAATCAGCTTGTGCACTGCCTAGATGCACCTATGCTGACTGAAACACATCACCAAGGCTTCGGTCAGGGAAGGACGGAGCTCTCTGAGGTGCCAACTCCAGCCACCCAGAGCTACCCAGCTCCTTTTGCATCATCCCAGGCAATCGTTTCCTCCTCTTACATAAGAGGCAGAGCTCCCAGGTGCCCTCATTTCCAGCACGGTGCTGGCACTGCAGGAAGAGGCTGTGCCCAGTGCCCAGGCCCAGCTCTCCCAGGCACGGACCTAAGAGGCAGCAAATCAACACTGTGGGATCACTGCTCCTCAGGGGTTCTAAAAATAGAACACCAGCTGCTATCACAGCCCGTGTGCTGATACCCAGCACCACTGACCACATCTAAGACCTCCTATTTCCTTAATGCCACAGCCAGACAGATTTATATTGCGCTCTGTATCTGACAATGAAAGGCTGCCCGATATCAATGTAGCTCTTAGCCTGATAACCAGGGTAAAAAAACCCAAATAAACCTTTTTTTAGCATAACCTTGCATGCCAGCTGTGGTTACTTCAGGCTTTAGATGCTACCAAGTGGAGACCCTGCTCAGATTTTCCCAGCACACGTGCAAAAGACCATTCTCAATGCACAGACATCACACATAACTGGCATTGATAATTGGCACTGACACTCTTGGATCCAACTACATGAATTTATTATGAATTGAATCAGCTTTCAATTAATCAGATTAGCACCCCAGCTGTGAATACATACACTTCAGAACCTTATTCTTGGACTGTGACCTCCTGTTATCTCACACTATCATAGAAATTTAATCTGTCAAACAATCCAGTACAAAGTCCATGCAATTACATCCGCTTAAGTACAAATCCAAGTTGGCAGTAAGCCCTCAGCAGATACATCTTGTTCATATGTCAGTCAAGTTTTGTTCAAGTAATTACAGCCTCTTTCTTACTGGAAACAGCTACTGATATTTGGAAAGCCTCAAATTTCCAAAGCACTGAAGGGCAAGCCAAGCTTGGGACTTCCAGTTTTGTGAACAGCAAATGGAAGGAGGGACACGAAGTCAGGATCACTGAGGCTTGCTATGGATCAGCCAGCCTCTACTACCTGCAGCAGGGATATTTCATTGACATTCACCACTAACTGGTCCGCTTATAAAATGCAGATCAAGCTGAATCTTGTCACGATTCACCAGTTCCTCCACTTGGAACACCTGTACCTTCCTTGACAGAGAGAACTTGATCACTGCATCTTCCATCTTTCTGGTTTTAACCGATGCACACCTCAGATGGTTTAAAGCAGAACAGAGGGGATCAGAAACACAAACTGCAACACACTGGAGAGGCACAAAACAACCTGAAGCAGAAACCACATTCTCTTATTTCTTACAAAAATCCCTTGTGTAGGTCCTTTCTTTTATTCCTTTCTCCCTCTATTCTCAGAATGGTGCTGATGCATATTTCAGCTCAAATAAAGTGTAAGCATTGTACCTTAACTAGTTCCATAATATGCAGCAAGAAAGTAAAATTGGACCTCAGTTATTTACAATAGCACATAGGCTATAAGATACCTAGGTGTTTAAGTCAGAAAAATTAATAAAAGGATCCCACAGAACTTTGCCTTCTGTCTATTCACTCCTCAGATTACAAATGCCCCACAGATTCTTTTCAATGTAACCAACCTTATTCAATAGAACACTGATTGTAATCTCCTTTTACAGTATTTTGTAAAAATATACAAGCCAACAAATACTCTCATTACCCTCCATTCTTGGTACAAGACATCCATAATAGCTTTACGTTTGTTAAATTAAATTTGATTAAACTTAATACACCAACTTACAGAGGAAAGTGAGTTCAATCAGTTCTTCAGTCTTGTTCCTCTACTCAGTTTCTACTTATCCAGGTGTTAGAGGTTCAAGTCTGGTTTTTTAGTTTCTGTAGTACAAGAGCCATGTAAGGAGATTTATTGACTCAGAGCTACTACTTATTTCTAGCAGAAATAGTGTTCAAAATGCTGTCTTTTCACTTTACTCTTCAATTATCACCATTTGGTTAATTTTGAACCCTTTAGCAAGTATTACATCATGAGAGTGTTACTTAATGTCTTTAAAGCAGTCATGATCAACCACAGAAGATTTTATTCAGTTTTACAATTATAGATAATTATCTAGGGCTAAACACTCTACACATTTTTTTCAGTTATATCTGTTACTTCAGTAAACCTTCCCAAGTAGGAGGTAGTGATTTCCTCCAGCATTATTTATGAGTTATCAGTTAAGGAAGCTGATTCCTCCTTGCTGGAATTATTTTATAGCTGATGATCAGAACATTATGGCATCGGCCAACCCAACGGCATTAACTCCTCAGCGTTCTTTAAAAGGCTTTCTGGTTATTATAATCTGATAAATGTAATTCAGCCATTACACAGCACTGTTTATTCACTGCTTTGGCTGTTTGCTGCCGTTTGTTGATGCAGCAGAGGCTTGGTTTAAGCTGCAGGAAAACACCTGCAGGGCTAATCCTTGAGCAACAACTTCAGCTCTTGCACGCACCCCCATGCTCACAGCAAAGTTTGCTTTTCTGTTTTCCATACACAAGACATGACAAACAATTTATCATGGAATGGTTTGGGCTGGAAGGGACATTAAAGTTCACCTTGTTCCTTCCCCTGCCGTGGGTAGGGACACCTTCCACTAGCCCAGGCTGCTCCGTGCCCCATCCAGCCTGGCCTTGGACACTTCCAGGGATCCAGGGGCAGCCCCAACTGCTCTGGGTCCCCTGTGCCAGGGCCTCAGCACCCTCACAGGGAAGAATTCTGGACCAGCTATTTCAAGTCTTAAATTATCTTCTTCTACACATCAGCTGCGCTCCTGCTGCTCTACACAGAGTTCCAGAGAACAGGCAGCTGCACTTGGCTGCTTTAGCCCCAGAGGTCAGGCAGAACTAAACCACAGGTTTGTTTGGAGATCTGCTTTCCAAGTGCATTTGTAGCCACCATATCCAACGAGCACTTCCCACAGATGCCTTAGATGTGAGGCAAACCACAGAATGCACACTCATGAACTGAGCAGCTTATCCTCAAAATACTGCAGGCTTTCAGAGTGACCTAAATCAACTACGTGGGCAAAAACGAGCCCCTAGCAGCAGCAAGTCTTGGGCAAATGGTCAGCACAATCCATTCTGTGTATTTATCTTTTTATTATAAAGCTCCAATCTGACCTTTTAAAAGCTTCTGACATCCTACTTAACAGGCGTGGCAGACAGATATTTCTTTGTGTGTTATTCCAAAATGGTATGATTTTGCTTTACATTTTACCTACTTTTTTGGTTTGTATCAATACATACTATAGGATCCTTTTCTCACCATCCTGGCTTACACTTCACATCAATATTTCAACAGTTTTCATCGTCAGCCATTGTTATGCTAAAACCTAGGTGCTAGCAGAGCTCTATTTTTGAAGTTGTCTGCCAGAGCATGTCTCACTCAAAGCAGCCTGTCAAAGAAATTCACCCCCAACATGAACAAAGAGAGACTGAAAAAGTAGTTGATGTAATTTTATTTTTTTCAATATGAGAACAAGTCAGTGAGACAGATCTAGATTATTATGAAACATAGTAAGTTAAGCTACTTGCAAGGCCTACTGAAATTCAAAATTCAGGAATCTGCCAGAAAAATTATTTTGAAATTATTTAATTAATCCATATTCCATTTGGCACAGCCAACTCACAGCCCACACTCCATAATCCTTACCTCATCCTAACATGGGGAATTCCCCTCTAAGAGAGGAATTTATTTCATTTATGAAGAAGACATGGGATTCATTTCATGGCATCTTTATTTTGGAATGACAAATGTGCCAATTAAAAAAAAATATGTGAAAGGGACAAGAATTCAAGGAAAGCCTGAATTCAAGCAGGTAGTTCGATTTAAGGTAAGCTGAGGTTGAACTGAAGTCACCTCTCACTGGAATCTACTGTAAAGAGCAGCAATTCCTGGTATTTTAAGTTGTGTTATACATTTCCTCCTCAGCCATCAACCAACTCATGCTCATCACCACCTTTTCCATTAGCATAGAGCTGGAGAACGCTCTGGGAACATCTGCCTTCAATAATTCATCTCTCACACTAATAAACTCCTGACCAGTGGCTGCAGATGCTCCTCACTTCCATACAAACCCTAATTACTTCTCTGAGTGTGTTTATTAGCCCGGACAGCCGGCCACCTCCCTTTTCGGTTCCCTCCTTATCATCTGCCTTCCCATGCAAATAAACACTCATAAAAGCCTGAAACCTCTTAAAGATCTTGTGGAGAACCACAGCCCATCTCCATCATTAGCTGTTAGCACAAAGGAGGCATCTTACAAGGATCCTCATTAGAAGGTTCTTCCAAGAAGCAGAGGGTAATCATCAAGGCAGTGGCACTCAGTTATTTAACACTTACACTCCTTTTTCCTTCCTGCCTGGGATTCTCCCTGTTCCATCTCATGGGCAGCAAGCTGGGGTCCCTTCCCTTGTTTTCACTTCAGCCACTGCCTGAATTTCACATCAAAAATCAAACAGCTGATCTGTAAACCAATAAGCAAAGTTATTTTTCAAGCAAATGTCTTTAACATCACTAACTCGATATTTCTAACGAAGCAAAAGGTAAAAAGGTCTTATAGCTGAGTCTTAAAGCAAGCAATCAAATTTGTACTGACCTTTTAACATGCAGTGTACTCTTTTCTCAGTTATAAGCATAAGCTGAAAACACTAATTCAGAGTTGAGTATCAGCCCCTTGGCTTGGTTCTTATACTGTATTTACCACTGTTTAAGAAGAAGCATCTGAGATCCTTCCATAGCAATTTCACTGCTCCTAAGCAAAGGTTTAATAATTATTTGCCTGATTTTGTCATTTCTAAAAAAAAAAAAAAAAAAACCACAAAAACAACCAAACAAATAAACCCAGCCAAGCCCCAATTCATTACAATAGTACCAGACTCCCCTGGTATTGTGACTTTTTATATTTCACTTCAGTTGCTCAAAATCAATATAAATTCTTTTCACTGCACAGTTACTAGGCCAAAGTCAAAATGCTTTTCTCCCAGTTCAGCCACAATAGACTGATCTTCATCTCTTTCCCAGAATTCTAATTAAGTCCTTCTCATAACTGCTCAGAGAATGCAATAAGATCCAATTTCTTTGCAATATTTATTATTGCAGTTATCATCTTGCAACAGCTACAGCCAAGTAAGCATCTGACCAAGTCCTAAAAAGTACCATTGTTTTGCTCAAAACCTTCTCCAAGTGCCTCAGTCCCAATCAATCTGAGACATGACTCAAGAGTGAAGGAATTCTGCAGATCCACAAAACCTGTGAAATAAAAATTAGCTCTGAGTAGCAGCCAGCAGCCAAGGAAAATCAATTGCTATCCCTGATCAGCACACAGATCACAGCTCTGCTTTCTGAACAAACTGAAGATGCCCAACTCAGTTATGGTCTGAAACAACAGAGACTGGGGACTTCTGCATTGTTACAGCTCAGCCAGAAAAGAAACAACTCTTACTGTTCAGTGCTCGGCCCTGTCCATCTGGCTAAGCCCACAAACAAACCAAAACGAGCCACACTTCCAGTGCCAAATGAAACATTTCCACCAGAAAACACTTCCTGTGGACAAACAGAGCATCAGGCCGACTTGCTTGCTATGTATTTCTAGGAAATAAAATAGTATTCTGCAGATTTGTTTGTAAAGATTATCACTCTAAGCGATTACAGGATCAAGCACTCGATCAGATTTAAGTGTTCAATACACACTGTCTATTTACAAACACCTGGTGATAATCCCGTGTTGTCCCAGACAGAGAGGAATAAAAACCAGTTCTGAATAGTGAGTGTTTCTTTCTAGGTAACTTGAGGAAAAAGTTATCTTTAATTATACAGCAAATAATTAAAATTATCAAAGGCCCTCAGGAATAGCATCCAGCCCTCTGCTCACCCAGACCACATTTAAACCAGGACAAACATTGCCACCTCTGCTCCTGCCATTAGGAAAAGGATGTCATTTCCAAAGCTTGTATTCCTCTCAGTCTAGGACAATGGGGATTATCACCAGGTGTTGGCAAACACTCCCCCCACAAAGCTGTGAGGTTCTGCAACTGCAGTAACACAGGCAATGGTTGTTTTCAGCCAGGTTTCACACTAACAGTGCCAGAGCCCAAGCAGGAATTATTCAAAATTATTTTCAGACATAAACCAGTAGCAACCTGCTATATAATTCTTCACTTGGTTCATGACAAATGAAAGTTCTAATTCTCTTAGGCAAACAGTGAATTATTGCAAACTGAAATAAGCTTTCAGTGAAGTGGTTCAACTTCCAGGACAAATGCACTTGTTAGATTAATCCCAGCTACATTTTCATCTGGATGCAACACAGAGGTCACTTCCAACATGCTGACCCTTGTCCCACAGGATTAGGACCTGCATTTAATACACATTCTGGCACAGCTACAGTGCCTGAAGTTTGCAGAGCCTGGGCGATTACTTGAAATTGAACAGAAACCCCAGGGCAAGGCAGTTGAGAACTCCTAAGCTCCAATAACGATGGAATTCAACACAAAACTGCTGCATACCACCACGGCTTCTTACACATCTTCCAGGGAGTGAAAAGTCCCTTTATTTTCAGTGTTATTAAGTATGTAGCTACCAGTGGCATTTCAAGAACACATGAGCTAAAATTAGCAGACGCTGTTAGCAGCACACATTTTTAAAAGGCCAACACTCCCAGCAGTAAATCAGAATGTGTTTTCATTAAACCTCACCTAGAAACTAAGATCCAAGTCATCTGGAAGGTGCTTGAATTTAATAGAGATGAGCATTCTTTACTGAACGCTGAGGTGTCTAACAATACTCATCCGTAAGGATTCACACTGGCTGACAAAGCTACCTCTTCAGTGAGACCTCCCTGCCACTGCCAAAGCACTAGATGTGGTGTTTTACTCACACCTCCGAGCCGTTCTTCCATCTCCAGGCAAAAAATACCAATACAAAGTAGAAAATACGAATTAACAACTCTTGAAATCTGTTTTTAAACCAGAGTGGTCCTCACAAAAAAAGTTACACAGCTTTACTGATAACTATCTAGCAGAAATTCAATAACATTATATCAACAGATTTGTCTCAGATGTCTCTCACTCCCCAAAGGACACAAACTTTGTAAGAGAAAACTTCCTCCTGTTTGCATACTCTGAATATTCAAGAATAATACATTAGAAATCAGATTGCCTTGGATTTCACAACACTGTTCAAATTTTGCAACTCTTCCATCATTGCAACATTTTTCTGCAAGTTTAGATTTTAGAATTTGAGAGTATCAATATGAGAACCACAGGTTTTAGGAAAGCTACAGCCAGAACAACTAGATGGAAAGAAACTGTACAGAAATGCAGCACAGTATTTGTAGCAGACATATTACAGTAAGTTAGAACACTTATTTCCACTGAAAACTTCTACAATTAAAAGAAATTCTCAACAAATTATCTGAACCCTGAGTATTTAGAAAGTAAGGTAAATGAAACTTCCACCATTCCTAGCTTTACTGCAAGTACAACGGCAAAGAAAGCTCATTTATTTACCCTGGAATACTGTGCATTCTGCTCACAAGCACTTAATGCTTCAAGTTCCTAACTCCTGGTATCATATTTTAAAAATAAAAGGTGAAAATTATATGGGTGACTGTTCAGCAATGCTGAGAATCTTTCACTAAAGCTTTGTAACTTGCGATGCAATTTAACACGCACTAAAAAGCTGAAGACATAAACCCTGTGTTTTTCACTGAAACACAAGATGACATTTCTGAAAAGCTGAAGATGTATGTTCTGAGCAGGGTGACTGCTCTGACTGGGCTCTACCTGCACTCATCCATTATCAGACTACTCAAACACCTCAGTATCAGGTCAGCCAGGGAAAAGGAAGCATTAGGGCAACATGAGGAGGGTGATCTATGCTGGCCTGATAGCTTATTTTCTCATTCAATTAAATTTCCTGATAAATGTTTCCATGGAAAGTTTATATTGGCAGAATTCTCATTTCTACAGCACTCCGTGATTTCCCAGGGTCACTGACAGAGGGAATCAGCTACAGAGCCCTCTGAGTTTGTAGTGCAGACAGACAGGGAAGAGGGATTGAGTCAAACCAGCTTTGGACTCAAGCACTCACGAACTTGGGGATAAATAACCATTTTTCACAAAATTCAAGCTACTCAATCCAAGACTTAATTGTGTGTTTTGACCAACAGTTGCTCCTCTAAGTGCTGCAATTATCTCACCATTAAGGGATTACCACAGTAACACATTAATTACAAAATTATTTAGATTACACCATAGAAAGCAGCCAACACCGAGCAGCATTAGCATAGGACAACTACTTGACTTCAGGAACATGCTCCTGGATTTCTGTCAAACCTAGGATACAGATTTGCCAAGTTAGAGAAATCCTTTGTTCTCCACCACAGTGGTGTTGAGATTGTAACAAACTGTCTCTTTCACTCACAAGTCTGACAGACAACCTGACCCTCCTCCAAAAAGGAACAACTCTACATAGTCAAGGTTAATCAAATGTTTGGAATCAAGACTAGATGCCCTTTCCTTAATATGGTTTGGGTTGGAAGGACCTTCTCTCCCAGAGAAACAGGTTCAAGTTTGTTAGGGCCTGAAGCTATTTTACAGCCCACTGATATGTTCAGTAAGCAAGAGTTTCTGTGCAGCATCCTACTCTGCTTCTGCTCCTTGAGGAAAAGCACATTTAGGTGTAAGACAGCATCCACCAAACAGAGCCAAGAGCCCTCCACCAGCAAATTAAACATCACAGGCTCACCCACTCTTCAATTACGCTCTCAGAAGGCCGTGAAGATCTGCATCTGTTTTTAGCAGGTTTATATTCTGCTGCTCAACTTTACCACAAGTCTTGCACATTTCTAGTATTATTTTCAGCTAAATCCAACTTGGGAATCAAGCAGCACACCACCTCATTTTGAATTCAAGTTGAATGGAGGTTGTAGTAATTCTAAGGCACAAAGGAGCAGAGTAATATAATCCTCAGGTTACAGACTGTGCTTACCTGACTAGCTTAAAGAGGCTTTACTCTGTGGGGCTTTAAAAAGAATTAAAATAAAAGCTTAATTTCCCACCCCCAAATCACTCTCAGCATCTTTATTTATTATTAATCAGGTCTCATCTGCTCAATACATCATTTCCATAAGAGTAGCAATCAGCCACATGTTATAAGAAGACAACAAATTCTGTGTCCTTTTCTCAACATAAAGCTTCCACCTCCTCAAGAGTAAACAAAGAGCAGAAGCTAAAACAGTTTTTTGCCTTTATGCAAGTCAGCTCTGGATGAAAACATGTTACAGAAAACAGATCTGATTTTCAATCTCAGTTATTTCCATCTTGTACCACAATTTGTCATTAGCCCTTATCTATTCCTTCTTAGGAATACTCCCCCATCACCTCCCACTTGAATGCAACATAAATACAAGTAATTTAATTTACTGTTCTTTCAAAGGAATTAATACACTGGGTTTTATTTTAAACAGGTAAAAGTTAACCGCAAATTCATACATTTGCTGACAAGTGGATGTAAGATGCAAATTAAACAAGTGCCAAGCAGTTAAAAATATTGTTTAAAAGTTGAAATAATGAGCATCAGCTGCTCATTATTACATAGCACAGATAAATGTCTAAATATAGAAATTAGTCTAAAAGTTGGCAATCACAGGGACCAGAAGCAGAACTGGATCCAGCAAATCTCTTCACGACATTCAAGCACATGAAAGTGATAATCCAGAAGCCTTCAAAATTCTCTCAAGTTAGGTCATTTTAGTTTCTATCCTAAAGTCTCCCAGAACAGCTGCTTGTCCTTGACTATTACAAGAATTTGGCTTCTTTTTGCTTCCAAAAGCCAACAGCTTGCAAGCACTCAAGAAGTTTAGGAGAGTAAAAGCAATGTACACTGAAGATGCTGCATTCCAGCCATCACCTAGGTTCAATGGCCTGTTTGTCCTGCTTGGAAGTAAACTCTGAGCAAAAAGTGTCCCTTACAAGTGAGGAAACCACTCACTGTCCCACACCTCAGGCATACACAGCTATCTTGACCATTAAAATCCATTTTTACAGCTCCATAGGAATTACTTAGAAGCTATTACAGCTAGAAAACAAATCTCATGCTCTCTCCCCATGATGGTTTTCCATGTCACATCCCTCCCTCATCAACATCAGAGCTTCCACTTGTCCACATTCCCAAGGACCCATACACAGCTCCTGGGCTTTCCAAGTCCATTGGTTTTCACTCAAGTGCTTTGGGTTGCAGACAGACACATCTGCATGTAAATTTTTAGTAATTGATTCAAGCTCCAAGGCCAGCAGCAACCACGTTGGGCTTTCAGTTCTCTCTGCTCAATGTGGAATTGCTCCTGAAGTAGCTTGGCCACAGCATCCAAAACACAAAACCCACCATGGATGCCAACAGATGAGCCACTGTCACTACTACAGAGGCAACATTTTCAAGATGCTTACTGTACTACCTCCTAAGACTCAGGTTTTACATTCTGCTTTAAAAACTGGACTAAAATTAGACTTGTCTAACTCTTTGTTTTGTTTTTGGTTTTTTTTTGAGTCCATATAAGATGGTAACACAACAACAATTTGGCAATACACAATCTGGAGGACAGCTCATAATCAGTATTATCTTGTTGCCATCATTGCTGCTTTTCTAGACTTTTATGTAAATTTCAATCAGATATCTTCAAGTTCAAGCCCACTGCACTTGTTCTTGATTTTAGCTTTTAACTCCTGAATGTGTAAGAAGTGCCTGTTACACCCACAGGTAACAATTCTCCTCAATCCAGAGATCATCCTGGAGACCCACCACACAACCCAAGGACCCGAGAGTGATTATAACAGAAACCAACCCAAACAAAGGGTCACAGGGTAGGAGAGAGTTTTTCTGGCACTCTGTAGTGTTCTGCACACTCTATTCCCAGTGAAACCTGTACCTTAATCCCTATCCAGGGAATATATTATCCTGACAACAATAAATGTCCTGTCTCTGCTGACATATCTAACTAGGAAAAGCCTTTTTATTGATGGCATCAAGCTCACAGAAACAAAACAAGAGACAGATGATGAAATAACAGACACATACTCAGAAAGAACACAGATTTACACAACTGTGTTCATCCCTGTTTATAGCAGTTTGCTGGTTTGGATTTTTTTTTTTTTTTACTTACAGCCTCAATGATCATGTTTGAAAAAGATCTAATCCCATTTGTAATTGTAATTTATCCAAATTTCATTTCCCTAATGTGGCATCACTCACCAGCTTTTATCAAGTATCAGCACTTACCTAGCAGGCAATATTTCCACCTGCTGAGTAGAGAAGCAGTATGAGAACTACACAAAACCAGCTGCAGAGTCAGACAAGGAGGAGAAATGTCTCCACGTTGCATGGTAACACAAGTTCCTCTGACAGCACCTTTCACTGAAATTCAGGAATACCCGACAACTTCTAAAACACTCCAGTGCTGCTTTCTTCCAAGATGATGGTATTTGTATTCAAGCTTCCAGCAGGTAGCTGGTTCAGCCCGAGTACACCACCTTATTTACATATTAATTTAAAAAATAATCATCCAAAACACCAGCAGTAGCTACCTGCGTCCCTGCAAATTCTGACAAATTTCATTTTCCACATTTATCAACCGAGTTTTTAAAAAGCTATTGGCCTAGTTAGCAAATCAAGGGATATAAATGTGAGCTTTAATTTTAATAACATGTCATTACCTAACAACAAGTAATCCCTAAAGGGACGTATTTGCACTTTTTAGGTCACTGAAGTATTTTGCCTCTTGCTGTTGACAGGCTATATTCAAATCACAGCCAAACACCTGTATTTAAATACTTTTTGCTTCCAAATTGACTAATTTCTTTCAGCTGTCTGTAATCTCATTTCAGTGCTTGCTGTGAGAGCAAGCCAGTCAGGCTCAAATTAGAAAATTTGATATGATTAAAGTGTCTAAATCACCTTGCAATATTAAGTTTGAGATAGATAAATGTTCATTTTGTCAAACATCCACTTTAATCCAATGTTACAGAAGCAAAGCAGTCCTCCCCATTCACACAGAGAGCAGCCTGTACAATTCTCATCTGAAGAAGCAGCTCCCTCCTGAAACAGCTCTTGCCTTATTTAAGAAAAGATAAAAGTCACCTCTTTAGACTACTGCATTCCATGATTTATGGAAATCAGGATTTTCCCTATCAACCTGGAAACGCAAAATCTCTCTGGTTTATATCACACGTCAGTGGTTTGCACAGTAAAATAGTAAAAGCATATATACTCTACCAGAATCACAGCCAAAACACCTTCATTATCCCAACACTGCGTGAATATCTCCATTTTATTTGCCTTATGTTTTCCCACTGCAGCTTCTGCTGCACTGACATCACCACCACCAACTCAGAAGGCACACCGTGTTTTCCATTACCTAAAGCTGCACAGACAGACATACTCTGCCTTCACCATACAGATAACACACAAAAACTATTACCATATAGATGATGGCAATTTTCCAGCTTAAAGGGGAGGGGAAGCATGTTCTGGAATATTTTTTCAGCTGTTGTTTAAATCCCACAAAGAACAACAATGAGACTACATGAAAGCCACTGAATTTCCCCTTTAACATTACAGTGACTAAAATGGACCAGCACTTGAATTCGGCATTTAAAGCAAAACAAGAGCCCCCAGTTGTTTACATTTGTCTGCAGACCAGTTTTAAAACACACGTGATGCTCCATCCTAAAAGCTTTTGTCAGATAATTTGGAGATGATTAGCAAGTGAGCAATTAGTACATGCAGTTCACATCAACTACCACGCCAATTAGCATCATAAATCAAACCAGCAACCCTCTGACTGTATCCTATTATGCGGGAAGCAAGATGTCCCAGTAAGCAAAATATTCCTAGAGAAGCGATGTCTTTCTGGAAGCCACCTAGGGCTCCCGACCTCAGCTCAAATACTACTTTTATCAGATACTAAGCAGCCATCAAGGCGGGTGTCTGCTGTAGGTGCTGATCACCTGGCACCCAGACAGACACACATCCCTCTCTCCAGCTCAGGGGTCACACACCCGGGTACTCAGCCCCAGCTTTTGCCCGCAGCAAGCTGTGCCCCACCCAACCTAAATTTCATTTGCAACTAAGTCAATAGCCAGATCCTTCCATCCATAAACTCATGTACTCTTGCACATCCAGATGCTATTAAATGTCACAACCTCATAGCGGTCAGGTATTTTTGAAGCTTAATTAATGCAGGTTAAAATTAGACTCTTATTTTGCATGAGAAAAATAATGAAAGGGCACTAAATGGATGAGTCGCCTCAGGGTATAAGAATCGTTTTCCTCAGCTTGTTTCTGCTCCTCCCTGCTTCCATTTACTCAGCTCCAAGGGTGGAACTACAGATTGCCATTCAAGTAGCAGAACTGCCACAGAAAAATGATAAACCACTCCAGCAAGGTCCCACCTGCACTCAGGCTGCAGCTATAGATTTCTGCTGTATTCAGAACATACCAGCACAATTGTCAATTCTTACAGTCTCATCATCCATCATTCATGTCACCACCCTGTGCAGGGGGCTCAGAGGTTGGCCCAGGGAGTCTCAGAGATCTTTCAACTCCAAGCCTGAACAGCAATTCAAAACTAATTTTAGGAAGGAAAGCTATTACTCAGCTTTATTCTCAATAGAAAGAAAATAATCCTATTAACTCTTTAGCATGTATTGAAAATATGAACAAAGCTTTACTACAAAAGCACTTTAAACTCTGCTACATCACTGATTTTATGTTCATGACAGCAACGGTACATTATTTTCCTTCATTGCCATTATTTATTAGCTTTGATAGTTGACAATTGTACCCTTGGCAGCACAACCAATAACACCTTCTGGCCAGAAACAGAGATGGTGCAATTCATGACAAAGTGATTTTTATTATCAGAATCCTCACAATCAAATACTCACATCTGTAAAGACTTTCCAAGCTATCATTCTAGTTTTAGTGCTCAACAGTGATCCAAATCAGAGATTTACAGCCCATCTTTCTCTCTCTCCATACCTGCTCCATAACCTGCCTCTCACAGCAGCAGATATTAAGCTGTATGTCACTTCAGTGATAGCAAGTGCCTATCTCTGACTTTTGATTATTTCTTAACAGGCCAAATTTGTCATGTCACACCACCTCACCTAAATATAAACACCTACCAGGCCTCTCCATGAGCTGTACTATGGCTGTAACAGTTTACTCTGACCAAATATTAATTAATGTTTTCTCTTTCCACACGGGAATAACTCAACTCAGACCATTACGTAAAATTTACAAAAGAAAAGACATCAATATTCAAACCTAAGAATCCAGTGGCAGGTCAATTACTCTTCTTACTATTTCAGCATTACTAAATGGATGAAATAAGTTTCCAAGAGATCCTTTGCACCCTGCATCAGATCAACTTTTCAAAAGCAACACAGGCAATTTCTTAGGCCGAGTCTATGACTAGAAAAGCCATTGGTTCCTACTGCCATAAATTGGCTTTATGGATTTCTTGGCTGCATTCGTGTGCTACAGCTGCCACAGGAAGGCTGAGGGATGATCTGATTTTTGCCTTGGAGACATTAAAATTACTACAGACGTTCAAGCCACCTCAAGGAATTTCACTGAATGAGTAATTCTGGCTGCAACAGTACAGAAAACAGGTGGGAAAAGTACTATTCCATCAATTTGCACCTGCTAACCTAGTTCAAAACAGCAGATTTAAACTGCAAAGCCACAATCATTTTTATGCTTTGAGAACACTCCTAGACCCTTTCTACAATGCATTTACATAGCTCTAAAACTAACCTCCCTAAATTTCTAGGCAAGCCTACTTAAGATTGTTTCCTAGACCTGGACATGTATTTCAACTTCATGTTTATCAATCCATTCACAGCCTTTGGACATTTCAATCTCCTTCCTCACCTCCCTAGTTATGCAGCGTTTCCCTGAGTTTGGCTGCTGTATCTTTGAGGAAATTCACTGCTGGATGAAAAACAGCAGCTGTCCAAACACTGTCTGATCTTGCACAGCAAGGTCACCTTCCAGAATCACAGAATCTCCTGGGATGGAATAATCGTGATCCACAAGGATCATGGATCCAACCCCCACCCTGCACAGACACCCCAACAATTCCACCCTGGGCATCCCTGGGAGCACTGTCCAAACTCTCCTGGAGCTCTGGCAGCCTGAGGCTGTGCCCATTCTCTGTGGAGCCTGGGCAGTGCCCAGCACCCTCTGGGGGAAGAACGTTTTCCTAAAATCCAACCTAAACATCCCCAACACAGCTTCATGCTGTTAGAGATGCTATAACAAAGGGTTTTACAGATACTGGGGGAGAATTTAGGGGAAAAAAAAAAAAAAAAGAAAAATAGGAGAAGTAACATCTCTTCAACACTACAGCTTTCAAGTCCGAGATGATTCTTTACCAGGCACAAAATTCCTCATTGGTCCACACACTGGCCATCTCCAAATTCACATGCCAGGCACCTGAGTTGCCCAAGTGATACAAACAGCTCCTGGCACACAAGGAGTTAACTCAGACACACCAGCACTTGCCAGGTTAAATAGGATCCATTTAAATGATTGCTGTCTGGGCATTCCAGTGCCATGCTTTTAGCATATTTCCTCTGGAGAGCACAGTTGCCGTGATACCAAAAAGACAGGCGTCCTGGCTGCTGTCCTGAGCATGAGAAGCTCAAACAAAGATAAGGATCTCTCACATTCGAACCTACTGTATCTGTATAACCGAGTACTGATGCCAGGAAGCCCTGCAACAGTGACTGAATGGCTGTGTCATTCCTCCCTCTGGTTATGGTACTGGAGAAGACAGTTGTAAATTATAGAGACAGTGGTAGATTTAATAAGAAATTTACTAAAAGGAACAACATCTGTGGTTTTAGTTTAATAGAAAATGCAAGCACTACCAAGTCGAGGTTTTGAGTTAAATCATGTTGATCATTGATTTGGTCTAAGCTATAAACAGTTCCTCAATCCCTTTAAAACAACGGAAAAAATTGAAAATTTAAGCTTCTCACAGACAAACACAAAGCAATACACTCAAAGCTATAGATTCAATTCCAGTGCTCCCCAGAGTCCCTTTGCTTGCCCATATCTTTCCTTGGGATAAAGGGAAAATTACCAAAGTAACTGTCTCATCATTGGGTTTACATTCATTATCCAACTATGCAAACTAGCAAAGCTACAAAGGAAACACTGAAATTACATCTTTCACACAGATCAACCCTGTGGTTTTAGCTCTGGCTTCCTGAAGTGGTTAACTGAAGCTTATTGAAGCAGTAAGAAAGAAAAGTGAAAGAACAAGTCATTCTCTGGTTTAGAAATGCACCACTATCTTAACACCCTGTCATCTGTACCACTATGCAGGCTCCAAATAGATTAGTCAGGATCCTGAAATTGCATTAATGAGGCTGAATGTGCACATACTGATTAAGTAACACATCTGCTTCTACCCACTTAAGAAAAAATGATTAAATACTTCCAGAGGGCTTTGGAATTGGCAGCTGCCCACAATGGACTCACCACCACCAAGGAAACCTGACATCCTCACTATTTCCACTTTGGGACTAAAATTTAAAACAAACTTTCTAAGAAATTCCTGGTAGCCAAAATACGTCTAAGTGAGACATTACCTTATTTCTAACATGGATCGCAAGATTTATGCTGCATTTATAACCTTAGCACAATTACATGAGAAGAACAAATTAACTGCAAACAACTTCCAATCAAAAACTACTAGGAAGTGGTTGAAAAGTATCTCCTTAGAGACACCAGGTTAAAATCACCCTCCTTTTCAGTCTCCATTGGTACAGAAATCACAAAAGTCAAACATCAAAAATCAGCAGCATCGCAACTTGTCCACATCTGGCACTGTCTTTGCTCTGTTGCAAGGTATGAGGACAGGCAGGAACACAAAAGAAAATCTGAGCCACAGTTCTCCCTCAGTGCAGGTGACTCAAAGTACAAACAGTGCTTAAAGGCAGTCAAGGACAAAAACTAATATAACAGAAGACAAATCTCTTACTCCCACAGACATTAGGATTATCAAAACTACTGAATATACCACTTGCTGTCTCAGAACAAAAACTTTATCCAGAGCAGATTACTACACAATCATTTAGGATTTGTTCCACAACTGATGGAAAGCTGTGTGTACGAAGGTCACACAGAAAACCCCTCACATAAAAACTAACAATTGCAGAAAGGGATGTTTGAAATGCACTGTCAGGAAAAGGTCACACAGTTGAGATGCAACTGAGTTCTGAGATTTTTTTGGAGCTTACATTACCTTTTCTTCAAAGTCTGCTAAAAATATCAACACTACCATTCACCTTGCTCATTGGTAAGGACAAAACCAATCCCAGTGGTGACGCAGTAGAGAACAGAGTATTCCTGAAGTCTGGGGAGTTGTTCAACTGCCTGGCACTACTCCAAGCTTCTTTCATTAGCCAAAAAGAATGTGGGATTTTTTAATTTCACTTACAAACATACTGCAGCCTGACAGTTATAAGTTCATCCCTTAAATATTAGTGATTAATGACATACCTCGTATTCCCACCTTTGTTTTCACAGCATGATCAAAGCTACAAACCTATTCCTTCAGGTGGCGAAGTTAAGGCTAAGTCCACGGCTACTTCAAGTGCTGGGAAAGAAGCACTTCTCCTAATTGGAAAGTAAGTCCTGTGAAGACACTTAGCTTGAGCACCCATGTCACCTCCCGGAAACCAAAACTGCCACTGTTACTGCTCAGTACAATGCAGAACACAAACACAGCAACCCAGCTTCCAAAGTGTTTCCTTTTCCCAAGTGCCTGAGTTGAGCAAAAGCAAATCCAATGTCCTATCAGCTGCACTGCCGAGTGCCCCCTCTCAGGAAGCAGGACTCATTTGCCAATTTAAATAGAAATAAAAACAGTGAGATGTATACACAGCAGCATGAACTCTTGTATCAGCATTATTGCCCGCTGCTTTCAACTAATCCCCCAAAGCAAACGGTGGGAGAAGGCCGGCACACTCCCTGAAAACTGGAAAGCCTCACTACACATTTGCTCCATCAACATCAGCTGATCCACAGCAGGCCTCCTTTTCTGCCCCCGGGAAAGAAGTTATCCTCAAAAGTTAATAGTTTAAGGCTTTCCTCTTGATCTATAAGTCTTCTGCGCTTGCTCCAAAGCATCTGATATTTAATCATGCAGCTTTTGCAGAGAACAGCAGTGAAGCATATAATTTAAAGCCAGAATAAGACATTCCAGGAACTTCAGATACAGCTATCCAACCTAGTTTTTAGTTTACTGTGCAAGTACAGTTAATATCAAGCACTTGAATCTTCTTGTTTACCCACACACTGGAGTCCGACATCTTCAGCATTAAAAAGAAATATAGAAATATCTTTCCATTTGCATATGAGCCACAAGAACACCAAAACGTGTGCTGCATTTCACCAACTTCTTCACACTGGAGGTCTACAAACAATAAGAGTAGATCACAGAGCGCTTTGGTTTGAAAGGGACCTTCAAGATCATCCAATTCCACCCCCTGCCATGGGCAGGAACACCTCCCACTATCCCAGGTTGCTCCAAGCCATGTCCAGCCTGGCCTTGGACACCTCCAGGGATGGGGCAGTCACAGCTCCTCTGGGCACCCTGTGCCAGGGCCTCAGCACGCTCAGAATGTTACCTTTGAGCCAGGTTAACAGCTCAGGCACAAAGGTGCTTGTGCACAATCAGCAGAAAAGGGCATTAAGAGACTTGTCCCCAACACGCTGGCCTGGCTGTGACAGGAAACAATCCTCACCCAAGTCAATGCTTACTGTGTTTGTGCAAGCTCAGAATCGACCTGGATACACTTACTCACCTGCTCTGTGGGCAGATTCCCCACACCTGAATCACCTGGATTTAATCCCCCTAGTAAACCAACAAAACCATCACATTCCCATGCTCTGTTTGTGCTCACCCAGCAAAGTTGGAGAGCTACAACAATCAGATGCCTCTAAGGCTCAGGTACTTCAAGAGTTCTAGCTCTACCCTAAATTACTTTATTTTCAGGAAAGTACTTTTAAAAGTGACCAAAAGGAAAAAAATAAAGCAAAGTTTGTATCTTCTCCCATTTTCTCCCACCCACACACTTGCCAGTGTATCTTTGCACTGCCTTGAGCAAGTTATTTCCAAATGTACAATCTCATATTTTTCCTAAGACTTAGAGTATTTCTTGATAATCACTTAATCATAATTTCAAAATTAAAACTCGCATTTACAACATGCTAGCTTAAAACTTACTTTTAACAGAAAAACTAGAAAAAAGATCACAAAATGCTCTGGAACACAGCAATTCATACCTGTATGTCTGATATGCCATTCTTACCAATTAAAGCAGTAATTTACCCTTAAATAAATAAATAAATACTACTTGAGATGCTCAACACCTGCTGCATACGCATGTTAGCACTAAGTATATCAGTATTTTTATAGACTATTAATAATGTGTACATCACCTTGGCTGAAGTGTTTTAAAGTGTTTTCATGAAGCATTAAAAATTAGGTTTTTCACTGTCTTTCCTTGATTTTCCATCTTGCTAAAGTTTACCAAAATACAGTGCTAGTCTCAGCCTGGATGATGAGAAACTGGAACTGACATATTCAGCTGTTACCTATCCTTGCAGATCACCACACCGTGGAACCTCAAGATATTTTCAGTAACCCAAAGGCCACTGAAGGCAATTCCTATTTTCTCTCCCTGTTTCTAAGCACACAACATACTTGGCATAAGGAACGTTTAATGTTGACCAAGCAGTGGTGCTGTGAACTACAGAACATGCAAAGGCAGATTTTACTATGGTAAAGTCTGTGTAAAAGTCTAATAGTATTAATTACACTGTCATTAAACTAATATAACAGTCTAAGTTACTGTAAAACTGATTGGCTACTTAGCATGAATTTCCTACAAAAAATACAGAACAAATGCCTTTGAACTGTTGATTCTGCAACTCTGAGACACTCAAGAACCTGGAATCAGCCCACTTTTATTTTAGCACCTTTATCCACTGAGGAAAAACTAGTGAAGTACTATCAGCCAGAACTCTTTTATCCAGTATAACATGGAACTTAGAATAATACAAGGCAAGAAATCTCTGTGCAAAAAAGTAAAGATAAATCAATTCAGGACCCAGTTTAGCACTTCCTCTCTTCATATTAGATAGTACTCTTGTACTTGAATATAAACAATGCTGCTGAAGGGGGAGTTTGAATTTCAGATTATTTCAACAGTCTTTGGTCCAGCAAGTATGCCTAGACACTCCTATGAACTCCAAATGTAAGAGGAACTCCAAATGTAAAAAGGAAGAGGGTTTACATCACCAATAAAACCTGAAGTGCTGGAAAGAGAGTGCCACTCTATGTAGAAAAGAAAACTCTAGGTATCAGTAATAGGAACTCTACTTCACTCAAAGTCCCAAATTGCTTAAAATTCCGAGCATGTTCTTCTCCAGAGTTGTCAAACCTCTCTTGAGCAGGAGAGTATTAAACAAGCAGTTCAAGGAACACATCTAGGCTGAAGCTGATGTTTAAAGCAGCCTGAACTAACAAGTCTCTACTCTTCTCTTTACGGGGTACAGTTCTCCTTGCAGTGGAAGGAACTCTTCCAGGAAGTCACTTCGTATTTTCTCACAGCAGCCACATGCCAACCACACCACAGTTCCTGTCAGTGAACTTCAAGTACCCTGAGGTTAAAAGATTTTGTGATTTGGGGAGTTATCTGTACAACACTGAACTCTTCGCAGCAAAATTGGAAGGCAACCACCACAACCCAAATGTCTGTTTTTCCTACATACAACATATGGCACTACCACATGGATTTAAAAGCTGCTATCAGTGAGAAAGAGTTAGCTAAAGGAGGTTTACCAAAAAATACAGCCTGGTGGAGTTGTAATCTAAAGGGGTGAGGAGTTGTTGTTTTACCTCTAACCCTGTAACTATTCAATTTTTAAATATTTAAGAGCTAGTTGAAGAGCCCTCAGAAGACATACAATACACTCATTTTCTAGATAAATCGTTCCCATCTATCAGAGCCACTGCTCTCATGACTCAGTGTCCAATAAAAGTTAGACAGCAAATTATCTGTGAAGGTTTTACTCATCCTCTCAGCTCTTGAAACATGTTTTTAGACTGCTATTTTGGTTTTCAAGTCTTTGTGATTGACAAATGAGCTGAGCCACAGTTAGGTAACAAATCATTAATACATGAAAAGACTAACAGGAGTCACATGCTAAGGAGATAACTACATCCAGTGCTTCACATCCTCCTCCCACTTCCACACAAGCTTGGCACATCACTAGAGCCTAAGCATCTTATTCACAAACACATTCACACCACGGAAACATGTCTTAATTACCACTTGAAAAAACGCTCTGCTGAAGGCACCATCCATCTCGCAGAAATCCAAACACCAGCAGCACGGAGAAGGGGACAGTGCTTCCCACCAGATGTATTAGTAAGTTTTAAACTCCTCAGGAGAGGAAAGAAAAGGCAAAGCACCCTCAGGAGAGGACAGCCCCACACCATAATCTCAGCAGTGCCTAATAAAGCACAGAATAGGCACAAATCTCTAGCACACACTTGGTCAGATGTAGCTACTGAGTTGGGGACTGCTCTGTAATAAGTGACAGGCGCTGCCAGCCTCCCTGCGTGCCACGCAACACACTAAACCCAAAATGTTAACTGCAAGAACCAGGATGTCTGTCTATTCAAGCCCCACTGCTCAAGAGGCACACAAATAAATCTTTCAGGCAACAATCTCAATAGCAGCTTTTCCATCGGGACTTTTTGATTACGTATCATTTAAAGACCAGCTAGGCCACCAACACAAGACGGTTTTAGGCAGCTCTGTCTCAGCTGCTGCACATCACACTCTGCTACCTTGAATCCCTTCCAAAACAGCGACAGGATACTCCAGTTGGAAAAGCACACGATGTGAATCTCAGCAAGTTATCATGCAAAATAAGTCATAAATTTCTGCACAAAATACATATTCCTAGCCAATACCGTTTGCTCTTTTTCACTCCACCGACAATTAAGGAAAAATATCTGCAGACTTCCCTACGCTGGTGATTTCTTTCCTTATTTTGTGCATCCTAAGCAGTTCCAGCCTCTGTAGTGCTCCTGCGGGGATACATGCACATAAATCTAAGCTTAGAGGGCTGTTCTCTCCATCTTACCTCCCGACCTGTTTTTACACTACTGCACAGACCGATACCGCTCCATAACCCAGCTGCACGTCTTGTTTACCCACTTCACACCACCAAACCACAGCCCCACACTGTCTCCATCACATGCTGCAGGGAGCGCCAAACAAAATTTCATTTTCCGGAACCCTTCTGCAGGCAAAACAAGCATCATCCTTCCCACCGTACCCCGGCCCGAAGGAGCCCGCTGCTCTCCCGCACAGCAGCAGGGGACGAGTAGCAGAACAACTTCTAAACCCCACAAATCCCAACACAGGGGCCACAAGGCCATGCAGCGCCGAGGAAATAATGGGGACCAAGCGGGAACACCTCCGGCTCCCTGAAAACGCCAGCCACGAGGGGTGGAGGAAGGGCAGCCCGGAGCGGCGGCTGCCCAGGACCCGGGGGCCATGGGCTGGGGGGCACGGGGGATGCAGTGCAAGGGGCTGGGGGAGATGGAGGGAAGTGGGGAGCAGGACCATGGGTCTGGGAGATGAGGGGGAGCATGGCCGTGGAGGAGGAGGAGGGGCGGCGTGGACAGGGCTATTTACGGGGTGGCGGTGGGGGGTAAGAAGGGGAGCAGGGAGGGAGAGGCAAGAAACAGAGCCATGGGCTGGGGGAGGTCTGGGATGGATAAACAGAGCCATGGTCTTGGGGAAAGGCGGGGGGGTGGGGGTGGATAAACAGAGCCATGCGCTGGGGGAGGCTTGAGACGGAGAACACGACTGGCGGACGTTTGGTGCGGGGGAGCAGAGCAGCGAGCTGGGGGAGGTTTTCGGGGCGCAGGGCCATGGGCTAAGGAGGTTTTGGGGGGTGCAGGGCCAGGGGTTGGGGGTGGTTTTGGGGCACCCTCCGCTACTCGCTCCCTCGCCCCGCCGTGCCGCGGCCGCCGTCTCACCTTCGATGGCGATGACATGCTCGCGGATCTGGTTCTGCAGCACGGGCTCCTCCACCCGCTCCAGCAGCTCGTAGATGGAGTAGATGTTGGGGTGCACCGACTCGAAGCGCTGGATCTCGGCCCGGATGGCTGCCGAGTTCGCCAGCTGCTGCTGGTAGTTCATGGCGCGGCCGCTCCGCTCCGGCCCCTTCACGCTGAGACCCCCGGGCGGCGGCGGGGGCGAGCCCGGGCCGCCGCCGCCGCCTCACTCACCGGACACCCCCCCCGCCCCGTGCCGGGCCGGCAGCAGCGCCTTGGCCTCGCAGCGCGCTGTCACTTCACGACGGCGGCGGCGGGGCGGGGCAAGGCCGCCCCCGGCCCCATGGAGGGAGGGAGGACCCGCTCCCGGTCGCGGTCGCGGTCCCGCCGCCGGCTCAGCCCCTCACGGCTCCCGCTCCTGCCGCCGCTGCCCCCGGCGTGCGCGACCCCCCCCACCCAACCAATGGCCGGGCCCCCCTCCGCACGCGCGCGCCCCCGCGGCAGCCAATGGTCGGGGCCCCGCCTCGGCCTCGCGCCCTCCCGCGCGCTCGCCCCGCGTCCTTCTCCGCTTGCCCCGCTTCACGCTGGCGCAGGCCACGCCCTTCCCTGTGACGTCACCGCGCAGGCCCCGCACTGCCCCACCCTCGGGCACGCTGGGAAATGTAGTCCGGGAGGGAGGCGCTGAGGGAGGGTTGGGGTCGCGCCGCTCCGCGTCCCCTCGGGGACACCGGACCCGGCCCGGACCCGCCCTGCTCGGGGGACTCGACCCCACGAGCGCCCGGCAGCGCTCATCCCGCAGGGAAGGATGGAGCCCCTCACCGTGAGTCCGGCCCCCGCGGCCGCTGGAGCCCTGAAAGTGATGGAAGTAGGAGGTTTGTGCCCAAAGGGCCCCGTTCACGCCGGGAGTGGCAGCCCCATCCCTGGAAGGGTTCCAGGCCAGGTTGGACACTGGGGCTTGGAGCAACCTGGGCTAGTGGAAGGTGTTCCTGCCCATGGCAGGGATGGAATGGGATGATCCTTAAGGTTCCTTCCAGGTGGGACTGTCCTATAATTCCATGACTTGTCAGAAGTACTTGTACAGAAATGTCTCGTGGAGTAATGAAGCACTGTTGGCATTGCATAAACAGCGTTATTTGCAATATCGGCTGCAAGCCAGCTGTGCACTGTCAGCCACTGACCTCGATTAATCCATTTTTAGGATCAATATTCTACGGATTTAAGCTCCAAAGCTGTGAAACGTGAAGCAAACTTTGATATAGGAAACAGCATAAGGACAACTTGGTATAGGATAGCCTCAGGAAAACTGTATCCATCCATTCTACTGACATATACCACAGGAAGGGAGTAATTTCAGTAGCTTCCCCCCCCAAATTTTGGTTATAGAGCTCTGGCCTGGGGGTGGAATGAGGTGAGCTTTAAGCCCCTTCCAACCCAAACCGCTCTTGTTGTGATGGTTTATGCCAAAAAAGAAAGAACTATAGAGGTGACAAATCAAGCTGTGATATGAGATTGAGTTTTTGGATGCTGCTGGGACTGGAGCTTCCTCAGGAGTGGTTGATGTCTGCTGCAAGAGTTGTCCTCTGCTCATTGGAACAGTTCAGGGCCACACTGCCATCGATGCCTGTGTCTTCTTCCCTCCTCCTTCTCAGCAGAAACTGGTATCATTTTTATCACCTTTCTCATTTTTATATCCTAGGAAGAAATTCTCGAGTGGATAAAGAAATAAATTTAAAAGGCAGGAAGAATATAGTCCCCTTTCCACTAGAGAGTGCCACTCAGGGCATTAATGGTGCTGATGAAAATTTGTGAAACCTAAGAGGATTTTTGCTTTCATTTACCTTAAACTGTTTGAATAAGCTAAATGTATGTAGAAATCTGGATGAAAGCTGTAATTCTCCCCTTTTCCTCCCTCTACCCTGATCTGGAGCAGAGGCACTACATCACATTGTGTCTCAGAAAATGCCAAAACAAGCAGCAGAGCCAAGAGTCAGGCAACAGTCTCTGCTGTGTGTGGGGCTGATTGTTTCCACTGCTGCCATATGCTTTGTGTTCTTCCAGCTCTAAAATTCATGGAAAACAACTCCCAGTGTAGTCTCAGCTGTAAATGAATGCAACTACTGCACACAAACAACTGAAGCATTAAAACCCTCTGTTAATAGAAAGCCATTTTCTAATATTTTCATCTGAAGTCCTCCCGTGAAGCCTTTGCTACCCTGAGTTTTTTACTGCATAATAGCTTTTGTGTAAGCTTTGTAAAATTACAGCAAAATATAAGCTACTGTTGCAGCTTACATAGATTTCTTGTGGAAGAAGGCCTTAACAATAAGTATTTTGCTTTTGCTTGCAGCTGAGACTGGCCTGAAGTGCTGCTAGTGGTGCACAGAGAGACGCTGGATCCTCGAACTCTGCTCTGGAGGGTCTGGCATCCAAAGTGTTCCCCCAGCCTTCAATGTGAGCTGGCAGTGAGTGACTTGGGCAGCTCTGCTGTGAGCAGTAAGGAATTCAGGTTTGTTTTTCTTTGGTCTGGGAGCAGGGCTAGCTGGGCACTTCACGGCTTTTTGTGTGGGCACTTCACGGCTTCTTGGGGTGTGCTTTTGTTAAAGGCAAGATGCTCATCTGGGGTGGTCATGAAGCTCAGACAATTTCACAGGTGTGAAGGGGCTGATGGGCTGTAAGTGAAGCAGACAGAGTGGTCCCAGTGTGGGTTACCCTTCTGGTAACTGGTTTTCCTTTCTGAGGATGAAAGCTTGCCAGGGGTGAAGCTTCCCACCGCTCTCCCACGCAGCTGGTTGTGTGCTGGAACAAAGTTCCATCTGTGCTGGCTTCCTCCTCCTCCTCCCCATCTGGCAAATCTACTCCCTGCCCTGCCTACAGAAAGCCAGCCGGGATGGTTTCCTT
This sequence comes from Pyrgilauda ruficollis, assembly GCF_017590135.1. NCBI lineage: Eukaryota > Metazoa > Chordata > Aves > Passeriformes > Passeridae > Pyrgilauda > Pyrgilauda ruficollis. Next base: position 116,155 of record NW_024516098.1, on the reverse strand, counting down.
CTGCTCTTGGTGCCTTATTCCTGGAGGTATCAGGAACTGGAAAGCAGCACTGAATCACTGTCTCAAACAGTTCTATCTCCCATCACATGACAGGGCTTATCCACTTCCTGCTGTTCCCAGTCTGTCCACCAAACCTTACAGAGAGTGTGGGAAAGAATTTTGGGGAGTCACAGTTGATGCACTTGGACTCAAGGCATATGGGGAATGATGTTTTGCTTTTGGAACTGAGCCTGACATGTCCACCTTAATGGAAATATGACTGCACAAAAGTTCCACAGAGATGTTGCAGTCAGGGTTCACGAGCCATTAAGGTGATGTTTAAGAGCACAGATCTTGAAAATTGAGAACTCTCGTGGAATTTCATTTAAACTCTGCCTGTACCTTCCCCTAATGATTTGTTGGGATGTGGAGGAGCTTTCCTGGCTGCTGAAACGGGAATTAGGCAGCACTAACTTTTAGTTACTAATCCAGTAGCTGAAATGTCGATTGGAGGGGAAAAAAATGTTTAAAAGGTGTTCAAGCATCCTATGCTGATCTGTGCCTGAATTTAACATAAATTAAACATCTCAGAGAGCTTGACACAGGGACTCCCTTGTAGACCTAACAGGAAAGGGATTAACTGAAAAAACTGAGAGCATAAGGACTCCTCACCATCCAGGAGAAGTTATAAGAGAAATCTTAGCTGATGGCTGTAAGCAACATTTCGCTTGACTGGGACTCTTTCTGTGTCTGCTCACAATCTTAAAGCCTGGCTGTTCCTGGGATGGCTGTTGGTGTGAGCCGTGTTTTGTTTAAAAGGGAGGGACTGTCTGAAAAAACACGGGAGACAGAGTGTTAGAGATGCATCTTTGTGCCTACTAATACTGGATCTATATTGCTATGGAGATTGAAATCAAGCCCATATGAAAAACAGATATGGAAACATCAAGTTTTCCTGAATGATCTTCACTGTACTTTTCAGTGAATATAAAAATTTAAATAGGTTAAGCTTCCTCTCTAACAAATTGGGATGAAATTCTGTTATTTGACTGGGTAAATATTTGGGTCAGTCAGTTACTATTACAGAGTGATTAGATTGCTCAAGAGGCTTTGAAACAAATGTAACTAATGAATTAACCTCATTCAGGGAGTGTGAAATCTGTTCCAGGAGAAATGCCAACTAGTTCAAACAGTACTAATTATGGAGTAGCAACAACAAGCGGCTGTCGGGGCTGTAGCTCATTCCCCAGTGCTCCTGTCAGAGCTGGGAAAATGCTGTTCTGTACCCAACCTGCCTGAAGAAAGGTGGCATGGCAAAAGCAACCTGCTTTTCTGGAGGTGGGAGCCCAGATCAAATCCCTACTGCAAGGTCAAATTATCCTGCTTAAAGGGTCTTCTAATCAGAAGTGAGCCACATACCAGCACGGAGCTGCAGAACAGGGAACGAGCAATAACTGTGTGTGTTCACCATATGGGGAAAGGAATCTGAGAGTCACTTCTCAATTCTAGCCCCAGGGACTTGGATTTCCACTAACCTGAAACTTTCTGAAATGTTAAAATGAACCATCTTTTAAACTGCCCGAGTTTTGGCTCCTTGTTGATTGAAGTTTCACTGTAAAACCATTTACAACATTTGCAGATTTGCAGAACTACTGTCTTCATTAAACCAAAGTCATTGTTCAGATCTGGAGCTGTGCTCAGGCTGATGATGGTCTGTGCTCTAGCTGTAAGGTGTTTTCAGTGGAAACAAATGGCTTCTTCACACAAGGCAGGTTGTAGGTTCTAAGTTCTACCCAAGCTACCCAAAGCTTAGAAGCTTCATTGCAGCACAGACTCAACTTACATACAATTAAAAAAAATTGTTCAGTTGGTACCCCTGAGTCAGGGCTCAGCTAACATCCTGAATTTTGTAGCAGAGGAAATCCAGTGACAGCTTCATGTGCCAGCTCCAAGATACTTGGCACTTTATTGAGCTCTTATCATGGCTAAATATGATTACACTGGAAGTGTCTCTAAGCTTGTTGCTGTTGTCACTTCCTTGACAGAGAATCAATATTTGATTCGCCACATAATTCCATGTTAAGCTCAGGTCTCACTTCAGCTGTGGCATGCTGACAGGGCTTGAAAAGTTATGGAATATTGTAGGCTCAATTGTTACCTTGGAACTTTCTGACACAGGCTATTGATTTAATGCAGGAAAACCACGGGAGAGGTCACTCTAGATTAGTTCAAGCTCATCTTTTAGAACAATTGCCTTAATGTTTAATAAGATGTTCCATGCATAATGCTGTGACATCCAGTGGTAAGGAATGAAGAAACAGGATAAAACATTGATACAGTAAAGTCAAAAGAAGTAGGTCTGGCAAAACCCTTGCTGGTGAAGGTCTCATGTTACTTATTTTAAGAGCATGACATTGGCCGACTGGCTAACCCAGCACTCTCTGAAATGCAGATTTTTGGTGACAGATTGCACAGTTTAAACAGCAACTTGAAATCATTCCTCTGGTAAGAAAACAAAACATTTTCTTAGGTGTTAAGAGGGGTGTGAGTTGTTACTAATCAGTGAAGGGATGCAAAAGAGCATGAAAACAAATCTGAGGATGGTAGTCAGGGCTGGTCATGGTACTTCCCTACATTTTGGGTGAGAAATCCAGTTCTTTTTGCCCTTGAGACTTGTGCAGGTGAGTGCAGACATCACAAAAAATGCCAGCAGTAGCTGTAGCTTCTTTGAATCCCAGAATCATTTCAGTTGGAAAAGACCTCCAAGGTCATCAAGTCCAACCTTTGACAGTCACAAGCGCAGAGCTCTGAGCGCCACGTCCAGGCATTCCTTGAACGCCTCCAGTGATGGGGACTCCACCACCTCCCTGGGCAGGCCCTTCAATACCTGACCACCTTTTCCATGGAAAAATTTCCTGCTGCTGTCCACCCTGAGCCTCCCCTGGCCCAGCCTGAGGCCGTTCCCTCTCCTCCTGTCCCTGTTCCTGGAGCACAGCCCGACCCCCTGGCTGTCCCCTCCTGTCAGGAGTTGTGCAGAGCCACAAGGGCCCCCTGAGCCTCCTTTTCTCCAGGCTGAGCCCCTTCCCAGCTCCCTCAGCCCCTCCTGGGGCTCCAGAGCCTTCCCTGGACATTCTCCAGCCCCTCAGTGTCCCTCTGGCTGTGAGGGATGGGCCCTGCCCTGGTCCTGCTGGCCATGGAGAAGAGAGTAACAGGCACTCTGCTACAGCTGTGCAACAGGCAGCCTCTCCAAGAAGAAGCGTGCTGTCACCGACACCACATTCTGTGCGAAGACATGGTGGCTGTGTAGAATTGTTCACTTCAGTGCCTGTCAGAGTGGTTATGGGCTCCCTGCAGCAGCACTTGGAGTACAGCCCTGCTGCTTGTTACACACAGGTCTGAGTTTTCTACTGAAGGTGTTTATTTGGGTGTGTATTTGACATCAGCATCGCCTGAGCTTGTCTTTCCTTGGAACTTTTAACGTCAAAATCAGTGAGATTTAGCTGGTGTAGGAAGCCCAGCCTTTCAGCTTTCCCATGTAAGGAGTTCCCCCAGGGATGGCTTGCAGCCCAGGCAGTGGACAGTATTCCTGAGCACTGTGGTGTCAGAAGGGGGGGTCTCCAAAGGGCTGCCGTCTAGGACACGGTCACCATAGAAACTGGGGGGATTTGCTGTGACTGTGTTCGTTCTTTGAGCTGCTTAACAGCTCGCTGATAACAACTCACACACAGCTCAAGGAGCGTGGAGAGACAGGGCTGTGCACAGACCCCGGCAAGAATTCCCTGCAAAGCCTCTCCTACTCAGGCCTTGTGTGCATCACCTTGTATGCCCCCTTCCTGTAGCTGCAGCTTCCTCATAAAAGTGTAATAAAACCCCATTTCTTCTTTGTCTAGAGACAAGGAAGGGCTCCTGGCACGTTTCCACCATCCCATTTTGCTTATGGTTTGACCAGGTTTGTCTGACCTAGTTCTGTTCATAAACTGGGCTTAATGGTGGAGTCCTGGAAACGTTCCCAGCTGCTAAAGCCTGGTTATTCCCTCTGCAGTAATTAATTGCAGTTCAAAAGCCCTGCACCAGCTATGTATCATAACATTAACATAAAAAAACATGTTCTCTGGGATTCTAAGCTTTGAACAATCTTCTTATGGTGCCCAGACTTATATTCCATAGCACAAGAGCACCATGGGACCCTGCTCATCAATTGCTTGCTTCTAAGTACAGACTGAACTGGAAAATCTCTTTCCTGTGTACCCATTGCAGACCCATTATCACAGCATAAAATGAAGCTTGGAATTGTTTTTATTAAGCTGGGTGTGATTTTTCATTCCAGTCTAACTTTCCATCCACTTGCAAAAAAAGAAAAGAATTTGAGAACAAGTATAATGAGTTGAAACTCGATGCCCAATAATAATTTAAACTCCATGAGGCTCCTGGAGAGTGTTCAGCAATTATTAGAGACAGGGAGAATTTTTAGCACTAACTGCCTGACAAAGAGACAACTTTTGGTTCAGCTAAGGGTGCCTAAATAACACATCTTCAGCAGAGAGAGCAGGAGAGTGCTGTAAAACCTATTGATGCTACTGCTTTATTAAAAAAAAAAAAAGTTTGAGCAAATATTCATGTGCTTAGCTACTGACTGTGTGAATTGTAGAGGAACCTCGTTTTGGCATTGCAGTTCCTGTGATGGTTCCTTTGGGATTTCCTGGCCCTGAACTGTGTCAGCTGCACTTGTTTCCAGCTCGCTGAGAAATGTGGAGCTCAGGCCAGGAGCTGCCCAGAGCTCAGCCTGGGAGCTGCTGGGTACCTGCCCTGGCCAGTGGGGCAGGGCTTCCTGAAATGCTGCAGTCTGGGGAGGGTAGGCTGCTCCTACCCAAGGTGCTCAACCTGAGGTATACATTTGATATCACTGCAGACCAATTCAATCCACATAATTTCCAGCAAAGGCCAGAAATCCTTTGTGTAAAGAGCTCTTCTTCACAAGGATGCAACTGACTGAAAGTTACAGCGAATCCTCCCCTGCATAATTTATATCCCCCTCTTCAATGCTCACCACGTAATTTCTCTTTACATGCGGTTCTAGCCCCTCAGCAGCATTCTTGAGGCTCATTAGCTCATGTGCTGCCATTGAAGCAAGCTGGAGGATGAGATTTTAAACCTTCTGTTACCAAAGATTAATACAGATTTCTTTTTTTTTCCCCAAAATAATCAGCTGCAGACCAGTGCCAGGACTCAGATGTATGGGCTCAGATGTATTTTGTCTGATGGAAAAACATTTCCTCTGCTTTGCAGAGGCTGCTTACATCCCTTCTGCTGCCCTTGAGTTATTTGTTCCAGCTTTCCTGACACCTGGAGCGGGACAAGCCGGTCCCTTGGCCCTCATCTGAAGGTGGACAGTGTTAAAAAGAAAGGTCAAACGTGGTTCAGTAGCTTTCAAAAGAGGCCTTGGGTATTTCAAGCACAACACTTCATTTGAAGTCAGAAGACTGAGTTCCAACACTCTTCAAAGAAAGAGAAGTTCTTCCTTTTAGGACAGCTCCAGTGTCCCTGAAAGTGTTCCCGAGGCAGCGGAAGCACCTCGGATCTGCAGTGAGGAATGCTTTGCTTTCAAAGCCTTCGAAGCTGAACCGCCTCAAAGCTTAGCCTCAGCTTTGTCTACAGTTTCAGTTTGTGTCACTACTTTGAAATGCAAGATAAAATGTAGACTTAGGTCTCCTTGAACTCCAGCGACTTGAGGAAAGTACAGGCATGATGGAGCTGCATTTTGTAGGCAGGGAACTGGGATGGAGGCATGTCCCTGCCCTTTGGCCTCAGTTCAATACAGAATGCAAGAGCCTGCTATTGACCCAGGTCTCAAGGGTCAAAACCCAGGGGAGTTTGGCACTAGTTTTCCCAGGAGCAGGCTGTATGGAGTAAGATGAAAGTACGGCATGGATTCTTACTCGCTCCTGTTCAATCACCCAAGCTGTCACAAGTTCCACTGCCTCCTTATCCTTGGGCCCTCAGCTGAATTTTGATGACCTGTGTGGGGAGTGTTTAAAGCTACCACTGCAGACTTCTCACTGCTCCAGACAAGGCTGAAGAGTCTTGGTTGCACCAGAAACGTTTAAAGTCAAATCAACCATCGTAAAATTTAATAAAGCTGCTGGAAAAAATTCTGCTGCGGTCTCCAGTAGCAGCACTGCAGGTGTACTGTCTTGAGAACTATAAATGCTTATTTGTGTTTTATCTCTTCACTACTTGATTTTTAAAAGGTGTAGCAGACTTTTAAATGTTCCCTGGAGAATCTTGGGAGTCCTGTAGTGTTAAGATATATGGAACCTGGGGTAGAGTACTCTGAAAGCTGAGATAAACTATTGCAGCAGTGGTTCTGTGTCTCAGCCTGGAAAACAGGATAGAAATATCATTCCTTATGCAGCTGACAAACACATGTGCACATCTGCTGGAGCTATGCATGCCAAACAGACCTGGAACTGCTGTTGCCTTGCACAACATGAAATCTGGATGGTGAATAGTTACCTAACATGAAATACTTGGCAGGAGTCTCAAAAGCTAATTTCATCTTTATGCTTTGTTCTTTAAGGGAAACAGGTTTAATTGAAAGCTAATACTTTTGTTAGAAGTATCATACTCCAGGGATATAAATATTACTGGTTTTTAGGGATGGTATAAATCCTGCGGGTGCAGGCTGTGGTCAGCTGGAATTAACAGAGTTAAGATCTCAAGCAAAAGGGCTTTGGGATGCCAGTTCTCATTGCCAAGCTAAATTGCACATATCAAGTACTTTCTTTCATGGCTTTCACATCCAAATAAACTCGTGAGTTCACTTAAGAACATACTCCAAGGATGTACCAGTCCTGCCTGTAAACTTGGTTATCTGATCCCATTCTGAATAGCTTACATGGATGGAAAAAATTGATTCATTGGCCCCAGACCCCACCTTTGGGGGACAGGAGTCAAGTTCTACCTGGGCTGGGTGCACCTAAGGATCAGTGGCCTCAGTAGGTTACAGTTGCATTGAGTTCTGCATTCTGGGAGTAAACTGGCTGTTCCAAGCAAAGGGAAGGATCCAATCTTTTCTCTAGGATAGTAGTTGGAGTCTCTTGAATGTTACAGTTCTCATGGCAGTCTGTTCTTTTTTAGCTTCTTCTGAAGCACAAGGCATATCATGTGGTAATTCTGCACCTTAAATGTTGTGAAAACAATGCCAAGAGGAAGTGAGTCTCTAAGTGAAAATGGGGAAACCACTGGGAAGGACTGAGTAAGTGAAGTAACTCCATACCCAAAACAGCATTACAGCACTGCAAAGAAATACAGGGAGGTGAGGAGTCACTTCCCAGAAAAATTTCCCTCTGAAACAGAGAGTATTCTTAGAGTGACTTGGAGCTTCCTTTATTGCAGTAACCCAAACTAACATGTAGTAAAGTTGTTGGTTCCTCTAAACAGTCTACCTAGAAGCCTTTCAAAAGGATTTCAGATATTTCTGGGAAGTGTTCAGAGCAAAACAGGCATGAAAGCTATTCCATAAATTGGTCAGTTTGGGCCTTGTAAGGACAAACCATGGCACACATGAACTTGCAGCATTCCAATGGTTATGATCCTACACTGCCCACCTCATGGATCACCTGGCACATGAATGCCCTGGGAAAGGAGTCTGGCCTGTTGTGGCCACTGGCACAGAGCACTGGGCAAACATTTGCTGTTGGAAGAGGAGTTGCCTCCTGTTGTGCAGCTGGGTAACACCAGGGTTCCTCCTGTGTAAAAAGGGCAAACACTGCTAAGTGTTTATATTCTAAATATAAGGGGAGCCAAATGTGAGATGTCTGTCAGGATAGAAGTGCGTCTGTCTTGTTGCTGAACAGTGCTGAACCTGCTAAAAGTGCTCCAAGCTTCCCTCAGCTGCCCCAAAGAAGTACCTGTGTAACAGTGACAGAAACAGGGCATTGCTACAAAAAAAATCCTCCCAGCAATGGCCAAATTGTGCTCTGCAAGGAATTTAACACAAAAAAAGGTGACAAAGAGGTACAAGGAGGGGAATAATTTACTATGCATGGTTGAACAGAACTTTTTGCCCCAAAGAACTTAATTCTCCAAGAAGAGATCATTTGGCATTTGAGGTTAACAGAGTTATTGTGAGAGCTTGTGACTGATGCTGGCATAAAGTAATGGTCCACTTTAAGTCCTGTTTCTATCCATGATGCAATAAGATGGGACAGAATGATGAGTTTGTCACAGATCTCAGCCTTTATTAATCATCTGAACAATTGTTATAGCTTGGCACCATGGACATGATGGAAGAGCAGCTTTTGTGTCCTGCCAGCCTCTTTCCATCATTCTAACCTGCTGTTTGAAGTAGGAAGCCTGGAATTCTTAGTGGCAGTGGATATGACCAGTCCCAGTGTCTGTCTTCAGGCTGCCTTCTGAAGAGTCCTGGGGGTGATATTCACCATTTCTCTGCTCAGAATAAACCATAAAAATGTGTTAAAAGTTGGCTGGATCAAGTCTAACCAAGCTAATGATGAATTCTTACAAGCAAATAGTTTTCTCTGTGAATTAGACTTTAGACTTCAATTCTCTCAGCTGAAAGAAAGAAAACATCTCAGTATTTCATGAACTCTTGCTCTGGGACAAATAGTTTCTCAACTCATGCAAACTGCTTGTAGGTTGTACAATATCCTTGCAAAGACAAAAAGCGAAATAAAATAACTGGGGAAGTATTTGAGAGTTTCACATTCTTAGGTGTTTTTTATGGGTAGATTTTCTTGCAAGAAAATCTGTTGGGAGGACATCATTTCAAGCCTGAAAGCAATCAATCTGGAGACTGCTGAAACTTTGCCAGAGAAAGTTTCCTGTAAACACACCTAAACTTAGTCAGTGAAAGTTCTTGTTGGTTTTAACCAGGTGTCACATTTCATCTGCTTAGCACTGGCAGCCTCACTGCTGCAGCCCAGTTGCACATTTTCTGCAAAGCTACTGAAGAAACTCCTTTTTTTTTGTTGTTAGAAATGACAAGGTGCAGTTGGTTCATGTGGGCAGCAGGCTGAGGAAATGTGAGCCTACACTATTCATGATCAATCTGTCAGTGTGGTCACCTCCTGTGTTTACCTGCTCTGAATTTTCATGTGTCGTGAGCTCTCTTCAGACCATTTAGCATTCTAAAATGAGCTGTTGGGTAGTTCTGTGGAAACATGGGTTCTGTGATGACCAAACACAAAAAGAATATTATGCTACTTTTCATAAGTCAATAGTCTATGTGCATTTGAATATTGCACACCTGTCTAATGGCAGGAATGGGAAGAGCTCAGAAGGAAAAGCAAAGCTGGAGACCTGCTTCTATTTTTGTTGTTGTTTCAAGCAGATATTTCTTAGGTAAGTTACTAAATACCAAAAACTGTACCTAAGCTGAAGCTGGTTGTGCCTGGGGGAGTCATGGCGTGAGTCTTTCCATGTCCTTAGCTAGACAACTCCTTTTGGCCATACCAAACTGGGCTGTCAGACTGGACTCACTGTTTTTGTGATCTGGCCAGGTGGTTGGTGCTGCAGTGCAATCCTGCTGGGCACTTCAAGGGGCTATAGCACAATGATAGTTTCTCAGTCACAGTGTTAAGCTGGGTGCTGATTAACTTGGGCTGGTCAAGGAAACAGAGAGCCATGCCAGTTTAAAACTTCCCAACATGCAGCTTGCCATCTCACTAATTAGGAGGATGTATTAATTTGCTGGAAACAGAACTCTAACCACATCCAGAGAGAAAATCATGCACTGAATAAAAAGTATACACTTAGACTCCAGCACTCTGCTAAACTAATTCTGTCTGATGAAGCATACAGTGACATTTGACTGACCTTGTCAGCTGGAGGGGTGAATGGATAAAAGAAATGAGCTTTCAGTCTCTGGCTGAACATATTTAATATGCTGGGTAGGAGGTCAGTATGACTCATCCTTTCCGTTTGCTCGATGGCCTGGGATTTGCAGAGAAAAATCTGCTTCTGTCGAATCCTTCCAGAGTTGTTAATGCTTTGTGGTACTTGAATCCTCCACAGGTGCCCTTTCCAAACTGATACCAGGTTCTGTAAAGCTGCCACCCCTTTACCAGGGCTCTCTAAGTGTGATTTAGTGCCGGTATTGGAGCCAGGATTCCCCCATGCCACAAGGCCAGCTGCATTCCTTAGCGTGCCATGGGCCACTGGATCTTCAGAGGGCACCAGCCTGGATCCTGCCATCCAGATCATGGAGCTGCTTCTGGAAGGTTCTCCCCTAGCTTGCTCCTGATCTAAGTAGCACTGCCCTGAAGATGGAAAATGCCATGTGGCTTTTGTGCTGAACAAAACCCCACATGTCATTTACTGACTGTTAAGGATATAGTTAGTAATTCGTGCAGATAAAATTGTATAAAATACATAAACCAAACCAACTGTACATAGGGAAAAGTGGGGGGAAGAATTTCATCCCCAGGATGGTGAAACCGCGGCAGATGGGCAAGGACACAACATTTACATGCGAAGGAAGATGGGCAAGGACACAACATTTACATGGGAAGGAAGATGAGCAAGGACACAACATTTACATGGGAAGGAAGATGGGCAAGGACACAACATTTACATGCGAAGGAAACCTAGGCTGCACAGGAGATGGGCATTCAGGAAGGCATGTGTCCAGTGACACCCAAGAGATGATGGCCCGGATCCATCTGAGATAACCGGAGCCATCAACACCTGCCGTCTGAATGCCAGATTCCAGGAATCGGGAAGCACATTAATCAATTCCCAGACGAAGGCTTTGTGCAACCCGGACAGAAGAAAGGACCCAACTTGAATATGAAGAACTCAAAAAAGAAACAAAGGGACTCTGCCGAGGGCAAATTAAAGAGTATAAGAAGCGCTGCCTCGGAACAGCCGGTGTGGACGAGGGGGATTTGGTGCGGCAGAGGCCAGATCCACGTTCACCCAGCTCACCTCCCGGGAGTGTTACGCTGTCCGTTCCATTGGTGGCTGTCGGGACTGTATTGCGGTAGCGAATGAATTCTTTTTATTTTTTATTGAAATTTGGCATATTTCATTTGTACCTATAACACTGACTCGGCCTGGCTTGAAGCAGGCAGCGGGCTCAGCACGGGTCTGGTGCTGCCCGGGTTACAGCAAAGTCTGAGAAGAGGCAGCACTTTGCTCTTCCTGCCTCACTGAAAGGTGCCTCAGCTTCATAACCTGCTTCTAAAAACGGGGCCCTGAGGAAACAGTGCACTGTACATGAAGATCTCCACAGGAGTTTAATTAGGTGCTGTCCTTTGAGAAGTGCACTTTTTTTTTCTCAAGACTTTTAGAGCCGGGCCTCCGGTTCCTAATTATCTTGTTCTTTTGACTGGGACAGCTAAATAATTATGATCCAGGCTGGCTGAATGAATGTTGATGTTCTTAAAGGCAATCAGCCACCCATTGCTCTGACAAAAAGTGTGATAATGTAATAACCAAGCCTTGCAAGAGAGAAACGGGCATATAAAATGTAGAATGTTTGCACAAGTTTGCCTGGGAATTAATCGAGTCAGCTCTGCCTTGGAGGAGGATATAAATCCTCCATGTTCCAGCTGAAGCTGTAAGTGATTTCCAAATGAGCATGACATCAAGTGAGCAGAAACCTAATCAGTAATTGATAGATACAGTTGCACATCCCTGTCACCGCACTGTCTCTGACAGGCAGCCCAGGCTGAGCCTCTGAGCCCTTAGTGCAGCCTCTCAGCAGCCTGAACTGCACTCCAGTGCTGTTAGAGGCCTCATTATGCTCACAGCTATGAAAGCTGAACCCCCAAAGTGAGAGAGAGGGCAGTAATAAAGTACAACTTATCCAGCACCTCGGCCATTATCAGTGTGCATAGAAGTGCTAAACGCAAAAGAAGGAGACAGAGGATTTACCGTATGCGAAGGGATAATCTTTGCTTTTTTTTTTTTTTTTTTTTTTTTTTTTTTTTTGTCCCAGCTGTCTAGACAGCTAGACAAATGCCAGGTTCATTTCTCAAGACCCTGGCTGCAAGATATTTTAACATTTCACCCTTTATCTTGAGTGCAATCTGCCCAGATTGTCTGGTAGTTATTGATCGTATAGCCAACAGACTTGGAGGTTTTCCAATCCCTTGAAAAAAGTAAAAAGTACCCCTGACCATGATGATAGTGAGTTTGGTGTGCTTCTAAGCTGATGAACGAAATATAAAGGTGGCTGAAGTTGTGAAAATAGTATTGGAGCAATGAAACACTTGAGCAGATTAGTGTGAATGCCAGCTGTAAGCTCAGATCTCCTTGTACTGATAGACAAGCTCTCGGACTAGGAAGCGAAACAGAAGGAGAGTTCAGAAAAATGGTAAAATTCAGCTTTACTCAGTGCTCATCCCACACTGGAAATGAGAGTATGGAGAAATGGGAATACCCTCATAGCTGTGCAGCTCTCTGTCTCACCCTTCTCCCCCCTCAATTCTGCTGTCAATGTCAATCTTCACCAATCTGCTGCATGAAGAAGTGTTTTTTAGGTGTGAGAGCAAACACCAGACTTCCCCAATATGTTTCTCTGTGCCGTGTGTCTGTTGCAGTCTTGCTCAGGGCTTCATTTCTGCTTCTGACAGATTCCACCAAGCCCTGACTGGAGTTGTAGACGAAATTCAAAAGGTGGCTGCTGGGGAAAGCCTTTCCAGGACAGAAACCCAGTGTAATTCACACTGTTCTGCTTGAAAAGAGTTGTGTTTGGATTGAGCACCAGCATTTGGCACAATATGATGGAGCAGGAGGCAGTAGCAATGCAGACATATGATGGATAACAAGCTTGTGGCTCAGAGCAGTTGCTCACATCAGACCTATGGAAATTCAGAGTGTGTCATTTAACACTTGCTATGAAGCAGAATCTCAAAAAGCTGTTCACAAAGAAGCAAGGAAAGCTGATAATGGTCTGTAATGATGGCTCTCACAGAGAACTTGCTGCCCAGCCCTTTATAAGAAGCCATCTGCCATACTGAGGGAGCACAATGGAGCTGCATCCTCATCCCTAATGTGGGGCATGGCCTGCAGGGCAGCCGATGGAAACCTGGCTATGACATTCCTTTGATGTAGCCGGGATCCTTACCCCCACTGAGTCCACAAAGCAAAATTTAATGTGCTCTGCCAGGGGTTTGTTGTGCCCAGCCTTGGAGCTGCTGCATGGCCTGCTGCAGATGCAGGAGAGGTCATGGAATCATCAGAGAATGCTTTGAGTGGGAAGGGACCTTAAAGATCATCTTCTTCCAACCCCTTGCCATGGGCAGGGATGCTCCTGTGTGTCCCAGACTATTCTGTGCCTGTCCCCTCTGCAGAATTCATGAGAAAAACCTAGGCATGCTGCACTCCTGCATCTTAAACATTAGATTTCTAATTGGCACGAGAAGATTGTCTCCTTGCATGGATCATCGACAGAAGGTTGCAGTAAAGCACAAACTTTGACACATTTAGTAGCAGAAATGTCAGGCTCAGACAAACAATACACAGGTTTGGTACGACAGCACCAGCTATGGTTTGTTCAGGCTTCAGGTTGGAAGACAGGATGGGATACTGGGAGCTGGAAATAATTAGCTGATAGGCTTTCATGCTATATTTGAAATTCATTTTCATTGTTCAAGCAAAACCACTCCACTGTCCTTAGACAAGAAGAAAACCTTTTCCTTCAGCCTCTCACCCTGTTCCTTGCTTGCATTCCCTTCCAAGTTTGGATTTTAGCTTGAGTTTCGAGTGCTGTTGTGTTCCCTAGAAGAGCTGATGTGTAGTGCAGCTGTGCTTTTTCATCAGGAGACACTTTTGTGGTTGGGGGGACCCCAGAAATTAATTTCCAAATAATCAATGCATAGGGAACATCCCAAGTAGAAATCTGCCCTGGCTTCAACGGGAGTCAGGAATTTATTCCTTTAAGTGAAGGAATGTTTGTTCTTGGGAGTCAGGAAACAGCATTATCTTCTGTAAAGATACTGGAGAGGTGAGAGCAGGAAGTCTGATCTACTGTATGGGAATGCTGTGGTGGTGGTCAGTGTAGCTTAAACCTGGCTGCCAGGCCTGTCCTAACCAGAACTAGTTTCTTTCCCTTGTTAAGACAGATTAGAAAGTAAAACTACTCATATATTCAAACACTCTAAACTTTCTGAGAAATGATCCTATTTCAAGAGCACATCTGTTATCCACATTGATGAGTCTGTCTTTCCAACTGCAGTTGCTTTTTTACTCTGGATGTTGGCAATACCCAACACTAACAGACTTTGTTGGGAATGGGCCTGCCAGCCTCAGGCTAGCTGTGCACCAGAACAGCCTTTCTTAGAAGTCAGTTATGTACTCACAACCTCGCCCAGACACTCTTGAACACAGTAAGAACACACCTTTTGAATGAAATGGACAGAGGAATTGAAGCACAAAATTGTCACTTTTTGATCCGTTTCCCCCTGAAATCCTGAGTGCTGTCTTTTTAATTGTCAGGGAATCAGCATCTCCTCTGTGAATGGGATGGTCACAGCTGACAGCCCTGCCTGTGAAATCTCTTCCCTGCTCTTGAGATACTTCTAAGTCATTTCCCACAGCCATATGGTTGTCATGAGGATTTAACCTCTATTCTCAGAGGGGCTTTCACTTCCACGGGCAGCAGAGAAGCTGCCCTGTGCTTTCCCAGCAAATACAACCAGCACGGATTTGTAACACCACCAGAAAAGATGCAAGCTCCTTTCTGAGAAATCCAGTCTCTAAAAGGATAGAACATGAGGAAGAAGAAAGCTGAAATGAGCCCTTTGCACAAGCAGGGACATTCTTGTCTGTGACAAATGATGGAAACTACCCGACAATTTTGGTCATGAAGGTCCAAATGTAGGAAGTGAAGTGCATCATAATTCCCTGGGCCCATTGCTGCTTAGTTTCAAAAGGCTGTGCCATAACACTGCTCTGGGCTCTGTAGCCATCCTGTCAGAGGCTCGAGGCAGAGATAAGTCACTTAGTATTTTTATCTCATCAGGCACGTGTTTGTTATGAGACTTTCACACTGGGAGAGCCCTTCCTCCAAATTTGCATTATCCCACCTTGACTGATGAGTTTAGAGCTGACATGGGGAAGTGCCATTATGCCAAAGCTCAATGATTTTTATAAGTTTACTCAGCCCATATTTTCATTTAGTCTTTCACACCAACTCCCCTTAATATTCATCTTTGCATGCAGGTTTTCGAGTCAGGCTCAGACTGTCAGTGTTATGTGCTGCCTGTACATGAAAGGAATATTTTCAGATGGTAGTAGCTGTGGTGGCAGCAGGAGGTTTCTAAGAATACCTCTCATAGTAGGTGTGTTGTACCTTCAATGTCTTCTCAGAGCTCTGTAAATATGGGACTGAACTGTTACCAGCAGCTACTCCCCCCCAAGCTGGTATTACTTAGGGAAAAGCAACACTAATTTGTTTCTGTAAAATAAAATTTACTCACTCCTTGATGTCATTGAGCTTCACAAACTTCTGAGCATGCTAGATTCAGACACATAAAGCACAATATTATAAATGTGTTGTTGAAATTTGAATGAAAGAATAAGCAAACCAGCCTGGAAGAGGAATTCTCTCAGAGGCACAAGGCATTTTGTGCTGATTCCATTAAGGATTTTATGAGTTTAGCTATGGCTAAGCATAATGCTTTTACAGGGAGCAGCAGCATGATGGATGATGGTTTTTAGAAGTGAAATAGCAGTGCTGCTCTTCAGATGTGCTTAGAGCTGCTTATCAGCTCTTCTCCTGAGGCTTAATTAAAAGGAATATAGTGTCCATCTCCATATGGAAATACTGGCATTCTAGAAACATCCACTCACTTTGGTCTTAGTGATTGCTGCTTAAAAAGCAGATGGACCCAGGTGCCATATTTGTATGTAATATGGCTGATTATCATAAATACTGCTGCTTTCTGATAACTCCTAAGTGCCAGCATTTTGGCCCTGGGAAGCTGCAGGAGGTGCAGCCTTGGTTGCAAAGACAACATTGCCAAAACAAGTTGTTCAGTGTCATCCGTCATGGCAAAGAAATCCCTCTGCCCACTCCTTCCTGCTGCCTCCTGGATGGGAGATGATCCTGGGAGCTTGTGGGAGGTTGCTGTCAGCTCCTCATGGCAACGCTGAGGTTTCCCCCTCCCCTCGTGCTCCTGCTACAGTGCAATCATAAACACACACCGTGGCACCAAGCAAAATTCCAAACTGGCCAAGGTGGAAATTTCCCTCCAAAGTGAGGATGCTGCTGGCTTTGCAAAGTGTGTCTTAGGAAGGGGGATTTGCCATCCCTCTTCCCTTCATCCTCAGTACTACCCAGTCATGGAAGTGGTGCCAGGATGCAGTGTGCTATCCACAGACCGATCTTTCTTGAGAAGAGTAAAGCTTGGGACTTACAGAATCCTAGAATGGTTTCGGTTTGGGGAGACTTAAATCCTATGCCATGGGCAAGGACACCTTCCACTATCCCAGGCTGCTCCAAGCCCTCTCCAACCTGGCCTTGGACACTTACAGGAATTTGGAAGCCACAGCTGCTCTGGGCAACTTTCAAGAAGGCCCAAGTGTGAGACAGGAAAATCCAGGAATTATGTGCATTAAAATTAAGAGAGCAACAAGCAGGAGGGCGAAAATATGATTTAATATAGAGTAAAGCATTCAGAGCAGAACATGTGAGGACTGGGGAAGTGAGGGAGGCAGCCTGGTGCAAGAGTGAGTGACTTCACCTGGCATGGGGCTGAGCCTCAGCCCTGGCAGGGGGACACAGGCAGGATGCTTCTCTTTCCTGCTGTCCTGTAGTGGCTGTGCAGACTGCAAACCTTCAATGCCAGCACCGAACAAGTCTGTTCCATGACTTTCACATAACCAAGGAGTTTGAACCCTCTGTGGCCTTACAGTAATGAAGGTAAATAAGCTGATAAAGCTAAGGGCAGATGGGATGGAATTGCAATGAAATAAGAAAAAGAGGCTTTAACTTTTAGCTTTGAAATGTATTTGGAGGACAAGATTAGCTTCAGTACAAGTGTGGTATCTCCTTAGTGAGTAAAGCTTTCACTGGACTGCAAGAAAGCCATAGTTTTTCATATCTCTTCTATAGTAACTGTTAAATGTATAGCTGGCACATATGTGTTGGTGATGCATCAAGGCCAGCTCAGCAACAAATTAGTGACTATTTCTCTTGCTGAAAAGGCTGCTCATTTTTACAAGATGCCTGTTGTTGCATTCTGCTAATCAGTATAAACAACTTGTTTTCTAATTTTCTGCTATTTGGGATGATTATGCTTCTGAAAATTCAGTCTTAGCTTCATATTCCAATTTCAAGTCCATGGAGATGGAGCAGGTTTGCCTTGGAGGCAGAACTACTATTTTTCAGTGCTGAGCATTCACTAAAGACTTCCCCTGTATTCCTGACTGTGATATTTGGAGTGTAAAAGAACAATCATATCTGCTCACTTCTTTTCAGCTGCATCTCTTGTAACTGCTAAATTGAATCTTGTGATAGCTTAAGTGCTTGATTTATCATAGCCAGCCCTTGAGATTTCTAATAAAGTTGCACAATGCCAGGCTGCTGTACAGAGCCTGGTATCTGCAGTTCCATGACAGCATCTTTTTTCCTGTAGGAAAGGTGGTTGAGGTGACGTCTGAAATGTGACCTGAGGGAACTGCTGGCTAAAAAGGAGCAGCTGATTTTTGGTTATTCTGGGAGGCTGAGCATATGGTGCAGCACAAGGCCAAACAAGTCTCTGTCTGTGCTTTGCCAACCTGTCTCTTAGTGTTCCCTGCAGTCTTCTCTCCCACCTTGGCAGGCAGAAGTTTTGCATTCCTCTTCCCCAGCTAATTAGATACAGTGTTAAGGCATTGCTTTTCCCTGTAAAATGGGCTTCATCAAACATGCTCAGAAGTTGTGGCCCAGTGGCCATGGGGGCAGCCTAATGCCTGCATTAAATGGGTGGATGCCTTTCATTTCACTGCACTTTGTTGAACCTATTACTGTATTTTTAATATTATGATCAACTGTGCTGTCCAAAATCTCTTTGTCAGTGCTAACACTGGTCTCTGCTCCACTGGTTCCTCTCTGTCGCTGTTGGAGCTCAAAGATGAAGCTCATTTGTTCTAGACTGAAATGAAGTTGCTCTTAAAAAGCAAGGACAACTGATTTGAGCCAAGACCCTTCTCCAGAAAGCCTTTGCTAAAGAAACCTTTATGTTTCCTTGGCATTGGCTGTAGCTGGAACTTTGGGGCTGGCTGACAAGGAATTTATTCTGTAGCAATTCTGTGAGACTGAAGCATGACACAAGAGTATTAGACAGATCCTGTGAAATCAAGAACATGGGAAAGTCTAAGAAAAGAGGAAATACAGTGGTGTAGCGGGGATTCACAATTCATTTGATAAGATTTTCAGGCACTGGGTAAATACCATGTGGTGGAGAGTTGATACTTCCAGCAGTGAGCTCAACCACTTAAGTGTGTTTGTAGGATTATGCTGATGCTGGGTATTCTGCACAAGGCAAAATCTCAGATCTCCAGACAAACATACACTCGGGGATGATTTTTTTTTCCACAGCTGCAATGTTTTTAATCCCCAGTGCAAATAGCTTGCTCGGTTTTCTAATAGTGCTTGATTTATCATAGCCCATAGCCTATCTAACCAAACCTAGTGGTTTTGGTTTGGGGACAGCATGTACTTTTAATTACAGGACAATGTCTGTTGCATTAGCACAGGAAGCTCAGGATTGCAAGTGGTTTCTCAGAAGCAGAGACACTGTCAGCTCAGCTCTGAGGATGCACAGCTCATGAAGAGTGTATCTAGCTGAAGGCAACACAAAATTGTGCAGCTTCTTTCAGATTGTTGTGCTACTGATTGATTAAAAACCAGGAAGAAAACAAGAGCAGATCAAGCCAGAGGGGGCTGACAGTAGCAGCATCACTGGTTCCACTCCAATTACATAAATTTAGGTATCAGGAGTGACTAATGCAATGGATTTGGGCAAGAGCTTGCCACAACTTTCATGGTTCATCCTTCTAACTGGGATGTAATGCAGTGTGTCTCAGACTAGTAACATCCTATTAGCAATGCATACAAGAAATTAATTACTCAAGCTTGTTATGGTGAGCCTTAAATTGGTTGCAGCCCAGCATTGTAAAAAAAGAACTTTATAATTCCCTGGTGGAAAGTAGATGTTTTAATAAGTATCTGCAGACTGTGTACAAATTAACTCCATTGATAATGCCTCACTCACCTTGTGCTGCTTACTCATGTTCTGTTTTTGTCCTTGATAAGAGGAGCAGGGCATGGTCCTGTTAAATAACACCTCCATCCTGAGCTAAAGATTATGGGATCCTCATGCCAGAAAAAATAGAAGGAATCCAACCTCTCTCAGCGGGCTGTTGCCTTCTGAAGCCGAGATCAAACATTAGAACCATGGGATCAGAGAATGATTTGGGTTGGAAGGGACCTTAAAGCCCATCCAATTCCAACCCCCTGCCACAGGCAGGGACACTTTCCACTAGACCAGGCTGCTCCCAGCCTCATCCAGCCTGGCCTGGAATTTTTCATTCTTTCAAATTATTTTCTTGCATTTCAGCTGCATAGTTTTGGACTCTGAAGGAATGAAAATATATCTAACCAAAGAGCTTTGTTCCTTTTCCTTCTTATCTGCCTCAGCAGGGCAGTCTGATTAGTTTTCTGTAGTGGTTATTCCTCTTTCTCACTTCAAAATATCCCTCATTGCAAGGTTTCCTTCCCTCTCACACTCTATAAGCCATATGGGCACTTCTGTCCTGCAGAATGTGCCAGTCTGTGGTTGTGCCTGGAGAGACTCAGTCACCAGCACAAAGAAATGTGCCAGTCTGACTTCTCAGAGAAATGAGGCACAATCCCCTTTAGCAGCTCTGCTCTGGACCAAACTTCAGTGAAGTTAAACCTGAAATGGGTTTGGTCCCTCTTAAAATCAGAGAAGGCTTTTAAACAGACCTAAATGAGTCCATTTGCAGAGCTGAAAAATGGTCTCTTGGCTTCTCTCCCTTCTGACCCAGAGTGGTAAATTGAAAAGCCATGAAAAATAGGTTTTGTAGTCATAGCTGATACTTTGGGGGTTGTGATAATGCCCCAAGCACTGGGGTAGCAATTCCAGCAGCTGACTCTAGAGAGGAATTCTGAGTTTGCATTGGATTCTGTTGGAGACAGACTGCTGTTAGCTTGGAGCTAAAGTGTCTACAATAGCACTAATTAGCATTCAAGGCAAAAAATCATTACTTCTAAAACACAGCTTTTATTCTCTAATACTTCTGGTATCAGCTATCATGTAATGTGAACCTCGAGAGAAATGCTTTGTAAGTAAGAATTCCACTTTAGCTTGTCAGGCAGACTTGCACCACTGAACTTACTGAACACATTTAGAGTCAAAAATCTCTTGTTTCACTGATTCCTGTAGCAAGTATTTGGTATAATTTGCCAGTATATACAGGGCATTAAAAGACTCCAGCCTGAAATCTTCTGGCATTATTACATAAGACAAGTCTGAATTAGCCACAACCTCTATGATCTCCTTCCTGGGGGGAAACAGAGGTGCCTGACTCAAATCCCTTAGAAGTTCCCATAGTCAGGGCCATTGGGATGGTCTCCTGGTGAAATCAAGAGAGGTACAGTTCCACAGGACATGGGCCAGCTGGAGATTATGAAGAGCATCAGGACAGGAAAAAGAAACAACTTCTTCCTGAAGAGAGCAGTGAACGCCTCAAAGAGGTTCCTGAGAGAGGCTGTGAAATTTCCATCCTTGGAGATGCTCTGAATTCAAAGCAGATAAAGTCCTGGGCAATCTGATCAAGCATTGAAATTAGCCTGGTCTTGGGCAGGGAGTGAAGGCCCTTGGCCCAGGTCCTTCCAAAGGTCCCTCCTGCCCTACAGTAACCTGTGATTGTCCCATTCCAAACCTCCTATGGCAGGTGGGACTTCCTGAACCAGATCTCCAGGGCTGCATTCAGTAGCCCTTCATGTCTTAATTCCCTTCTATGGATTTGTCCATGGGTTGGTTTTTTTGTTGTTTTTTTTTTTTTTTTTTTGGAACATCAAGACTTCTGTTTCCCATCATTTTGGAGCAAAATGTTCTGCAGCCTGTGTGTGCTGCCAGCTGCCACCTTCAGCTTTCATGGAAGCTGCTTGTTTCCTGGGGTACCTTCTGCCTCCTGTGTTGTGAAACAAAATGAATGTTACATGGGATTTTGTAGATGTTCCCTCTTTTTCCTACTCCATAGGGACAGATAATGGTTTCCCTGAATCTGTCTGGTCTTCCAAAGACTTTAAAGCTGTGTAACAAAGGTTGTGTCATAGACCAAAGTGTATTCCTTGGGTCAGTGCCCAGGAAGCCAAGCCTGGCACATCCCAGCCTTTATTTGCATGAAGAAGTTTAATACGAGGAATTGTTGTTTAGGCAAGAGACATGGGAATATTCATCCAGCAGCCATAAAAACTCAAAGATAATATTCTGATTCATCCCCTGTGTGGGTGAAAGGAGGAAATCAAAACACAAAAGGATGGCCTGTGCTGGCTTTGTTTTCCTGGTGCAGACAGTGCCGGAGCTGGGCATCGCATTAGCGGACCTGTTCATAAAATATTCCATAACAACCAGAGCAGCTCATGCTTAATGGAAAAACATTAAATGTTCCATTGGGAAACAATTGCCCTTTATACAAGATGCATTTCTTCTCTCTCCCTTTTGTTCAGGGAATCTGACTGGGAACAAAAAAAAGCTTGTCCCTTCAGACACCCTCTGTTCGTGCTGCTCCCTCCCCAAATCAGGATCCTAATCCCTTGTTTGGACGACATAATCAGCTACACAAATATCAGTCGAGATAGCACAGACAGATTATAGCTCCCAGCAGGACCAGGGAGGATGGGTCAAGCTTTAAATACCTCTGCCTGTATGCAACTGTTTTTCCTAAGGATAAAGCAAGAGGAATATAAACAGGAGTTCTTTAGGCAGGTGGCCTTTAGTAACCTCTCCATGAGGCATCGGCAGCTTGTAAATAATAAGTGGTCCAGTGAGCCAGCCCTGACTGGAAGGGCTTTCCAGACCTGGGTGTGGGAAGCCTTGTGCATGGCTGAGGGGAAAGATATTATTGGAGGGAAAAAAGGGATAATAAAGGCTGATAATTAACAGTAAAGAGTGAAAGCCACTGTAGAAGATAAATTAGTTTTCAGTTTTAAACCATAGTTGAGAACTGATTCCTACAGCTGTTTAGTGCAGTCATGGCTAACTTGGGAAGATAGGGAATACTTCCAGTAGCCATAAGCCATAGGTTGCTTCATTTTCTCATTTGATGAGACACAGAGATGTCCTGCCCTTGGTGTGGGCCATGCCTCTCTTTCCTTCTCTTTCCTTGGGGAAGCAATATTGCTAAACTTATAAGGAAAAAGGGAAGTTAGACCTGTTGAGATTTAAGAACTGGATGTAACAAGTACCTGTTTCTAATCCATATCCATAAATAGGTCCTTGAGAGTGCCCACAAATCCAGCCTGTTTCCTGACAAATTTCTCCATATATCTCCTTTGCTTGGCTGAGCTCAAAATTGAAAGGCTGAAGTCCTTCCCTGATATATATTTTCAATTATTGTCATTTTCCAAACCAAGTAAGGGATGCTCCAGCTGTACAAATTGGCATCACTATTTCTGGGATGCATCAATATGAGTAACAGCTCCAGAGAGATCTTCAAAGATTCCCCCTTGGGAAAGGGACTGGGGCATCTCAAAACTGGCTCACCTTGATTACTATCTGTTCATGTGACAATCCTGCTGGCTGCTATCCATGGATATTTATATATATATATATATATATATATATATATATATCTGTTCTCCATATTTATAGGATCTGGGGACAATGATTATCTCTTTAATATTAGGCATGAGATTTTATGTCCAGAGCTGGGAACAACAGCAAACCATTTCAGGTCCTCAAACTGGGTAGGAAACCGGAGTTGAGCAATCACTGCCCTATTAGAATAGGCTTAAGATGAAATTGGCCAGGTTAGATGGGATATTGGGAAGAAAGTCTTCCCTGTGAGTGTGGGGAGACCTCAGCACAGGGTGCCCAGAGAAGCTGTGGCTGCCCCTGGATCCCTGGAAGTGTCCCAGGCCAGGCTGGATGGGGCTTGGAGCAGCCTGGGATAGTGGAAGATGTCCCTGCCCATGGACAAGATGGGCTTTAAGGTCCCTCCCAACCCAAACCAGTCTATGAGTAGGATTCTGTGATTGTTAATGGGGGAAAATTAATGTTATAAATCATGCAGAATCAGACATCCACTTTTGCAAAGTGTTTCCACAATTAGTTGAAAAATTGTAGTGGGTAGTTATGCCTATTTTCCCATAAAATCTAATAATAATTTCAAAAGCCACATTTGACTGCATTAAACCTGAGTCTCTGTGAGCTGCAATTCCAAATTAGCCTTTACCTTTAGCATGGCACAGTAAAAACTGGACACTTGGGGAAGAGATTGTAGAAATGGATTAGGAAATTTGTCTGAAAAAAACCCCTTTCTTCACCTTTTACCAACACACATGTAAACTGTGCAGGCTGCATGCCCAGTGTGGGGGTAAGGCTTAGTTATGATTCAGCTCAATGGAATGTAAATGAAGGCTCCTATAATGAAATGAGTGGGAACATTTTGGACTTTCATTAACTTCACACTGTAAGAAAGAGATAATTCAAAGAGCTGCTTCTTGCTTCTGAGAGATGATTTTCAAAAACCTGATTAGAGACTCATAGAACTGGGGCTTTTGTTGAAAAGAAACCTTCAGTGAGAAATGACTGTAACATCCTCTTCTCCTCAGTGCCGAGCAGGATTTAAGTGAAATCTTGAACATCTGAAAGGCACAGACAGAAATTGAATTTAGCACAGAGAGGTTGCCAATAGCTGCAGCGAGCTGAAGGCTATTGAAACTGGGAGTAATTTTTAGTAAAACCAGTATTCAAGTAATGACACTTTAATAACTTCAGCCAAGGGCCAAAAAGAATGGGGAATAAAAGTGGGTTGGTGGAAGTTAAGTACAAGTCAGCTGGGCTAACTCTCTACCCTTGGAGTTCTGAACCACTTGAGCAGGAATTTAGCCAGTAGATTTACCCAAAGCCAACACCAGTCAAGTTTTATGGGAAAACCCCATCTTTAGAAGCTGAAACAATCAACTCTTTTCCATCCCCAGTGGCTTTTGAACTGCAGTTTGTGTGCTGAGCAGGTAGAATAATGCAAACAAAATGGTGTCTCATGTGGGGAGTGATTGTGCAGTCCAAATCAGATTACAGCACCTCCAAACTGACAGAGTTTACTTTAGACACATTTGCTGAAAAGATCACCAGAAAACATCAGGATAATCACGTGTGTTGTACCACCAACTGGCTGCTGGTGAGGAGAGGATATACAAGAAATATCAATATAATTGTAGTTGGCACAAAGAGGCACACGAGGCCGAGGTAATTTTGTAGAACCTGTCCACTTTAGTGTTGAAAATTAGCTGTTCCAACAGCAGATTGTTTTCACAGACCTTTTTTTTCTTTCCAGGAGCAGGAAAAGCTGGTTGAATTCAAAGATGATAGGGCAAGTTAGAGGCTGGAGGAGAAGCTGTGGCCTATTGCAGCAGCACATCTGCCAAGGTACCTGCAAGCCTGGGCAGTGGCATGAGAATGCAAACAATGCCAGGAGCTTGAAATTAAACTAAAATTGGAAATTAAATGAGTAGATAGTCCTCTGCAAAGCAAAGTGAGAGTACAGGGTAAGTGCTACCTGGTGAGTTCACTGTTGTGCTCATATACTCAGTGACAGGCAAACATGGGCATCACTCAACACCTACAATCCTAAAACAACTTGCCTGTATGAAGGTCTTACACGGAACAGAGGCCTGGTAGTCCCTGTGTTTGAACTCACTGCTGGCATGAGCCATTAGATAAGGCTGAAGAATCCTCTCTTCACTTCATGAAAGCGTGGAAAAATAATTATGCTCTTTCCTTGGTGAGTAATAGCTCAACAAAGCAGCAGCTTGGAGCGTGCTGCTCGCTCTCCTTGCTGTGATTTACCTTCCTGCAGCAGTCCAGGATGCTCCTGGTTGTCAGCCTTGGGACTGGCTGATGCATTTACATTTAAAGATCCTGTTACAGCACAGTGTCCTGTTTAATTGGAGTGAAGATGCCTGAAAATCAGCCTGATATCTGCAAGTTTGTCCTTATCTTTAGGCGCCAGCATGCTGCCTGATCAAACTGAAGTGATCAAGTTAAAATTCTGGGGCACTGGCCTTTCTGGGCTAAAATTTAGAAGCCAGAAATGGAGCTGGCTGGAAAAAAGCCCAGCTGACTAGGAACAGAGTCTGGGACAAGACAGAGTTGAGGTTGTTTCCCTGAGCTGAGAAAATGGCCAAGCCACAGCTGCTGGTCTTGTCTGGAGCAGACAGCTGTAGAAAACATTTTGCTGTGCAACAAAAGGGCAAATACTAGGATGCCATGAGACTCCTGTAGAGTTTGGCTTTCATAGCTGAACTGCCCTCCTTTTGTACCAGAATTATTCTTAGGGGCTGAAGCAAGAGCAGGATTTGGAGCATCCTGGTCTAGTGGAAGGTATCCCTGCCCATGGCAGGGGGAATTAGGGCTTTAAGGGCCTTTCCCAAAGCATTCTGGGATTCTATGGATTTGCCCTGCTGTCAAGCATCCATAAAGCTCCTGATTTAATAGTTCAATGATAAAGAACTCATTAATATTGTACCACAATCCCTGCGTGGAGGCTGTTGCCAAACACCTACATGGCAACAGCAGCAGCAGGGCTGGCTCTCAGTGCCAGCCTTCAGTAAGTGAATTAAAGAGATAAGCAGGAGCAAAAAATACTGCTCTGTGACTTTAAACAGTGATTAGACAGCCAGGTGAAAAGGTACTGGCCTGCTCTGCTTTTAGCTTGCAACATAAGAAAATAAATCTTATGCTCTTGTGGGTCATGTCTATGTAATGAAATGAAAAGGATTTAAGTTGGCCTAGCACAAACTAAACTCTTGCTCAAGGGAGCATCACTGCATGGTTGCAAGAGAACATCTGCACCTGAGAGACTATTTGGATGCAAATAATGCTGCAATTCACAAGTGCCTTTTCAGAAGTGCAGCGTTGATGTGCAGCCCTGACGCTGGGCAACCACACGGAAACAAAACCATCTCCAGCAGGATCTGCCACTCAGTGACCCCGGGCGGTCAGCGTTCGTCTTCTCATCAGAGCACTGCTGGGAAATGCAGCTGGGCAGGCAGTAAAACTTGAGCTTGTACTGAAACTGAGTACAAATCCACGATTCTCATTACCTCAGAACCCATGGAATACAATCACAGGCCCTTAAAATATATTTCCTTCCTTCATAGATTAGCAAAATGTTAAAACTTACGGAGTATGAAACTCTAGACTTGCTCATGACACAGCATCTGTTCCTTGTCGTATTTTTCTTTTCTATCTTCTTTCTTTGGCACTGGAATAAGGTCTTAATATTCAAAACTGCCCCAATGTTTTCTTCCTGTGGATTTCTGAGAGTAGCCGGATCTGGGGGTTAAACAATTGCAGCTTTTGAAAGGAGAATGGGTTGGGAGCAGCAGTGTCATGATACACAGCCGGAAAAGAATGTTTGCAACTAAAAAGATCTGTTAATGAATTCTGAGTATTTATAGCTCTGTGAGCTTTCCTGCAGAGTTCATCTCCACGGGAAGTTATTAGCTCAAAAGTGAGCTTAGTCACAAGCCGCTTATAGGGAATATTTCTATTTATAATATTCTCATTTCAGTGACTGGTGCTTCCATGACATGGGTATTTACTCATTGAGGTGGCCAGTGCTGCTCAGGTCAAAATTTATCACTGCAGATACCACTGCCTTAATGGGGAGAGAGCTCTGCAGCCATGACAGGCAGAGAAACGCCTGCCATGTGAGGCTGGGATGGCAAAGGAGAAAGGGAGGGGCTGAAACCCTATTGATCACACAGTAACCCCTTTTACACTGAGCAGCAAACCACAGCAAAGGGAGCAGAATATGGGGAATGTATTGGAGCTAATGCTGTGCACAGTGTTTTATCACCCATTTCCTGCTCTATCTGATGGGTGGTTTCAGAAGCCAATCTGCCTTCAGCAGCACAGGGTGAACAGGGGGTACATATGTCAGCACAGGAGAACAGCTTGGAGCATGAACTGATATTAAGGCCACTCATGCATGAGGTAATTTGTTTTATAATAGCAGCAGAAAGGCTGCTTATGCATCAGTGAGATGCAGCAGCCTGGGAGCCATCGGGGAATTAAAGTAGCACTGTGCACTGGAAATGCTAATAAATATGAACTTACGCCCAGATGGATTTTATTTGGTTTATGGCCATGCAGAGCCTCCCTGCTTCCTGCCACTGCCAGGGGCTGGGATGTGCATCTCTAGGCTGCTGTAGCAAGGATCTCTGTGCAGAAAGTTGTGGGTGAAGGATCCTCGGGAGTCCTTTCCTGCAGTCAGAGCTGTCGGTGTGGACGTGGCTGCCTTGCTGCTGCTGGAACGCTCCCGCGCAGCCACGAGTGGCAGCTGCAGCTCAGATGATGGGAGGGTTTGTGCTGTCCTGAGGCTGGCAATGCCCTTCAGGAAATGACAAGGAGGGAGAGAGGAGATACAGTGAGAAATGAGGAAAAGGAAGGATTGAGCCTGGGTAGCGTTTGTGAATGAGCAAAACTTGACTCATCCATCTGAATTCTGGTTTTAGCACCCTGCTTATATGTGTCTGTGTATGTCTGTGCCTACTGAGGGCTGGTTATAGGTTTATCTCTAGGGTTTGACTTCAAGAAAAACCTCAAGAGCAAGCACTGGCTCTGTGACATGCTGCCCTTCTAGAGCAGCTTTCAGTGCTAGTAGATGAAAAAATGTTGAATGTGGTATTTTTTTAATTTCTTGATGAAGGTGAGGAAATGATGAATTTGACTCTGTGTTCTTAGAAGGTTAATTTATTATTTTATTATCATATTAAAGAATGTTATACTAAACTATACTAAACTATACTAAAGAATAGAGAAAGGATATAGACAGAAAGCTAGAAAGATACTGTGATAAATAGGTGTGATTCGTGCTGATAAAATTGAAACAGTAATCAATATGGATATAGTAATCAATATTTAGAGATAACAAAATGGTTAAAAAGGTAAAAAGCTAAGAAAGCGGAGGGGAAGGGTCCACCCCCCCATTATTTTCTGCAGATGTTCGAGGCAGGAAAAGGAGTCAGATAAAGCTTGCTAAAATATCCAAAAACTTGTGACTCTTTTCTCTAGAGTCTCACACAGCTTGGCCGTCATTAGCCAATAAGTCAAAACACTTCACATGTTGGATAAACAATCTTTAAACTACATTTCAAAGCAGCAAAACACAGGAGAAGCAAATGAGATAATATTGTCTTCTTTTTTTCTCTGAGGCTTCTCAGCTTCCCAGGTGAGAAATCCTGGGCAAGGGATGTTTTCAGAAAATATGATGTTGACAGCTGAGCTTTCATTTTGAGTAATATTAATTGTTGTTTTATTGAATGGTACAAGTTGTTTGGTCTTTTCACAAGGTGCAACATCACCATTTGTTACATGATGGTCACTGGAGGTCATGCCAAGAGGGTTTCAAATGTGCTTGACTTGAAATGTATTAGCACCCTCAGGTACAAAACTTCTACCTGAAGGTGAAGTGAAGAAACACATTGGTATTACAAGGTTTAAGATGTTCTTGCATCATTCATTATTGTCAAAATATAGGTGATTTACTGTGTGCCCTTTTCCCTCTCATACAGGGAGCTGTAAATGCTGACTCAGTTCACAGTTTATCGTTCAGTGCTTAGGCTGCCTTAGCAGTTGCAGAATCACTGATAATTCCAATACCAGGCTCCCATCAAAACCAGCTCCAAGCAGCCTCTCTCTGCTGTGGTTAAAGCCATTTAGTTCCTTTACCAAAAACTCTCTAGTGTTACTCGTTTATTGTCACTGGGTGTTACTAATGGTGGCTCAGGGCCCTTGAGGGCGTATTTTCCCTTTATTAAAAATGCTAAACAGCATTTTAGCAACCTTTTGGGAAGCTGAGGCTGGCTTGGCTTCTTGGTTGATGAGGCAGCACCATGATTCATGAAACCACAGCAGTTCAGCTAAACCCTGCCCTGCAGTGCCTGAGTTTTATGCCAGCAAACCTCTCAAAATGTGGTTCAGGAACCTGAGATATCTCCATTTGCAATGGGATTCACTGGAATGTTGACCAAAGTCTGAAAACCCCAAACTTCTGGGCTGTAAAGCATCCATTTTTTATCAGATTTATTTTGGGTTTGATGCAGACTGTGTCCTACCTTCAGTGTGTGTGAGCATCAACAAACTATCAGTCCCATGTTACAGCTGGAGCTGCAGATGATTTTCCAGCTGAAAGGGCAGCTGGAAGCACAGCCTGCCACCAGCAGCCCTTGTCACAGGCAGGCCCTGGAGTGATTCCTGCCCTGATGGCTCCCTGACTCCAGACAAAACATGCTCTGATGGTCAGTCTGAGAAATAAAGCTCCAAAGCTCAATTTTCTACTTAATATCACTCCCAATGATTCTTCTTTCTCTCAAGACTAAAGGAAACTTGCTACCAGGTGTTCCCAAACATCTCCAGCTCCTAAATGCAGGGAGATGTCTGTCAGCCACAAAAAAGCATGTTGTGCCAACCCTGATAATGAAAAGCTCCAAACAAAACAAAGCAGTGAAAGAATTTTTAATGCTGCTATAAATCACTTTGAAATGAAGCATGTCAATGCCTTATGTGGAAAACCAAACTGATGCAAACAGCACTCAAGAGCTGGCAGCATTTCATGGTTTTTCACACTCATCCCACACAGAACTGGCTTTATTTCTTTTGCACAGGCAGGTTTTTACCCATCATCCTTGCTGGTGTCTCATGTTGACATCAGCAGGAGCCTTCATCAAATACATTTGTCTTTATACTGATACTTTTTATAGAATTGGGCTGCTTGCCACTCAAGGAAATTGTAGTTTCAGAGGAGTTCAAGTGGTTCCTCAGTATAATTCATTCCCAGAGAAGATTAAGAAAAGCTTAAATCTGGCAGCATGACTATTTGCCTGGAAGAAGCAGTGAGTATTTCTTACTCAATCTGACAGAAGAAAACTGAGACTCATTTGGGTTTTAATGAAAAACAGAGTGTGACTAAATATAAATCCATACTTCAGCTGTCTTCTGCAGGGAGAAACATCTCAGTGTAACCTCCAGAGTAACCATTATTTGCCCTGAGAAGTCCGAGCTTTGAGTGGATGTAGAGCACGTTCTGAGACCTGTCCTGTCAGAGCTCCCAGGGTGCTGCACAACTTCATGCAAGGCAGGAGGGGTTGTGCAAAGCAGGAGGAGTCGGGGCACAAATGTCAAGTGCTCCTCTCTTGCCTGCTGCTGCTTGTCAGCCGAGGAATATCGACGTGGCTGAAGGGCATCTGCTTGGTTATCAGTCAATCTCAGGGAGCAGGCTCGCACATGACAGCTGATGGTTTGTAACCAGTACCCAGCAGGGATGAAAAATCTGCTGATAAAAGCCTGGCAGCTTGGGTAACTTGCTGGCTTTGTATGACACTGAGTCATGTTTGATGTAACAGACAATCCTGTGCCTCTAGAAGACCTAGAATCACAGAATGGCTTGGGCTGGAAGTGGCCTTAAAGCCCATCTCATTCTAAACCCCAGCGTGGGCAGGGACACCTTCCACTATCCCATGTTGCTCCAAGCTCTGTTTAACCTGGAAAACTTCCAGGGATCCAGGGGCAGCCACAGCTTCTCTGGGCACCCTAGGCCAGGGCATGACCACCCTCACAGGCAGCAATTCCTTCCCAACATCCCATCTAACCCTGCCCTCTGTCCCTGTGAAGCAATTTCCCCTTGTCCTGGTGCTCCAGGCCCTTGTAAATCATCCCTCTCTCTCTTGCTTGGAGCTCCCTTCAGGCACTGGAAGGCCACAATGAAGTCACCCTGAGCTGAACAATCCCAACTCTCCCAATCTTCCTCACAGCAGAGCTGCTCCATCTTTCTGATCATCCTTGTGGTCTCCTCTGGCCTGGCTCCAGCAGCTCCACATCCTCCCTGTGCTGGGACCACAGGGCTTGAGGCAACCCTGCAGGGCAGAGAGGCAGAATCTGCCCCTCCCCTGCTGCCCATCCTGCTTTTGATGCTTCTTTTTGATTCTTCTCTACAATTCCACGTTTGTATGTGCTTTTGCCCCTTTTTTTTTTTTTTGCTTGGAACTGGAAGCTCAGTCAGATGTTTGTCCCTTATTTCCCTGCAGGAGTTGTTCAAATGCTATGGAAGAAGATGGTGTGTGCTGCAACAGAGCACAGCCTGCAGCCTGCCCCAATATTCCGAGGGAGAGAAGTAATTGTTTGCTTAGCTGGGCTCTCCAGAAGCCAAAGCAGCACTTCAGGTGATAAGGGCAACCTAATAAAATTGGCTCTTAACTATTTGTAGGCTGTAAGAAAACAGCATGGAAAAAATATTTTCTGCTGGAAGGGGATGGAGTCAGGGTTCCAATCTAAGCATGCACAGAAGTTACATTCATAAATATGAATAAAAACTGATTAATGGGTGCCACTAAAACCAGTCACTAACTAAAGTCTCCTTGTTTGATTCCAGCCAAATCATCAGGGTCAAGACCCTTCCTCTGCCTCTGTGGCAGAGGTTGCTGGCTGAAGCCAGTGGGAGTTTTGCAGCACTTTTCTGGAACATGCGAGCTGGTGTAATAAGTTTACTCTACTTGGACTTAGCAGAGTAAACCTTTAGTGCCCCTCTGTAATCCTGGCTGTGCAGCTTTGCCCTGTCTGGCTAAGATAGTCCTTGGAAGAAATGGGAAGCTTGTAACTAAATGTAATGCAAACCCCTTTTCCCAGCTCTGAACAGGACTTGCCATGTGTGCATGGCTAAGGATTAGCACTTACTCCACTCTCAACTCAACATTTCAACTTTTAGTTGCAGTTTTGCAGTCTGAGGGAAGGCCACTGTGGAAAACTTCATTCTCTAAAGGGAAAGCTGACATGCAAATGTCACTTTGGTGAATAGGAGTTTTAAGTAAGTGTTTCTCAATTATCAGTAACAAGCTTTGAAGTGCAAAGCTGAATGACTAAGGCTGCTGTACTCAAAAGTCTCCAACTGATCTGCAGCTGGAAAATGTAACAAGAATCAGTTTTCCAACATGACAGAACCATGCTCTGTTCTGCTTATGTGATGATTCATGACCACCATCTCTCTGTGTGGGCTTGTCCTTGCTCTTTCCTTATCCTTCCATAGCAGCTTTTATTTCTTTTCCCTGGAAAGTCCTCTTTTTGCACTGGTGTGTGTATATCACTGGTGGAGAGTGCTTAAACATCTGCACTTGGGGGCTGAGACACAGCTCCCAGTGCCCTGTCACAGCACAGAGCCAAATCTGTGCCTGACCTAGGAGTGAAGTCAGTCCTTTGGCTCTGGGAATCAGTTCAGTGTCGGACCAGGCTTTATTCAAGCCTTGATCGCTTCACTGTTCAAAAAAAAAAAGGGATAAAAGTGCACTAAAATGGGCTGAAATGTAACTCTGAACAGTTGAGCTATTTAGCTGGAGTTCTTAGTACACTACAAACTTCATAATAGCTTTCATAACTTATGTTTGTCCCTTCCCTCCAAAGAGATGAAATGCACTGATTTACTGATTTACATTTACTCATTTTTTGTCCTTAAGAGAAAAGAATCAAGCACTTTGTGGCCTGTGCAGGAAAATAGTAAGGTGGTTTTTTTTTTGGTTTTTTTTTTTTTTTTTTTTTTTTTTTTTTTTTTTTGTTTTTTTTTTTTTTTTGGGGTTTTTTGTTTTTTACTCCTGAATACTATGAGTTGATGAATATTTAAACGGGATCAATTCTGCATTAGCTTGGGGATAATTTGCATAAGCTCCAGCGTTCTCACTAGTGCAAGTGACACTGATGCCATGCAGGACAAAGCTGTGCCAAAGGCTGGGACATGGTGTGCAGAGTGACTGCCTGGGCTGGCCAGCTTCCAGCCTCCCAGGCATTGCTGGCTTCAGCCAGGAGGACAGGAAGCCTGGAGAAAGGGAGCTCAGGGGGGACCTTCTGGCTCTGCACAACTCCCAACAGGAGGGGACAGCCGGGGGGGAGGTTAGGCTCTGTTCCCAGGGAACAGGGACAGGAGGAGAGGGAACGGCCTCAGGTCATGTTCAGGTAGGAGAAATTTCAAGAGAGAGAGAAAATTCTTCACAGAACAATTTTCTAGAGAAATTTCTTCACAGAGAGGGTGGTCAGGCCTTGGCAGGGACTGCCCAGGGCAATGTGGAGTGCCCATCCCTGGAGGTGTCCAGGGATGTGGCACTCAGAGCTCTGGTCTGGGTGACAGGGTGGGGATCAGTCACAGGTTGGACTCAGTGATCTTGGAGGTCTTTTCCAACATAAATGATTCTGTGATTCCATAAAGTATGAGAAAATAAAAATGTTTGTCCCAAGCTTGAAGTATTTTGAGCTGGTGGCCTTGGAAGAGGGAAAAAGGCTTTTATTGTCAGCTCAGATTGCATAAAAGTACCTGTAAAAACAGACAGGAGGTAAAGTTGCCCAGAGAATCTGTGGCTGTCCGTCCCTGGCAGTGTCCAAGGCCAGGCTGGATGGGGCTTGGAGCAACCTGGGCTAGTGGAAGGTGTCCCTGCCCACGTCAGGGGGTGGGATGAGATGAGCTTTGAGGTCCTTTCCAACCCAAACCATCCTGTGATTCTACAGTGGCCTACCAGACCATCGTGTTCTGCGCTGCAGGAGGGCTCTCAGCGCACTCACAGTACTGCTGGCTGCTGCTGCACCACACAAGGGGTTTGTTACAGCCCAGGCTCTCTGGATGGCCTTCAGAGAAGCTGCTGAGCCGTGAACAATTCAGGTTAGGGTGACCCTACTGATCCAGTTCCTAGTCCCAGTGTTCAGCTATTTTTGTCTCGTTACCCAGCTGTGCACAATATGTGGCTTTCTAGGCGTGCTTGTGTAACCTGCTCTGGTGAAGCACTTTATCAGTCAAGTGTATGAACTGCCTGAGCCCATACAGCCCTCACTCCTGGCACAATAACAGCCCAGCAGCTGCCCAGATGTTTGACCTGTCTGGCAATGAGAAGGATAAAGAAAATGCACAAAACCTAGCAAAAAGTGAAGCCTGCTTTCCAGCTCTTCATAGCCACTGCAGGAGGATGAGGGTGAAGAAGACAGCATTTCCCTGTGTACCTTTTGGTACTCGCATTTCAAAATGCAAGGAATGGTGAAGTACAGCTTTCCCATGTGAGTCTGTGCTCCCTGGGAATGTGTATAAGGGATTGCCTGGGTGGATTTGCAGTGAAAATGCTTCTAAGGACTAAAGTCCCACAGTACTGTATGGTGCAATATGCAGAGAGAAAGGGTTTTGCCAATAACAAAACAGGGAACAGGAGGATAGATGTGTTGTCCTTGCTCCCAAGACAGGCAAGCCACAATCTCAAACATGGACCAGGAATGGGAGGTGCAAGGGTGAAGCCACTAAAAAAGTGGAGTGGATGGTAAATGAAGGGAAGACACCATAATGAGAATAAGCCAAGTGCTCAGGTTGGACTGCAAACTTCTCAGGAGGTTTTTGCTTCAGTGTCTTCCAGAAGGACTTGAACTGGAAGGAATTAGTGACTGAAAACAGCTGGAAAGGGCATACTGGGACTTTGGTGTCTGGGAAGAGGGAGGAAACAAAAAGCAATTGCTAATAGTGAGGTGGGAGAACTTGCACTGCAGTGAGCAGATCAGTTCTAAAGGGCAGCCTTTCCTTTTTGAAGAGTAATTGATTATTTTCACCTCATATCAGTTATTTATTGCTAAACATAACTTTATTTCAATCAGGAGAGACTGGAACATGTCCCCTCACTGCTTGCCCTCCCCAGCTCCAGGGCAGGTTGATAAAAGCACACAAATAAGCCACTTGACTGGCAAAAGTATCTAGAAAAATCAGTTCAGGCTTCCGTGGAAAAGACACTGATGGTCTGGAAGGCAGCAGAGAGCTGAAGTGTGAGGAGGAGCAGTGCAGGCAGTCTCATCTCTATGAGGATGGGGACAGGGCCCTAGCAGCCGAGACAGGTTTCCTGGAACATGGACTTCCGTGCTCCTATTTAAATTGTTAAATGCAAATTTCTGTGCTTCACTGCCAAGAGACATGAGTTTTGTGAACAGGAGGACAGGACTATCAAGCAGCTTGAGAGACAGATTAAAAGGCAGGTCAGCCCAGGTCATGGGTAAAATCTGAAGACAAACTGAGATTCAGTGGAGGGGATTGGAGAAGGAAGAACGACCAACAGGAAATGAAGCTCCAACAATAAACCTTATCCTGAAAAATGCCAGATTGTTTTGCATTCCAGTAGGAATATCTGCCTTGGTTCTCAGGGTAGGATGCTGCTTGGTGGGATAGTAAAGAAAACAAGTAGTTCTCTGGGGAAAATATGACGTGTCAGATATCCAGACACTGGGTGAAGTGCTGAAGGAGAAGAGGGAGAGAGCTGCTTGTCATTCCCAGCACTCCCTCGAGCCCAGGGTTTACTTCCTCCAGCTCTCAATGCCGCAGGCTTTGTACCCCATGGTTTCCTTGGACTGATATTGCAGTAAACCGGACTCTTTTGGAGAATAATAGTCGTTTGTTAGCTTGTGTGTAATAGTTAAAACTCGCTGAATTTGAACAGTCTCATCGGCTGGAGTGCAAAGCCTTTTAAATCACAAATTCCCCTGCAAAAACCTGGTTTAGAAATGGCTTTGTTGCTTCTTTTCCAGCAGAAAAACACAACATTCAGCAGTAATAGTTTGTAGCACAGCAGTTTGGGTTTGGATGCTGCCTGTCTCAATGCTGGATACATTCACTAGGTAGTAAGGCAGAAAATACCTTAATCACAGCCATTGGTGTCCAGCCATTGGTGCTCTTTCCATTTTCAGGATTAGGTTTTGATCACTTAGTGTTGGACTAAGGACCAAGTGGGCATGTGAAGTATGGTTGTGTCCAAGGGTCCCAGGACGAGGGGAGAGACGAGAAGCTTGACTCCATGTTTCAGAAGGCTGCTTTATTATATGATTATATATATTATACTAAAATGCTATACTAAAACTATACTAAAAGAATAGAGAGAAAAGATCCATCAGAAGGCGAGAAAGGAGAGGAATGATAACAAAGGCTTCTGACTCCCAGAGAGTCCGAGCCAGCTGACTGTGATTGGCCATTAATTAGAAACAACCAACATGCACCAATTTCAGATGCACCTGTTGCATTCCAAGCAGCAGATAGTCATTGTTTACATTTCTTTCCTGAGGCTCCTCAGCTTCTCAGGAGAAAAATCCTGGCAAACGGATTTTTCAGAAAATATCATGGCTACAGTGAAGATGTTTGAGTCAAGTTAATAATAATTAGGAGCAACAGTATATACTTATACCTCTGGTAGGAGATATAACTTGGAGTTCTTTTGAAACAATGGGAGAAATGAACATGGAAGAAAAAAGGGAGATGGAACAATGCTCCATTGCCCATTTGTTTGTTGTCAGCAGCATAACTTGAGGAAATACGAGCTTTCAAGCTGACAAATGATTTAATTCTCCAGGCTTGAGGAGGAAAACTCTTTGGTTTGTTTTGCCAGCTATACATCTAATATCCAGATATTAGAACTATCAACCATCATGTGACAGCACTTTTGCAGAAATCTGAGTAATTTCTTTTTGTTTGTCACTCTTCCCTGGTGACTTTATAGGCCTTGCAGCCACAGAGGAACACTGGGAGCATTAAGTCATGATTTCCAGCCTTTGACATGAGCTAAAATGTATGCAAAGGCTTTTGGGACTGAGTCTTAGGGGACATCATGCCAGGACATGCCAAAGAAGCTCTAGGAAGATGGAAACACTTGTGGGTTTATTAAGAAATCTAAGGAATGTGGAGCATTTCACTTCAATAAATGTCAATCTCTAGCTTCCGGCTCACTACTGCTGAGACAATTTCCTCTTACTTGAGCAGAGGTCTGGAAGGATAACAACCAAAGCTAGGGAATGTTGGCTATCAGCCTCTGCCATGAAATGGAGGAAAATCACATATTGACCTTCTTTTCTTTCCAGTAATTCCATCCTCTTTGAGATATTGACACAGGAGTAGAAATTCTGGTTAGTAGTACAAAGTAAAGGCGCCTTTCAGCACCCAAAGTTCACCCTGGATAACAAGGCAGCACATACTGCTACAGGGAACTCACTGCACAGCTGAGCAGAGAAGAGACAGAGAAGGGCCAAAATCTGCACATGGGTTCATCAGCATCTCCAGCAGAATTGCTTGGGGCCACTTTAGGAGTTTTGTGTTCAGTTCTGGTCTCCACAGTTCAGGAAAGAAAAGGAGCTGTCGGAAAGGGTTCAGCAGAGGCCACAACGATGATGAGGGGTCTCGAGCCCCTCTCTGATGAGGAAAAACTTCATCAGCTGGGCCTGTTTAGTATGGAGAAGAGAAGACTGAGAGTGGATCTCATCAATCCATAGAAATCTCTCCAAGGTGGGTGCCAAGAGGGATCTCATCAATCCGTAGAAATCTCTCCAAGGTGGGTGCCAAGAGGGATTTCATCAATCCATAGAAATCTCTCCAAGGTGGGTGCCAGAGTGGATCTCATCAATCCATAGAAATCTCTCCAAGGTGGGTGCCAAGAGGGATCTCATCAATCCGTAGAAATCTCTCCAAGGTGGGTGCCAAGAGGGATTTCATCAATCCATAGAAATCTCTCCAAGGTGGGTGCCAGGAGGGATCTCATCAATCCATAGAAATCTCTCCAAGGTGGGTGCCAAGAGGGCAGTGCTGGACTCTCTTCAGCAGCAGGATGAGGAGCAATGGCTGTAAAGGAAACCACAAGAAGTTCCACCTCAACATGAGGGAGAACCTCTGTTCACTGAGGGTGGCAGAGCACTGGAAGGAAAGAAAAGGAGCTGTCGGAAAGGGTTCAGCAGAGGCCACAACGATGATGAGGGGTCTTGAGCCCCTCTCTGATGAGGAAAAACTTCATCAGCTGGGCCTGTTTAGTATGGAGAAGAGAAGACTGAGAGTGGATCTCATCAATCCATAGAAATCTCTCCAAGGTGGGTGCCAAGAGGGATCTCATCAATCCGTAGAAATCTCTCCAAGGTGGGTGCCAAGAGGGATTTCATCAATCCATAGAAATCTCTCCAAGGTGGGTGCCAGGAGGGATCTCATCAATCCATAGAAATCTCTCCAAGGTGGGTGCCAAGAGGGCAGTGCTGGACTCTCTTCAGCAGCAGGATGAGGAGCAATGGCTGTAAAGGAAACCACAAGAAGTTCCACCTCAACATGAGGGAGAACCTCTGTTCACTGAGGGTGGCAGAGCACTGGAACAGCTGCCCAGGGAGGCTGTGGAGTCTCCCTTTCTGGAGGAATTCCAAGCCCACCTGGATACACTCCTGTGTCATCAGCTCTAGGTGACCCAGGGGCTTGGACTGGATGATTTCCAGAGGAATTCTGTGATTCTGAGAAAATAGTTGGAGGAGAGGCAAAGGGTATAGAGGGAAGAAGGAGAGAGACAGATGGATGGCACTGAAGTATCTGATAAGCTAAATTCCTTCCCACAATGAGAATTGTGTCCTGAAATAGTTGTGTCAACCCAACAGATATTTCCCTAGGTCAGGATGTCCTTTCCCAGCTCCTCACTGCCAAGTTGTCTGCATGTATCATCCATGTCCAGAACTAAA
The DNA here is from genome assembly GCF_017590135.1 of Pyrgilauda ruficollis. Classification (NCBI taxonomy): domain Eukaryota; kingdom Metazoa; phylum Chordata; class Aves; order Passeriformes; family Passeridae; genus Pyrgilauda; species Pyrgilauda ruficollis. The sequence continues at coordinate 77,441 of NW_024516098.1, read as the reverse complement.
TGATAGAGTCATAGAATATCCTGAGTTTGAAGGGATCATCAGTTTCCTGAGTCTGCTCTGGCCTCTCTGGCAGAGCCAAGTACCTCCAGTTTGCCTTCCTGGCTGCTGACTGGGACTCACCAGTAACCCCACGTGGAAGTGGCTTCCCAACAGGCATGTTTGGGGTTTTGGCCTTCCCTGCAATCAAGTGGAATTTGCAGCTCTGTGGCCAAACACTACCCAGACAGTGAAGGACATTTTAATACCAAATCCACGAACAAATCAATTTACTGCAGTAAAGCTACTTAGGGGGCCCATCTGGTAACTGCTAATTTACAGACTGGGCCATCTGCCACTATCACAAGCTGAGAAGACTGGAAAAGTTACCCAACATAGCCAACAGTTTGGCTTTGTTTTCTTTTTCCCCCCTCCCTCAATGCTGTGTTTTGTTTCGCTGCTGACTGACAGCAACACAGCGGTTTCTGTTCTGAAATCCAGATTTTTCAAACCTTGGATAATCTCGTGCTGCTGCTGTGACTCAGCAGATGTCCCTGGGTATGTTTATGCAGCATTGAAGCTGCTGACAACAGGATGGTTTGGGAAGCTGGGTTTCCACCCAGTGCCTGCATATTTTAGGTTGGTGGGACAGGATGTGTGGAAAATTTATTTTAAATGTATGTTTTTGAAGCTCTAGTCCTCTGGAGTAGAAGAATGCCTCCAGGTCCAATAGAAACAAATTGATCATAGAATCATGGAATGGTTTGGGCTGGAAGGGACCTTAAAGATCATACAGTTCCAACCCATAACATGGAGAGCAAATCCGCTAAGAGCTGCAGGTTTGTTCTGTGCTTGAGCTGGTTTGGACCATTTTTGGCCATGTGTAGGGAGCTTGAAATTCTTCACACTTTACCCTGCTTGAGCAAGACAATGGTTGGATTTGTTCAAGGTCTGTGTGACTGGGACACAATATTCTGTTTGAAGGTGGTGTGGGGAAGCTGAGCTAAGTGGCTGAAGCTGTCAGGGCAGGTTCAGGATTTTAGGAAAAAGTTCTTTCCCCAGATGATGTTCTGGCCTGATGGTCAGGCAGTGGTCATGGTCCCAAGCATGTCAGAACCCAAGCAACATTTGGACAATGCTCTCAGGGATGCACAGGGTGGGGTGTCCTGTGCAGGGCCAGGGGTTGGATTCAATCATCCTTGGGGTCCCAGGATCTAGCTCAGGCTATTCTGTGATTCTGTGACCCGGTGATAAATACTACAGCAGAAAGTTCCAACTAGGCAAAGCTGTAGACAGAACATGGCTTTCCTTTGAGAATTTTGCCCTTCAAAAAGGGTTGGGATTTAATCCATGCTTTTTCCTCTGCTAACTGGATAATGTTTTAGGCACCTGAGCAGTGGAAGTGGTGGCATATAGGATTTACATATTCTTCAACAGATGGGGAAAACCAAGTCAGCTCGACAGACCCAGCGCTGATCTTCTGAAGGTTTGACCCCAAGAACTCCTTTGGGCTTCCCTGGATTAAGATGGCAGATCATCCTAAAATGGGGGAAATTCAGCAGCAACAAAGGTTTTTGTTGCCAAGGCAGAAACCCAAAGCCCTTCCTTACTTCATGACACTAATGGTGTTCTGCCCACTGGGACACAGAAGTTTGGAGCTGGAGTTTCTTTTCCATCTGAGCATGCTTTTCCTCACTTATTGTGATTGAATGTGTTATCCTTAGGGGAAACATTAATTGAATTCTCTAGCAGCCTCTGCTTTAAGAACAAGGAGGGCCCAGAGGGCAGATTACCAATAGGGATTCTGTGGCTGAGGTGATTAAAAATTATTTGGCTGTGGAAGAGAGAATGTTGTTGTTCTCCATTGTGTTTCTCAGCAAGGAGATAACACTGAGACTGACTACAGGGTGACAGGTCATACATGTTTAATTTGATCAGCTATAAAAAGAAACTTGCAGTAGGGCTGCTCATTGGGAATCTAATAAATAAAAGTTAATATTGTAGCTCAGTGTAATCCCAAAGATAGCTCTTCATGAGCTCTTCTTGGAATCCAAGCTATCAAAAACTTGAGATGGGAGGCAGAGTATGTCTGAAAGGCAGAATTCTCTATTCATGTGATGGAATTTGGCTGCTGAACATTGATCAGTTTTTTGCTCACAAAGCTAAAACATGAACAAATCATAGAATCACAGGACATGCTGAGCTGGAAGGGATCCACAAGGATCATGGAGCCTGACCCCTGGCCCTGCACAAGACACCCCAACAATCCCACCCTGTGCATCCCTGGAGCACTGTCCAAAGGCTTCTGGAGCTCTGGCAGCCTGGGGCTGTGCCCATTCCCTGGGAAGCCTGGCAGTGCCCAGAACCCTCTGGGGAAGAACCTTTCCCTGGTACCCAGCCCGAGCCTGCCCTGACACAGCTGCAGCCACTCCCTCATGCCCTGGGCTGCTGCCAGGCTGCTCCACAGCTGTGGAGTAGAGGCTCAAACAAAATAACCCACCCAAAGCTGCCCTAGGTCTCCCTGCCGTGGCTGTGGTGGGTGCTCTGTTTATCAATCTCCCCTTATCTCTCAGCACTTCCCTGCTGGAGCCCTGGTGATGTGATGGCTCTTTGTGCTACTGGGGAGCTCCTTCAGGTGCAGCTGTTTGGGTGAAGGCAGCTGCGAGGGCACAGGCCCTGCCCCAGCTGTGCCCCATTCCTCACAAGGCTATAAATGAGGCTGAAATGCAGCGTGGAGCTCTAATTTGGTTAGGGATAAGAAGAAAAGCAGGGAAGCTGCAAGTCCTCAACCTAGACCTGGTTTCCCAGAGTCCCAGACTCCTGTGCTACACAGGACTCCCAGGATGGGTTTTGTGTGCCTGCTGCCCTAGGATGCTGCTGGAGGCCCCTTGGCCATGTGCCAGGCTCCCTGTGATTCTCTGTGCTGCAGGGTTTTGTCATGAGCCACTGAGCCTGCCAGGAGATGCTTTAATGTCTCTGATTCTTCCTTGAATGTGCAGGCAGGAAGGCAGGTACACATCCTGCACTAAGCCTGAGTGCTGTAAGATTACAAAATGCCTTGTAGGGGTTTTAGGCTGTTTTATTGAAGTCTGCGGTTTGGTTTTGCCTGCTTTCCTCAGGAATGCACTCCTGGGACAGGCACTGCACCTCCTGCAGCGTTGGAACCTGAGGAAATTGGCCACCAGGAGCTGTGATTTCCTTCTCCTGTGATCCTCCAGCTGTTCCACCTCTCTTTGTGCTGTGAGTATGGCATTGCTGAAATGATAAAACACCTGATGCAAACTTTCAGCTATTTAATCAGTGCACTGAGGGAAGAGTTGGATATAAGTGCCATGGTGGACTTCCTATTCTGATAGTAAGTGAAATAATTGTCCATTACTTTGCAATTTACAAATGATGATGAGAGGTGCTTCAGCCTCATTTGTGTGAATTCTGCTGGAATTCTGCAGTGAGACTGGACCAACATGTTCTCATTATGTTTCTTGCTCTGGAGGATACTCCACACAAGGAACCAACAAGGTTCCTTTGTCTCCTGAATAAGTTAATCACTAACTAGTATTTGTGGTTATTCCTTTCCTTATTGGAAGGCTCTTTGCTCAGTAAAACTTTTAGGTGTGTCCTTAAACTGTGCCTTTCAGCTGTAACTTCAAAGCTTTGTTTCCCTGTTTGTGGCAGGAGCAAAGTGTTGCCGGTGTAAAGCATCCTGAAACATCTTGAGCAGAGATATCCACAAGTACAGCTTGAGCTTCAGAACGGCAGGGAGCTGTGCACAATGAGGGGGGTGGAGAAAAGATCCCTGCAGGAGGTGGACTGCACCTTTAAAAGCTGCCTAAGAAAACAAGTCATTTCCTCATGCTGAGCCCAGGCCTCTCTGTTTGTTTTCAGAGAATTATTGCTGCCGGGGTGTTATAGTTTGTAAAATAATCACATGGGAACTCAAGGGACTGGCAGTGCAATAATCCAGCAAGCTCCAACAACAAGTTGTCTTTGCCTTGGCCATCAGTGTTTCACTTTGCTGGTCCCTTTGATGCAGAGAAGAGCCAAGTGCCAGCTGGCAATGCTTGACTTCTGGGCACCTGGAATGTCCCATCAGCGCTTGCCTCAGGAACTAGGCTTAAGTTTGTCTAGCCAAGAATTCCGTGATCGTGCTGAAGTCAAAAACTTGGTTGGGTTTGGATTTCTGTGGCTGGGATACCTTTGAAGCAGGAATGTAGAGTGGGGCTGCGGTATGGTCCTGCTCTTCCTGCTGCCTGTAGTGGAGGTGGGCAGGAAGGAGCAGAGAGAGGGCTCAGTGGGACAGCCAAACTGAGAAGCTGTCACTGTTTGCCAGATAATCTTTTCAGAAGTAAATCTGTTATGACATGGCTTTTCCAGACCTCCAGAAAGAGCCATCTCTTGGAGGTGCCAAGCTTCTGTTTTTCAGAGGCTGTGAGCACTCTGCTCTTAACTGCAGGCTTGTTTAGAGGTTAGGGAGCATTTCCTCCAAGCTTAGTAAAGAAAAAGTCATACATAGCAAAATTACTTGTTTTAGGGTTGGTGTAAATCTTGACATGAAATGGTTTACCCTAGTCAAGCAATGCAATGTTTTAATAAAGCTGCCAAGAAAGAAGTAAGGGCTGTGGTACTGCTCATCATTGCACAGAATAAATCTTTCAAGCTCTGCACAGAAATGGGCGGAACAGAAGACAAGCTGACTCTCCTATTTCTAGACTCAGCAGCATATCAAGGCTTTAAGAGTGGCTGCTGCTCACAGTGGGAGGAAAGGTGGTCCTTCCAGCCTTCCCCAGCAAGGTGACACTGTCCTGTCCCTAAGGGGACTGTTGGAGCTCTGAAGTGTTTGAGTGGGAGTCAGTGACTCGAGATTTAACTTGGTCCTTGGGTAAAACATCCTTCTTGGGGCATTCCCTTGACACTTCACCCATTCTGCTGTTGCCCAGAAAATTGGGGGCTCCCCATCCCTTCAAGTGTGGGAGATTGGACAGGGCTTGGAGCAACCTGGAACAGTAGGAGGTGTCCCTGCCTGTTGTATTTGTGGGGTGTCCAATGAAGGGAGGAATGATGAGTCTGACTCCATGTTCTCAGAAGGCTAATTTATTATTTTAAGATACTATATTAAAGAATACTGCCCAGCCTGGGATTCTATGATTTGCTGTAATATAACTCCCCTTACTTTCCCTCTTGCCAGGGTTTCCTGCAGAAGCTTTACATAAAGCCAAGCCTCTGGCTGGGGCTGCTCCAAAGCCATTCCTCATCCTCTGCCTGGAAAGGGATGTGTTCTTGTACCATCACATCTCCGAGGGCTTTGAGCTGTGCTTGTGGGCTCTTGACAGGTGAACGGAAGATTGTGAAGAGATGAGATGCACGAGCACTCCTCTGCTCCACCTGATGGCCACGGAATCACAGAATTCCGAGGGCTGGAAAAGACCTTTCAGCTCATCAAGTCCAGCCATCAACCCCACACCGTGTTCACCACTAAACCATGTCCTCAAGTGCCACATCCACATGGCTTTTGATCACTTCCAGCGATGGTTATTCCATCCCTGTCCTGGTCAGCCTGTTCCAATGCTTTACAAACCTCAGTGTTAGCTTCTGGGTGCAATTAATGATTTGGATTGATGGTGTTTAGGTAAGAGTTGTGAAGAGGAATTGTCTTTGTTGGCAGTTTAGCTTTGTCAGGCCTTTGGCTGAGTCACCCACTAGGAAAGGAGGCACCTGGCAGCAGCAAACCCCACTTTTGTTCTGTTCCTCACAATTAAGCTTTTGTTTACCTTGAGGTTTTCTGAGGTATTATTAATTCAATTTTTGTTCTTAAACTTTTCCTAGGGGAAAAGTGGGTTTAAAGTGTGATTTAAAACCAAATTGGTTTTATTTCTTCTTTCAACTGTGAGTCAGTTGACTGCACTTTGTGACTGCATACAAAGGCCTTAATTTCAACTCTGAGTAAAAGGGGATATTTTTGTGCTGTCTCTGTTCAGCTTTGAAAAAGGAGCTCAGTGAGCTCTCCTGACTCAAGGTGTGCAGTGACTTGTGTCAGAATGCAGCTGTGGTCAAAGCTACCGGTCAGGACATCTGAGATGAGACTCATGAAATAAAACTAGGGCCCCTGGAAGTGTCAGATCCCTGCATTAAGGAAGCTGCAGTCAAGTCAGGTGCTGAGCTTACTTGCTGTGGCATCTGGCATAGACCATCATTGCTTAGCTGGAGAGCTGAGCCAGCCACAGGCAGCTTTTGGAGACAAAAGGGGTGGAAAAGGATTTGTCCTGCAGATGCATAAAATCTTCACTCTTCAGACAAGGGTGTGGAATGGCCAGCATCTTTTCTGGACATTTAATCACGTTTTTTATTAGTTGAGCCAGAGTGCAACATCATCTCTGTTGCCCACACACACTTGTCCAAAGCTGATCCAGATGCTGCTCAAGGCAAGCTGACTTAGCCATTTCTTTGGGGAGGGATGTAGCTGAGCTCTGAGAAATGCACATCAAAAGCTGCAGATAATCAACATTCCCCTCCAGTGAGGAGAAGATAAACTCCATGTTATTGGCATTTCCATCAGTCCCAGAAAGGGCTCGGGTGAGGCTCTGGGTGAAGCTTGCCAGCTGTTCCCTGGTCAGGGAATGAAGGAGGCTGCAGGACTGTTTCCTGCATGAACTGGATTGCAGCCCTGGTCCTACCTCAGAGCCATGGTTGGAACCGGTGGGGCAGTGTCACCATGTGGGTTTTAGCTCATCTCTCAGATATCCTCACCTTTGGGCTGGAAGGGTCACCCAGCCAAACCTGCAGCTGCAGTGGGCTCACTGAGAGCAGCCTGTCCAGGACTGTCCAGTTGGGATCTGAATGTCCCCACAGCTGGAGATTCCACAACCTCTCTGCTGTTCCAGTGTGTGAGCAGTCTCAAGGTCAAAAATGGGTTTTCTTTTGCTCAGATGGAATTTCGTGGGTGTGTTTGTGCCTCATTCCCTCCCATCAGGTACTTGGGCACACTGATATCCTCATCCCTGAGCCTTTTCTCCAGGCTGAGCAGTCTCTGCTCTCAAACTGTCCTCATGTGAAAGATGCTCCCATCCCTTCATCCTCTTTTGGTCCTTTGCTGGATTTTCTCCTGGAATCCATATCTTGTACAGAGGGATCCCACATTTAACAGCACTGCTCCAGGTGTAGCTTCCCTAGTATTGGGAGGAGAGGCAGGGTCACCTCCCTCCCCGTCCTTCAGTCTCTTTAGAAAAGGAATGAAAATGTGCCTTTAACTGACAGGATGGTAATCATTAGGAATAACAAAAAAAAAAACACCAACAAAAAACCAGCACCCCAACCCCAGTTGTGTAAAATTGCATTTCCAATGCAGCTGGGATATGATTTAAGAATATTTTCAGGCACAGACATGTTGGGAAAGAGAGGGAGAAAGTGGAAAATACTGAATATAGACTTTGTGAGTGGTGTGCATTGCAGTGATGGGTTGTAGGGGGTCAAAATGCATTTGTTTTATGAGGAAGTAACTGGGGAAAGGGCAGCAGGGGAAGAGAAATGCTACAGGAATAAATGGCCAGGATGAATTGCAAATTCAGACACTAGAAAGGGTGAGAATTTGTTCTGGCTAAATGAATGGGTGGAAAGTACTATTGTCCAAAAGTGTAAACTTAAATATTGCTATTTTTAGACTTGCTATTCCTGTTTGGTTTTCTTTTTTCCCTCAGTTGGTTATTTTGGCTCTAGTGACCTGGAGGTGTGATTTTGTAGATGCCTCAGATATGGCAGTCAAACTTTCTTTGCAGAGCAGAATCTGGTCTTCGGGGTGATTTTCTGTGCCACTCACCCTGTCCCTTAGCAGCTTTCTTGCCAGCACCTTTCAGGCTTTGCTCTGGGCAAGTTTTACACATGCAAACAGACTACCAAGATCAATGGAAACATTTATTTTTTTATGCAGAGAATGGCAGATTTGTTTGTCAGGGCTCTTGGTTCCTGCTTCCTTTGCCAGGTCTCCACAGCACTGATGTAAATTTGCCTTCCTCGAGGCCTTAATTTCTATTTAGCTGCTATCATAGAAGCAACAGAATTCTTCCCTGTGAGGACGGTCAGGCCCTGGCACAGGGTGCCCAGGGAAGCTGTGGCTGCCCCTGGATCCCTGTGAGTTTTCCAGGTTGGACAGGGCTTGGAGCAGCCTGGAACAGTGGAAGATGTTCCTGCCCATGGAATGAGATGAACTCTAAGGTCCCTTCCAGCCCAACCCATTCTGTGAGTGCAAATATTCACTCCAGCAAGTGTTTACTGGCTATTACACCTGAGCTGCGTATTTGCAGGTTCTGGCTCTGTTTCAGCTGGAGAGCTTCAGCAGTCCCCCACCTCAAACCTGCCTTTTGAAAGCAGTGTTACATTTAGCTGCTTTTTTTTTTTTTTTTTTTTTTTTCTATTACTGGCAACTTCAGCAGTTGAAATTGGACCTTGGGGCTTCAAAGCAGCTGCTCGGTTAAGGCAGCGCTGCCGAATAAAAGCTCCCCGCTCCGCTCCCCTCCCCTCGCTTTACCACACTCCCAGCTGTGGGAGCCCGGCAGCAAGGAAGGGAAGCTGGCCTTGAAGTGAATCTAAAGAGGAAAGAGAGTGGGAAGAGGCGAGGAGGAGCCAGCCGGGGAATTGCAATAGCAGCCCGCGGCGTGGGGAGATGAGAGAGCGGCAGCAAAGGCTCTGAGCTGAGCATCAGCGGGGCGAGGGCTCGGTGCAGGGCAGGACCACGGGCTTTAAAGAGGGAAGGCAGCGATTAGCCTCCTGTGTTTGAAAATTTTAAAAGTTTAAAAAAATGGTTTTAAAAATAGTAATATAATTGGAGTAATAAAAATTGCGACAGTTAGGGTTAGCACAATGCAAGACAATAAAAACAAAGAGTTACGGACGGTCCAGGTACCTTTTTCCGGGCAAAATAAGCCCGAAAAAGGACACACATTAACAGAGGATTAACCCTTAAAAACAACAGCCTGTTGCATATTCATACAATTTATACATGATGCATAAATTCCATTCAAACACAGGATTCTGTCTGGTCAGTGTCAACTTCTTCCTCTTAATCCTGAGAGCTTCAGGGCTGAACGAGGCAGGAAGAAGTTAGTTTCTTCTGATAATGGGGCAATAAATTCTTTTTCTCTGAAAGATTTCGGTCTCCTGTGGCTGCTATCTCAGTGGGAGTACCTCATTCCTCTCTTTTAAAAAAAGTATCTTACATAGCATAGTTTCTATTTTGATGTTATGTTATAACCTAAAACTATATATAACACACTAGTTAAGAAAATTAATACAGCATAACTTTCTAACATAACACATATAATATTCATTTTAATATTTTGAAAAGCCAATCATAAAATACGCATTTTTCACATGGAGTAACAATCAAAGGGAAAAGGTGAGGGGTACAAGGAGGAAGCAAGTGAAATCAGTGCCAAATTCTGCTTCAAATACGAGCCTTTCATAAACAAGGGGTTGTGATAGCTGAAGGCCACTTGGAAATGTCTTTGGTGTCATGCAGGAAGCCAAGAATACTAAACAGGGTTGTGAGGGTCCTGTAGGCATGATACTCTTATTTCATTGTATTCTTATTTTGGTTGTGTAACTGTGCTCTACGCTGTCCCTGGCAATACATGTTTTAATCCTTAGTGCAGCTCAAGGTTTACTGTATTTCATGGCATGAAAGTGACTGAAATTTTTAAAAAAAATTTACCTATTTTTTTCCTAAGGCATTAGCAGAAACCTGGAGACAACAGGATGGTATTTACTTTCTATAAAGAAACTATAAGGCACTCCTGCCTTCAGCAGAGAATAGGGTGGCTTTTAGCCAAGTCTAACATGTTCAAGTTGAACTCCACATATTTTAGGCAGCTTTGGGTAAGTAAATCAGTTTTTAAATGCACTGAGTAAAAGTATGAGGCTTAGGTCTCTTTGATCTGCTAAAAATGACTTGACTGCAACTTTGAAGGCTTGGAGGGAGTTGAAAGTACGTACAAAAGGAAACAAAACTGGGGTAAAACTTTGTTTATGTCTCTTAGGCTAGTGCAATACCTTCTCCGCAGCCCCATTTTGTCCGACCACTGCAGGTGCAATTAGTCCCTGCGGTTGCCAATGGCTCTCACCTCTCAGCGAGGGAGCATTTCTGGCTCCCTTTGAGCCAGAAGAAGGTGGAGCACACAAGTGGCTGGCTCAGCTTTTCCACGGTGCTTGAAGCAGACCCTCAGTGTGGGGCCCTGTGCCACAGAGACATCTCGTTTTATCTGGGATTTATGGGGCTGGGTGGTTGTGCAGACAGGGTGGCCACTGGGACAGGGCTGGTTTTTGGCTGGGCTGTAGTGCAGCCCCTGTATCTCCCCCTGGTTACCAAACCCACAACTACTTAGGTAGTCCTGGGTAACAGCAGTGCTTTGCTTACCCTCTCTTTCCTTTGGCAATGGTCACAGACCAGTGACTCACTAGAAAAGACACAAAAATTTCTTCCAAAGATTTTCAGAATTTGATGTGACTCTGAGCTTCATTCTGCTGGCCAAGTACTGCTAAAGTCTTTCTTGCAGGCTCCCTTTCTGTACTGGAAGGCCACAATTAGGTTACCCAAAGCCTTTTCTTTTCCAGGCTGAACTATCCCAATTGTCCCAGCCTTTTTCCGTAGCAGAGGTGCTCCAGACCTCTGATCATCTCTGGACTCCCTCCAGCAATTCCACATCTCCTGCTGCTGTTCCCCAGGGCTGGGGCAGCTCTGCAGGTGGGGTCTCACCTGGGCAGAGGGGCAGAATCCCCCTCCCCTGCCCCCCACACTGGGGGATTCAGGGCTGGGGCAGGTCCAGCTCTCACCACCTGCACCCCCAAGTCCTTCTCCCAGGGCTGCCCCATCCCAGCCTGGATTAATTCTGGGGCTTGCCTGGCCCCAGGTGTATGGGAATAAATCCCATGGGTCTCCATGTGCTTCATGGTGGGGGAAAAAAAACCTCTTTATTCACATAACTCATTTTTATACAGTTTACAGACCTTGTGTGCGACTCCAATCGGTCAGGAGCTTTTTTGCCAACCACTTTATTGTCAGTAACAAGTTGTTATCCTGTATTGATTGGGCACTCAAACCCCTGGGGGGGACGTGCAAGAAAAGCTGTTCATGAGAGATAGTTTTCATTTTTCTGTCTAAGGGTGTAAAAACAGTTCATACAGGTGCTGGTTGTTTTTCACCCAGGAATAGATTGCTATGCTAATGAACTGCTCACACCAGGATTGCTTCCACATGGGAACTTGCAAGGGGCTAGCTTGACAAGGCCAGCCATTGATTTTAGGAGAGCAGGCTTGATTTTATGAGGCCTTTCTTCATCATTTTGCTACCTCACTGCAACACAGGTGCAGCACCAGCACTTGGTCTTGTTACACCTGGTGGGATTCCCATGGGATTCCTGTGGACCCAGTGCTGGAGCTTGCCCAGCTCCTGACCCCATCCTTCAGGGTGTCCCTGCCCTCCCCTTGCTGAGCTCTGCAAGCTCCAAGGGAGCTGATGCTGCTGCATGCTTTACCTGCAGCTTCACATTTGCCCCTTCTGGATCACCAGCTCTGGTTTCAGAGGAGCTTGCTGTTTATCCTGATTTCTCTGTGGGCTCTCTGAGCCCACACACCTCACTCCCTTCTCTGTGAGCAAAGCTGTAGGAGCAGCTTTCACCGCGCTGCAGCTCGAGGCTTCATTTCCATATGGCCAGCTTAAAAGAGAGCAGCTTTCCTTGGGCTTTCTCCAGTGGCAGAATGCCAGGCTCCCACACCTTCCTGCTGGGGCTGTGGTGGCTTGCTGAATGATAGGATAAATCCACTTTTTTCCCCTTCTTCCTAGCCCTCTGTTGAGGGCTTCATGCAAGCTCTTCTCCCTGCAAGACACATTAGAAGCCTTGAAATGCATAAGAGTATCAAAGTGTGACGTGAGAGAATAATCTACATAATCAGATTTTGGGCTTTATCTGGGCTTTTTGTACAGAAAAGGCCATGTATGACATGTTCAGCGCTGAAATCTGGACTGTGACCTCCTCTTTTCATCCCTTTTTCTATTTATTTAGCTGCAAAAAATGTCTCCTTTTTGCCTAACTGGTATGGAAAAAAATTATTGGAGGCCAGAGGAGAACCTGAAGTGACTCTTCAAGTTGTAAAGGCCCAAAATAAATGAGGTGGATTTTTTAAAGACAAAGTATCCATGCTAGCAAAGGGGTGCCAGATGAGAAATAGGGAATAATTCAGCTTGTCTGCTCTGCTGAGGTTTCAGGAGACAGTGGAGCAGGTGAGTGTGGATTTGGATGTTATCCATTATCAGGCTTGGCTGATTTTAAAGAAGGATTTTGATGGATGGGGCTGTGTTGTGGGTGGACTCAGGCTGTGGGTACACGCCTCCAAAACATTTTCTCTTTGCAGTGGTCCTGGTACTGCTGGCCTGGGCAGGGAAGTGCTGCCTCTCCCCTCTCCTGCAGGGATCAGTGGCAGTGAGGTACATTTTGTGCTGGATGATTTCAAATTTGATGCAACCCAGTGAGTTGCAGCTCAGGCTGGACTCACACTGAGGTCTCAGAGCAGATGGCGAGAAGGTAAAAAGGTGATTCTGAGCAAGACAGGGGTGGGCAGCCTTTGAGATTAATTTTTTTGAACAAACAACAGCATGAATGGGCACAAAATTCAGGATGCCATAATGTTCTGTGCCATCTGTGACCTATTAGATTACGATCGTGATGAGAACACCTCGTGTTTAGTAACTCACTGGGAAGGGTAAATCCAGAGTCATCCATCTGTGCTTTGCTGGAGCTACTCTTGGGGAGGATCCTGGAAGTTGTATCCTTGGAGGGAGCGAGGAATGAATATACAATGATTACTCTAGCTGAACTTGTTTGTGAAATGCTGCTTTTCCCAGGAAAGCACATACAAAAATAGCAGCCAGCCCTCTCTAGCCACGGAGCATATGTCTGTAGGCTCAGCTTTGAAATCCACCAGTTGCTGCAGCTTCTCCAAAGAGGTTGAAATGCTTCTGTAGTGGAAATGACCTGAGCACTGGGGTTCATTATTGCATTCCCCCACCTCCGGGCTGCCGCTTGGAGTCTGAGGCATTTAAATGAGTTGTGTCAAATGGAGTTCTTAAATTCTTCCGTGCCTCTGATGCGAGTGTGGGAGAGCTCAGCTGTGCTTCCCGGGCTGGTCTTGTGTCCCCAGCAGCAGATCCTCACAGCCTGAGCTGTGTATAACCCCCCTGTGAGCACTGCACGTTCCTTCCTAGCCTTCCCCTCTCATCTGGCTTATTCCTCAAGCCCTTTTATTTGGCAGAGCTTTACCAAAATGCATAGAAATGAAGCTTCTCGCCTCTGCAAGGTCTTTGCTTCAGCTAAAAAAAACCTGCATTTATTGTTCAACTGAGCTGAATGTTTTCTTCGGTAATACAGAATGACTCCTGCTTTTGGCTGAAGTCTGTGTTAGGCCATTATAGAAATTAGGCAGCTGCCCAAAAGTCTGCCAAGGGGCAAAACCTACTTGCCATTAAAGCTTTTAACAAATGAGATTGGTAGGTAAGTCCATGACCACCTGGGCTCTTGTGCAGCAGGATTCCTGTGGACATCAAAACCCTGAACAAGTCTGATGTTTTAGATGTGACCTAATTGAAAATACAGCCAGTAATGTAATTATCATCAGGAAATAGCTCACCTTCTGTTGCTTAATTATGTTTTCCTTGTATATTTAGTCTGTTTCAAAGAAGCTGCCTTGGATGGCACACAGGGTTTCCCTTTAATTACTGCTGTATGGTAATTGTCATGTAATTATGCTGTTATGAATATCATGTGCATGTATTATTAAGGGGCAGTGATTTATGGCATGTAAGCATATTTTTAAAGTGTTAAAGATGTTCTCCCCATAGCTGTTTAATGACAGGAGTCTCTCACAGCCATGCAGTGTTTTCATTTCCCAGTGTTTAAGGTCTCCTGTAATAATGCTACTTCATCATCCAGCCAATACTATGGGAATTACACCACTTGCTTGTGGTGAGGTATTTAATGGTCCTCATCATGCTTGCAAAATTTGCTAGTGCAGAAACAAATTGGGCATCATGAGAGGACAAGGGGGAATGGCTTTAAGCTGAAAGAATTGATTTAGATGGGATATTGGGAAGGAATTGTTCCCTGTGAGGGTGGGCAGGCCCTGGCACAGGGTGCCCAGAGATGCTGTGGCTGCCCCTGGATCCCTGGCAGTGCCCAAGGCCAGGTTGGACACTGGGGCTTGGAGGAGCCTGGGACAGTGAAATGTGTCCCTGCCCATGGCAGGGGTAGAACAAGATAGGCTTGAAGGTCCTTTCCACCCTAAACCATTCCATGATTCTGTGATGCTACCTCTGTATTAACCACTTCCATCAACAGGTCATGACCCCAAAGAGGTGACAGAAAAGGTTTTGAATCCCTTACTCCAAAAGACTCCATGAGGGGTTGTAGCACTGGAAACCTGAGCACAGAGCTGATGTGGTGAAGTTATTGATGGCTGAGTGTGCAGAGCACTGTAGCATCCAGTTGCAGGTGGAAATTTGGGAGCACAGTGATTAGTGTATCATTAACCTTCATTCACAATTTAAACGTGCTTGTGGTGGGTTGTTTTTTGCTCCAGGATGTTTCTTCATAACTTACTCTGTGAGTCCCCAGCTGCAATGTGCTTTGTGCTTTCTGGTTTGTCACAGGATTTGCCTTTCTTTTTAAGGCATTTGCAGAAATTTTGGGCTGTGTTGAAGGGACAATAAAAACTGTGGGCTGTGTTTAAGTGCTAGTCCTGAAACAGCAGTGAAACCCTTGCTGCCCTGGTGGTAGCAGAGGAAATCAGTCCCAGAGATTCCTGGCTAGTGAAATAAACTTCTCCTAGAGGAGAAGCACCCACTTGGCAAGACCTTGTACAGTGAGTATTCATGGTGGGTGATTGTAAGTTGCCTGGGAAAGGCTTTCTGAGCACACTGTAGTTCCTGGAATTAACATTTTCATCCTGGATTTGTGGCACATATTGTACAAATGAAACTCGTATCAGGAAAAATACATCTTCAGTTTTGTGCCAATGCACAAATGCTGCTCCTGTGCTATATTCCCAAATTTAGCAAAACCAAAGTGACTGGACAGAACTCAACTGCATCTGCCTGTTTGCAATGAAGTATGACTAAACTGTGCTGGCAAACGCATTTTTGTCCTGAATTAAATTTGTCTGTGGGCTTTGGCTCGCTGCTCTGCACAAAGGGTGAAACTGGCTGTGAAGAGCACAAAGAGCTCATCCCGAGCACACGGAATTGCTCTGACACGCTGCACAGTGGCTTTGCTGAGCCTGGGTTTGCTGCAGACGTGCAAGAGCAGGCTTGGTGAGCTTTTAGTCCCAGCTCAGGCAGCAGGCAGATGATGCCATGCAAGTCCCACGCTCAGTGTCCTGTGGGTGCACAGAGCCATGTGTGGAGCAGGGTAGATGATAACCAGGGTCACTCTTTTCCTGCCCCTTACCCTTCTCAGGCTGGTTACTCATTGTTTTGCATCTTCCCTGGAAATGACAGCAGTGCTCAAGTAATTTTATCCTTTCATTACTATTTTTCCTTCAAGACCTGTGTGTTTGCAGGTCTGTGGGATTCTGCCCCACCAAGCACAGACACAGCAGCTCTGTTGTCATTGGCACAGCACGGCCCCTGCAGTGTGCTAACCCAGCACCTCTGGTACGAGGCTTGCAGGAGACGTGAACTGAGCTTTATAGGATGCTGAGCTGCCAAAAACAGCCAAGGACTTCCCCCAAGGCTGGGGGAGCAGCTGCTTTTTTATACTGAGCCAAACTCTTCTCTTGTGCAGTGTGCTGCCCGCTGAGGATGAGCAGGTTAATCCCTTACAGATGTAGGAGCTGTGCCCTCTTCCCTGCTAAGCCAATGTACCAGCCAGCTTTCTCCAAGCTGATCAGTAAGCAAAATATCTGATTGCTGAAATCTGATCTGCTAGAGCTTCCTTTTCATCTGGCATGGATGAACCTCTGCAGCAGGACAGGAGAGAAAACGAGGTGAAAAAATCTTGCGGGTTCAGATAAGGGCAAGGAGATCCTTCACCAATCAGTCATGGGCAAAACAGACTCGGCTTGGGGAAGTTTAATTTATTGCTAATTAAAAATAGAGCAGCATAGTAACAAAGTAGAACTAATTTTTTGCCCCCACTTCCCATTCAGAAACTACGAGGAAAAGGTTTATTGCCTTTCTGATTTTTCCTTAGTAACAACCAGGACACACGAGCCTCCAACACCTGAAAAAACCAATAATCTCCAGTTTTTCACTCCTCTTCTAGTCCTGTTGCTAAGCTAGCAATGTGAAGTGTGAAATGCTGCTAAGAGGGCTCATTTACACTCTCCAGGGTTGTGTTGGCAACAATTAATTACAGCCATTGCCAGAAGTGGCATTTTTCAGGCGAAGAGCACTTTGAGCCCGCTGGAGCCCCTTGCAACCTGTTGTTCTATGTCCTTTAATGTGGGAAAGGATCATCTCCTCCCTATTCCTCTCTCTGTGGACTGGATGTTCTGGCGGTGGAGGGACGGTCACAGGCTCTCCTGTGACAGCTTGTTGTGCAGTGGTTATGCCAGTCTGTGTAGGGGTGGCAGAACCCAGCGCCTGTTCAACAGGAGATGATCCACTCACCTGCGGTGTCCAGGAGCTTAGGGGTGGGCTCAAACTGATGGAAAAAGCGAGTTTCCACCCAGGGATGAAACTGGTGGGAAGAGGGGATAGATAGCTTTTCCCAAACATTGTTTGCCTCTTCTCCCCAGACACCGAAGGGCTCATTTCAGCAGCAGCCCTCCCACAAGACACTTGCTGTAGTAAGAGCTGTGCTATGCCAAGCAGTGCCTTCTGAAATAAATGGGCAGGAGATCTTTCTCCTTTTTAATGCCTTTATTAAAGAGATTCAGCTCAGGTGGGGAGAAATCGATGGGTTGCGCCCACGCCGCCGCTGCTCCCGGGAGTGACACGGAGGAGGATGAGGATGATGATGATGCAGCTTTGTCCGCTGCTCTGCAGGCAGAGCTGGGGCCTCCATCCTCACAGGAAATTAGGAGATTCCACCTTTTTGGTTTAACATTTCGGGTCCTCTCCCTAGTGAACATCCTTTGAGGTCAGGGTGAGAAGCAAAAAGGATTCAAGCAGGCACTGGACTGCGCGCCCGTCCTTAGACATCACCTAGGTCCCCTAATTCTATGTTGGCTCGTTGTTTTTAGGGTTTTTTTCCTGGAAAGTTACAAAATTCAGTGAAATGCATTCTGATCTGCATACTAGCCCTGATGTCACACCCTTCTCCTGGTACTGCAGGGTCCAGGTGTCACTCCTTGGCAAGCATCAGGAGGACAATGGCTAATCACCAACCATTAACAGGTAATTGAAGAAGAACTCTTAACAATGAAGTTAACTTAATAGCAACTGGTCCGGTTTTAACTCTGCAACCTTAAAAAAAATAGATAACGTTTTATTCATAACACCTTCAGAGGGGCTTGGGAATGCTGGAGGGCTACAGGGACCTGGCTGCTTTGATAGGATCAGCTGTCCTTGAGCAAGGCTGCAAGTGCTCCTTGCTGGCAGCTAGCATCTTCTGCTTCCACTGCCAGCTCCATCTTCTGCCCTGGGAAGAAAAATAAAGAGGAGAGGAGCACGCAAGGAGCAGCTGCTGGCTTTGCAGTCCTGCTCATTTAGATCCTTGCATCCTGCTGTTTGATTCCACCTCCTGCCTCCAATGCAAGGGTCAAGCTTTCCCAAATTCTCTTACACAGGTTATTAGACTAAACCTTCCACTTACTCTGTAAATAATATTGGTGTAAACCCACCACAATAGAGCTTTCTTTTTACCTCTACTCCTCTAAATGGCATGTTGCAGTAGTTTATATCAGTGTAATAGTATGCAGCTGCAGGATTGCACCTTTCTGACCTTGGGAAATCATTCCTGGCTGCTTTCCACACGGGAGTGATGCAGCTGGATCTCCACAGTTAAAATGCTTGCCTTGATCCCTTGCTTAGTATCTAAAAGTTCCTGCAGTGTTCTTTCGGGTGATGGTGTCCAATTTAAACCCCCACTCTGCTCCCAAATATCAAAATATGCCAAATAGGTCATGTGCAGCTGAAGCAAAAGATTTTTATGAGCCTTCAGTGGGAATTGAGGCTGAACACCTTTGGAACAGTTAGGATTTATATTCCTTCCCCCTCACCTTCCCCCAGTCATTTGCAATTCATGTCGCACCCGGGTGATGAGTCTGCAAGTGTTACTCAGAAATCATTGAAACATTAAAAAAGAGCTTGAGTATCTATTTTGCCCCAAAACTGTTTCTGTTTTATGAGCTCAGAACACAAGCTGCTGATGGAGTGAATTTGAAAACTAGGTCTCGCTCCATTCCCAGGGCTTTGCTCCCTGGAGGTGAGTTGGTTTTGAAGCAGGAGTTGTGTGTATTTGACACTAAAATAGAGTAGTTTTGTTATTTGTTTCCTCTTGCCCTTGAAAATAATTACTTAAAACCTTTTGGGGAAACATTAACAGTATAATTTAACTAAGCAGGGATTTTTCCAGGCTGGCAGGAAACAAAAGGGGAAGGTGTCCCTCCTGTGCAGGGGTTGGAACTAAATGGTTTGTGAGGTCCTTTCCAATCCAAACCATTCTGTGATCCTGTGGAGAAGTCTGGTGATAACTGTGTCAATGAGATGCCTGTGGAAGAATTGTGATCTGAAGCAGTTTAAAATTTGAGGTTAATGCAGCTCAATTAGAATTATGGAAATATTTTTTCTTTAACTGAGAATGAAGGGATTTATTTTGAGCTCATCTTTCCCACAAAAAGCATTACCCTTAAGCTATATATCTAGACAAGAGATTTAGAAAAATAAGAAATAGACAGAATTTATGAACTGATGTAGAGGATTTGTCAGCAAAAGCAGCTGCACTTTAATCACATAGTCCAGTAACTGCATGCTGTGCATACAGAATCCCAGAACGGTTTGGGTTGGAAAGGACCTTAAAGCTCATCTTGTTCCAAACCCTGCCATGGGCATGGACACCTTCCATTATCCCAGCTGCTCCAAGCCCCATCCAACCTGGCCTTGGACACTGCCAGGGATCCAGGGGCAATTACAGCTTCTCTGGGCAGTGCCAGGGCCTCCCCACCCAGCCAGGGAACAATTTCTTACCCAAATCCCATCCATCCCTGCCCTCTGGCAGTGGAAGCCATTCCCTGTGTCCTGTCCCCTCAGTCCCTTGTCCCCAGTCCCTCTCCAGCTCTCCTGGAGCCCCTTTAGGCCCTGGAAAGGGGCTCTGAGGTGTCCCTGGAGCCTTCTCCTCCCCAGGTGAGCACCCCCAGCTCTGCCAGCCCGTGGTGCTGGAGCAGGTCAGGGATGTGAGGAGAGCCCTCCTGGAGCAGACCCACCTCAGGGGTGTGGCTCCTTTGCTCTGAGCAGGTGACACCACTGGTGACAAGTGTCCGTGACTGCCACGAGCAGATGAATCCAGCAAGAGAAGCTGCTCCGCTGCATTGCACCCCAGCCAGCTGCCAGCTCGTAGGTCTTTTGTTTAAATACAAAATAAGTTTCTGTGGCTTACAGGGTGCTGACAACAGGCATGACCCCAAACTGGCTCAAACAAGCTGTTTGTAGAACTGGATGTGAGCACTTTATGTAAATATAAGTTGCAAGTATTGACCAAACCACATGCAGTCTGCCCAGCAGTGTCATTAATTGTATTAATTAAGTGGATTTTAAAACACAAAACCTAACCCTAACACAAAAGGACGAGGCTCTCACTTTTCAACCGCACAAACAGTATTAAACTCTATCAGCTGTCCCTGTTGGGATGTAATTATCTGATCTTGTGCTGTTTCATTGAACTTGCACCCACTATTTTGTGAACCTTTCCCAACCTAACTCTGCTAAATGTAGAGACTGACTTCCAACTGGCTTTGGAGGATTTGGACAGCACTGGCACAGCTCAGGTTTGAAGTTCAGGACCAAAATACTTTAAGCCCCTGTGTCAGACACATTTTGAGTAGGGCTAAGTACTGTATCACTTAACCTCTTCACTCAGGCAGGCATAAATCCTCTTTCTGACTTTCATGGGCCCAAACTGTCATAAATAATGGTGGCCAAAGTGGACATTTTGTTCTATATGCACTAATGGGTGATAAAGGAGGCAGGGAGAGTGAGCTCTGTGCCCAAACCAGAGAGAAGAGGCTTTTAACCTGCTCTTAGTCTTGAAGGGCTTTCCCTGGCCTTTCCAATCCCTTGGCCTGCAGATACGGAGGAGCGTCTTCAGTGGGACTTTGATGTGTGGCTAAAGGAAAACAAAAAGGTAGAAAAAGCAGGGGTAAAAGGGGAACCCAAGCCCTGTTTAGCACTGCCTGGCCGTGCTGTGCTCAGCAGTGATCGTTCCCAATGGAGTTTGTGCTTCAGCACAGGCAATAGCTGGATCTCTTGCAGCCTCTGTTGATTAATTCAGTTCCTAGGATTTAAGCTGGATCCCTTTTCTGTAAATAGGAATGAACTGTCAGTCTTAGTCTCTTGTCCTGTAGAAAAATAAATTGAGTTTAACTCCTCACTTCAGCCAAAGCACATGGATGTAACACCTCTACCAAAATTTTTGTGTGTTTTTGGCATTCTAGTAGCATGCCTATAAGTGTGCCTAAGCACAAGTAACTGCTTTTGATGGAGTAACTCGAGTCAGTGGCATTCTGGAGGAGCTGGGGCACTGCTCTGCTGTGCTGTCCTCCAACAGGTTTGGTTTTTAGTGGCTGTGACAATGACAAAATGACAATTTGCCTCCAGTTCAGGCTCTGCCTCTTGCTCCTCTGGGTAAGCTGCTTTTTGAGCTCACAGCTGAAGTGCTGGGGAGTTCCCTGCCTTTGAGGAGGATTCCATCTCTTATCAAGTGTAAAAGCATAGCATTAGAGCAGTTAGTGCTGTGGTGGAAGGAATTTGAAATGTTTTTGCTCTTCAGCTCTTGGGGAGCTGCGAGGAGGGAGCCCCTGCTGCCAGCTGGATAAGCTGTTTGGCCAGTGGTGAGCATCTGGTGGCACATCCATGGGCATGTCCTCCAAAAGGCTGAGAATAAAACAAGGGAATAGGAAGAAATCCAGAGGGCTGCTCATACAGATTTATTGTGGCTTTCATTTGGGGTTCCTGGGATATGTAAAGAAAAATTGAATTGGATTTCCAAGGAAGGCAGAGGGTAGGGGAAGCAAAGGAGGCCAGGGAGAATCTGCTCTGGTGTTACAAGGGCACACTGGAGGCAGGGCAGGTGGAGACATAAAATGGCTGGTTCTCCTTCAGGGCTGAACAGCCCTGACTCAGGATTTGGTACTTGGAAGGGAACCCTCCTTATGTTCTGGATCAGAGAACTCAGGCTGATCTCAGAGGAGAAGAAAACATCTTTGTCAAGTGAGGAACTCGGTAGAGTGGCTTCTGGCGATGCTTCTGAATTCAAGCACTAAACACCTTGGCACAGGTGATGACTTGTGCTCCTCAAGGCATGGACTTGGTAATCTTGGGGCTCTTTTTCAGCCTCAGTAATTCGAAGATTCTGTGACAGCAATTACCAAAAGCCTTGAAAAAACTGGCTGAAACAGCAGGGGCTCAGGGAAGAAAAACAAACAATGGCAACTGTGAGGCAAACAAGGAAAGAACAAGCACAGACTGATCAGGACAAGGAATTCGAGCTGGCTCTGGGATGGGATGGTGTGTGAGCAAACAGCTGCCCAGAAAGTGCTGGGCTCTGTTACAGCCTGAGAAAGAGAGTGCTCTTCTTTCCAGACTGACTCCCTGTTTGGCTGGGAATGTCCTCTGCCTCTCAGCTTTGGTGGGGCAAATGACATTGGAAGCTTGATGGTCACAAATACTCCATAGTCATGAGCCCTTCTAGGTTGCCAATGACCTGTCAGGAAGTGAGCACAAAGTCAATTCGCAGAAAATGAAAGAGCACATCTGCTGTACCTGGAGGGGTTTGGATTTCTGAGCTGCTGTGTCCTGCTCCAGGGAGGAAGCTCTCTGGATGGATGGCAGAACAGTACAGATTTTAAATTTTCATTTCTACAGATGCAAGAAGACACCAGATCTGGGCTTAAAAATCATCATCTACTTTGCAAGCTTGAAATGTAAACAAGAGGTTTCAACTTCTAATGTTTTCAAAGGAGGTTGGCAGATAGTGACAGCACTAGGGGCAATGGTTTTAAAGTGACAGGGCAGAGTTAGATCAGATGCTGGGAAGGAATTCCTCCCTGTGAGGGTGGGCAGGCCCTGGCACAGGGTGCCCAGAGCAGCTGTGGATGTCCGTGGATCCCTTGGCAGTGTCCAAGGCCAGGTTGGATGGGGCTTTGAGCAGCCTGGGACAGTGGAAGGTGTCCCTGCCCATGGCAGGGTTTGGAACATGATGAGCTTTAAGGTCCCATCCAACTCAAACCATTCTGGGATTCCAGGACTCTACAGGCACAAGATCACGGACACAGATCTACCAGCTCTGGGATGCTGAGCTGTGCTGGAGCACGGCTGGAAGGCCCGGGCTGCTCCCTAGCTGGGGTGCCAGCTTCCCTTAAGCTGTAATCCTCTTTTTATCTCCAGCCCTCACTCAGGCCTGTCTGCAGCAGGTTGCAGAATACAGGAATGAGCTCGTTTCCTCCCTCGGAAGCCTGAGGAGCGTGCTTGTCCTGGGTTGACTATATGATGCTTTTATTTATATGATGCTCACCAGCCCCGTGTCAGCTGGTTTGTAGCTGGGCTTTGTTAAACCCGGGCGCTAATTCCGCCCGGTTCATCTGCCTGCCCGCAGTGCGAGCCATCAAACAGCAGGTGCCCGAGCTCTGCCCGCGATTTGTTTGCGAACGTAGACACTTAATGGTGGAAAAAGGTATGGAAGCGCTTCCCAGCCTGGGGGGAGCAGCCAAACCTGTGCCCTCAGCGCTCTGAAACCGTAATGAAGAGTTGGGGAGTGTTTGGTGATGGAGCCTGTTATCTTGGCAGGGAAGGGATTGTTTTCCGTCAAAGATTGTGACCTGATTCCCTGCTCGGTGGGCGATGGATGCCGTGGCCGAGGATGCATTCTCACTTTGTAATTTTCTCACTTGTAATTGCTCGTCCTCGGTGCCACGTTTTGCTGCAGGGACGCAGTGAGGTCCAGGAGATCCCGATGTCTCCGGTGCAGCTTGGAAAGGAAATGAAGAATGCTTGTTTCGTGCATTCCTGGGCTGTGTTGCTGCTGCAGTATCCCAGCACCATCCCAGCAATGTGTGAGGCCACTGGGAAATATCTGTCACATGCTGTTTGTCTTTTCATCCCCTTCCCAGGAATGAGTGAGTGCTGAGCAGTGGCCTTGCTTCAGATGTGCACGGTCTCCTGTGTTAAAGCCAAGAGGGCCACAGGAATGGATATTCACCCAAAGCTGCTGAGGAACGGGGTGAGCACATTGAAAAGTGATGCTGTTTGAAGCAGGACAGGTTTGTGGCCACTGGTACCAGAATTTAATTTGGCTTAGGTGTGCTCTGTAGTGCAGAGGGGTATTCAAGCTGCTGGAGAAGGAGATTATGTAGTTAAAGAGCTCTTGTGATAAGATTGGGAGGTGAAGGAGTCCCCTTGAAGCGGGCTCTGCTTCTCTGTAGTGCTTGAAAGCTTTGTTGCCTGCTGCCAAAGTTTGAGAAGCTTCGTGCTGAACCTGTTGGGGGCATTCCTGGCACAACCCTTGCTTTGCCAGGATGGGAAGACAGGAAGGTGAACCCTTGCTAGGCTGGCAGCTGATCCCAGCCAGAGGAGCACTGCTCCAGGGATTTAGTTGGCTTGCACCAGAGGGCTGGAGGTGAAGAGACACTGTGAGTCCAAGAGGTTCCTGCAGATGTGCTGCAGACACTCCTGGCACTGCTGGCACACTCCTTTGTCCTAACTCAGGCCAGGACTGTCCTGGTTGGAGTGGAGATCCTGCTCTGTGGGTGGAGGTGCCAGGTGGGGCTGCTCAGGGCATTAAATGCTCATTCTGTTCTGGTTACTGACCTCCCCCAGGTGAGGAAGGGATTGTTGCTCCCTGCTGGTGTTCAGTTCTTTAGGAACAGTCTCCTTCCCAAAAGGGCAGCACAAAAGCACTGACATGCAGGGGAACCCGTGCTGCAGCTGCAATGAGCTTGAGAAATCAGTGCTAAAATATATTAGTGAATTTTTAAACAACAAAAAAAATTATTCTGAACTGGAATTTTTTCAGATTGTTGTACCAGCATTCATTTGGAAAGCTCAGGGATTAAATCTAAACATAATGGTGGGAACAGACTGTGTTTCTTTAAAGGATATAACAGGAAGGTAATGATGCCTGTCTTGCTGTTCTAGTATGGATGAGATGGAGTCAGTTTTCCTCACAGCAGCCTGTGTGATGGTTTGGATTTGTGACTGATGCAGTGTTGGTAAGACTGGGCTGTTCTGGCTGTTGCTGTGCTGTGCTGGGTTTCAGTGAGGAACAGGGAGAGGGCACAACCAGGACACCTGACCTGGACCAACCAAAGGGATATTCCATGCTGCATGAGGGGATCAGGGGATCTCCCATCCCTGGAAGTGTTCCAGGCCAGGTTGGACAGGGCTTGGAGCACCCTGGGATAGTGAAAGGTGTTACTGGCCATGGCAGGGGGTGGAATGAGAGATGAGCTTTAAAATCCCTTCCAACCCAAATCATTCTGGGATTCTATGATGTTGTGCTTAGCATAAGGAGCTAATGGGAAATAGGAGGAAGGGGGGATGTGCAGGTAAAACTTATTTTCGTAGGGACATTAAACCTTGCATCTAAAAATCCACATTGCTTCTTTGGTACTGGAGAAAAATAGAGGCAGAATTACCTGCTGCACATCCCTCCAGCTGTGCTAATAAACATCTCCCCGAGGCTGACCTCGGCTGCAAGCTACATTCTTCTGTGAGAATGTTTGCTGTAAACAATGTACTTGTTATCAGGGAAGTTAAAAAGAGGCTTGTTGGATACTGAAGGGAAACGAGCACTTGCCAAAAGATAAACACCCAGCCGTGCCTGCTTCCCATTCCGAGCCTGGGGGAAAATCACCGCAGCACCAAACATCAGCTGCATTGACAGGAACGTGGGAATTACTTGAGATGTAGGGGCTGTGTGTGGTTCTTCCTCTAGCTTTTTTAAGGCTTGGTTGGTATGCTGTCCACAGCAACCCAGGGCATCTTGCAGAATTCCAAATCCTTAGTTAAATGCAGCTGCGCTCTGTGAGAACTTCTTTTTCTGGCAGTTAAAAAAAAAAAAAAAAAAGGGGAGGAGGGGTGGGAGAAGAGAGATGAGATGGTCCAAGAAAAAAAAAAAAAAAAAAAAAGCAAAGATAGAAAGGATTCTGATAAAAGGGAATGGCTTATTAAAGAGATTCAGGAGGAAGGAGAGTAAGAAGAGATTGTCTCATGGGAGATTTTGTACGGAGTATTTGGGGGAGAGAACTGCCCCAGGGCTGGGAGGTTGAATCTGTTAGGTTTTTTCTTTAATTTGGGAAAACAGGATTTGCTACAGTGCCTGGATCAGTATTAGACACTGGAGAGTAGCAGAGAGACCTGTGTGGGGCAGAAAATTACAGACATCTGTCTGTAGCTCACTCTGTAAGAGATGGCATATCTCTGTATCTCAGTCTCAAAGCTGAAGGCTGGACCACATTCATGGTCTCATACCATAGGATGGACTGCCCCTTTCAGTGCAAAGGAATCACTTGGTGCCTCTGGATTTTACTTTTTTAGATTTTTTGGTGGATAGTTTCGTAATTTCAGGTTTTTGCTCAATGCAGGAACTCAAGATTCCTCCACCAGCAGCATGTGGGGGGTTCTGCCTCTTGCTTGCTAATGTCTGCTTAAATTTTTTTCACTTGCATGAAAAGGCAGCCTAGCAAATTAGAAGCACTTCGTAGGCATTATGGTGCTGTTAATTATGTAGGAGCCCAGACACTATTCACAACAGTAATAGGAAAACTACCAAAGCAAAGGCAGCAGTCTGAAATGCCAAATTAAGGTCTCAGCTCTTGAATGCAGCTCAATTTGCAAGTGGATGCTGTACACAGTAGGTGTGTGGGTCCATGCTTCCCTGAGTGGTTCCTGAGCTCTATCCAGTGCGGGCATCCCAGGGTTAGAGGTGTGTTTGCAGGTGGGTTCATACCTGAGCTGGGAGCCAGGGGATTCCCCAGGGTCTGTGCTGAGGTTTGGTGGAACACTACTGCTGTTTTCTGTCAAGGATTATTTAAGGGAGCCACTTTTACAATTCTCACTGCACACAGTCATGGAACTGGTCAGTTTTATTTTCTTTGCTGTTGTAGGCTCTGTTTTCATTTCATGGCTGAGGTCCATGGCAAAGATAATTGCCTGGTCACAGTCCTGGGATAAATTCATCTTCGTTGCAGAAGGTGGGAATTCTTAACATGAAAGCTCTGTAATGATATTTACATCAGATTTAGATTTTTATTAGGAAGAAATTATTGACTGTGAGGGTGAGAAGGCCCTGGCACAGGTTGCCCAGAGAAGCTGTGACTACCCCATCCCTGGAAGAGTTCAAGAATGTTTGCAGTAGCTGGATTGACACAAAACTCTGGTGCCTTGTTGTCTGTGATTGAGGAATTGCTTTCCTTGTTTGCCACCTGGTAGTTTTCCTGCTGGCAGCCTGGATTAGAGGTGGGAAATTCAGCCAGCAGTGCCAGGATCTGGTTTGACTCCAGGTACTTTAGGTAGCCGTGCCAGTGCCAAAATCGACTGCAAATTCAGCAGGTCCTGACTGAGTTTTGGCATTCTTGTACTGGACAGCCCCCAGACAGGATCAGTCATCCAGCGTCTGACTAGGCAGACATTCCAAGAGCAAACTCCTTTCTGTATTAAGTCTGCTTTGACCTTTTTTCTGTTAATCCTGTAGCTTCTGAGCTTGAAAAACATGCACTCTCATAATACTGTCCTTAGGTATCCTGTTACAGTGTGATACCTTTATGGATAATTATCTATTCATCTTCACAGAAGTAACACAAGAAAGATGCACTTGGATGGGGGGGAACACCCCTCTACTTTCAATTTTGGTCAGCCTTACTGGATCTTTTCCAGTAAAGATTCTTCAGGAACTATGAAAATATTCCCACTCTTCTTCTAGGACTGAAAGCGCCACAGGACAGAAATAACTGTCATTAATATTGTACGAGTAGCTTGCCAGAGGATGGCAGTGTGGAAGGGTTTGAATTGCTCTGGGAATGCCTTTGTATCAGCTGGGGAAGGAAAATGCCATCTGCTCTCACAGGCCAGTCAGCTCGTGCACCCAGACAGCTCCACCTTCAGCCAGATCAGAAAAATAAAGTTGAGGGCTGGTGGGTTAAATGGATTTAAGCTTAAAGATTGCCAATCCAGTGACCTGCCCCAACTGTGCTGTCTTTAAAGGGAGGGTAATCCATTGAAGAAATCAGTTATTTGTTAAAATACAAAGTTTGTGTGGGAAGGGAGAGTTAAATATATGTAAGCCAGAACTGGGACTAGAGCACTTAATTTAAGTAACACTATTCCAAAAAAGTTCAACTAGCAATCTGTGGGTCTCTTGGGCTAATTTCTAAGATAGTAATAATGCAAAGAATGTGAGCTTTTCACTATTTGTGTGTGTGTATTCAGCTTGTGTTGGTGCAACCTTTAGAATATTTGTCAAAATATTCATTGCCTGCTTCTCCTTTCAGCTTGCAGAGGTGGCATATATCAAGGCAAGAGACTGAAATATGTACTCAACCTCCTTATTATCAAACCAGTGGGTTTATTCTGTCTGCAGGGCATTGATCTAGTGCTTACAAACAATTCCACGTGCATTCAGACAAATCCACTTTCCGAGGAGCTGTCCTGCAGCCTGATGTTGGAGCTCCAGATGCTGGCCTGTCCCCTGTCACTTGCTCTTACATGGTCACAGGGGGAATTTGAATCCACAGGGTGTTCCCAGAGCTGGGTTTGTGTCCAGCTGCCCCAGTTCCGTTGGCTTTGGGACAGCAAATACCAAGTGACCCTTGAGACCATGAGCCAGGGTGTTTGCAGGGGCAGTGCACAGGAGTGTCTGGGTGCTGGGCAGTGAACAGGTTTGCATCTCAGCAGGAAGCTGCTGCCCCCACCTGTGCCTTTGGGAGCTGGCAGGGCTGTGTGTGGGAGAAATGTGGCCAAATCCTGCATCCAGCTGAATCCCAGTGAGAGGAACCTTGTGGGTCTCCAAGGAGCCAGGAGTATCAGGAAAAGGAGGCAGGGAAAGACCAAAAGCTGCTAGAGGAGCTATAACTGTACAATTGTACAGTAAAATTAAAGCTTGAGGGGCTCAGAAATGCTTAACAGGGGCTTCCTAGTGCTGATAGCCAAGTGAAACCTCTTTCCTGTCCTTTGGAAGCCTAACTTCCTTGAAGGCTGTCTCCAGTGCTGTTGTGCCTGTGAGCTGTCTGTGAATCTTGTGAGCACTTCAGGCTGGTCAATTCAGCTGCCAGTCCCCTGCAATCCGTCCACTGGGACAGCAACAAAGTGCCTCCAACACCACCAGAACCACAGCCAGGGCTGGGCTTTGCCATTCGAAACCTTCTCCTGAGGCACATGGGGATGCAGCAACAGAGCTGGGTGCTGCTAAAAGGGTTTATGGAAAGCCCCAGCCCAAGTGAGGGGATGGAGCAGGATCCAGCCAGGGCTCCAGACAGGAGCAGCAGGAATTGGGGCTGTAGGCAAGGCTGCAGATGGGTCCAAGGGGTCACCTGCCTTCCAGCTCAGGTCAGGACTGGGAGCCAGGCATGGAGCTGAACAGGATCCTCTGGACAGTGACACCTTAAGTTTCAAGTTTTTCTGTTCTGTTTTGGTGCCCAGCTTTTAGCTTTATATTAAGTGTTCCTAGGATCTTTTCACAGGGTGGTGAAGACAAAACAATCCGATTCTAGCTGGAGACTCAAGGACAATCTCTTCAAACTTCAGGCCCAACGCATGAACAATGTGAAAAGAGGAGGGCGGGCAAGCAAGCAAGGAGGATGCAACTTCATAATTTGAAGCTATTTCTTGGACAGTTGGGTCCTGTATGCAAATGGACTAAAACTTCTAAAAATGAGAGATTTCATGACCAAGCCCTCTTTTGCTTCCATCTTGGAGCCATCCAGGCAGAGCCAGGACTATGGCACTGACTGCCAGGGTGTAGCCTTGTGTCGCTGTTATATTTTCTGGAAAAATCCCTTCACCAGGATTTCTCTCTTGGGAAGCTGAGAAGCCTCAGAGAAAAAAGAAAACAATATTATCTCATTTGCTTCTCCTGTGTTTTGCTGCTTTAGAATGTGATTTAAAGATTGTTTATCCAACAGGTGATTTCATGTGAATTGTTTTTACTTTACGACCAATCTCTGTCCCGCTGTGTCAAGGCTCTGGAGAGAGTCACAAGTTTTTCATTATTATCTTTTAGCCTTCTGTCTATATCCTTTCTCTATTCTTTGGTATAATTTAGTATAGTTTTAGTATAGCATTCTATAATATAATATAATAATAAATTAGCCTTCTAAAAACATAGTCAAATTCTCATTTCCTTCCTTTGACGGGGGGCCTCAAAAGTACCACAGCCTTGAAAGGCACTTCAATAAATATCCACTTTATTCCTGTGAACTCTGTCTAGCCTCTGTTCCAGCTCCTTAAGGCACCAACAGGAGTGCAGGCAGAGGCTGCTCAGGGCACTTAGGGACTATTGGTGCCATCAGGGTGCTGGTTCTTGTGGCTCTGCACTCAGCCAGCCTCCTGCCTCCAGCTCCATCTGCAGGGACTTCTCCACGTGCTGATACTGTTGGAACATTTGCTGTTCCCTGTGCTTGTGAGAATGGGGAATGTTTCACAGGTAAACACTGAACTGGCAATGAATCCATGTTTCTGACTTCCCACAGTCAAGCAGTGTTCCCAGCACCACTTGGAAAAGCAAGGACAAAGTCAACAGCAGATTTTCTGTGGCTTACGTAGGTCAGCACCCCAATTTAATGAAGCAGGAGGTGGGTCTGAGCTTTGCTGTGTTCTGGCAGTCTCGAGGGCAAAGTTCCTGAGCTGAAGATGCTGCTGAGTTGTTTATTTGCAATGGCTGAAGAGAAGTGCTGCAGAAATAAATTCAGGTTTACAGAGGGAATTGTACTGTGTAAGTCGGCATCTGTCAGCTGAATCCTGGGCCAAAGTCACTTCCTTGGCTTCCTTCTCACCTAATCCTTAGCTGGTTGCTTCTTGTAATTGGATTAAGCAGCTGGAATACACAAAGTAGAGCTGGGACCAAATTCCAGCCTAACAATGGATGACAGAAGCCTCTTCTCACACACACTGGCCATTCCCTGTGCATCTTCTGCCAAATTTGTTGTGCTGGGACTTGTGGTACTTTCCAAGTGATGCACTGCACAGCTCCATGCCTGGAGAGGAGACACCTCAAAAGCAGCAATAAGGTTTGTCAGAACTCAGCTGGGCTTTGTACTCATGAATAAAATATCTCCTTCCTTGGTTTGCTTAGGGGTTTTGTGTGCTGAGGCATGAGTGGTGACAGGAAATCAGCAAACTGTTCTGCAAAATAAAAATAGGGTTTATGTATGTGGCTGTCAAATGTTTGGTGTCCACGCTGGGCTGAAATGATCCACCCCTTGTCGCAGAAAATCTCTGTTGCACACCGGTGTGCCAGCTGTGGGATGAAATCCTGTTGCCTTATACAAGTCAGGCTTCAGGGGTTCAGTTTTCTGCTGTCTCTAGAGTTCTCTTCTGTCCTTTCTTGCCTCTGTTTTCCTCCTGGAAAACACACAGAAGCCCCTGGGATATTATAGTCAGGCAGGGGTGAGAAACTTCTTGCATGGCTAGGGATATTGCCACTCCCCACTAAGGAAAACACCTTCACTGTAGGCAGAATTGTGTTTAACTGTGTGGCAGCTTTCCATGGTGCAGTTACTCACTGGTGGATGAAGGAGGACCAGTGTCTACCTCAGCTTTACTGAAGCCTTTGGTGCTGTCTCCCACACCATCCTTACAGAGGGGCTGATAAAGGGAAGTGGCCAGTGGGGCAAACTGGAGTGGCCAAATGGCCAGAGGGTGCTGGACAGTGGCACAAAGTCCAGCTGCACAGCAGGTGCTGCTAAGGTACCCAGGGGATTGATTATATTGATTGTCATTAATTACCTGGCTGATGGGACACAGCATATCCTGCTTTTTCAATGATACTTTACAGTTCTTGCTCTGGTGTTTATTTTAATGCTGAAATAAACACCAACAAAAACTGTTCCCGTGGGGTAATAGCTTCATTATAATGCTTCCCTTCTGAAATTGCATTATATTTAAAAGTTAGAGAACTAAAGCACAGAAACAACCTGAATATGGGATTAATATCTAATATTATACCATCAAAATTACTGTTAAATGAATATATCAATCCAGCAAGAGTCTTTTGTTGTATTTACAAATTTGAGAAAGCTTTCACAGAGTGGAATAATACATTAAGAGTTTAAAGCAGCTCAAATGAAAATAAATCCAAATTGTAATTAGCTTCCAGTGCTCCCATCTGGATTCTCCCCTTACTTGTGGGACATCTAGTGGCAGAAAGGAGACTGGATCTTGGCAGACAAAATTATATTGAAAAATGTGATTACTGCTTTTAAAAAGGACACTGAAACCTTTTTCTTCGCTATAGTTGGAGGCTGAAAGAATTGTGTGGGTTTTTAGTATGGATATTTAATAACAGGTTTGGTTTTTACTCACAAAAGCAGTTTGTGTGGGAGCAGCAAGGACAAACTGCAACTTAGCTTTCCTTAGTGCTGCTCTGTTGAGAAATAGCTTCAAGAAAAGTTTTCCCTGATCAAGACTGATCCCTGTTCCAGCTCACTCCTCTCTGTTCCAGCTTCCCTGAGTCTCATTTACGACACCCAGCTGCTCCTTCCAGAAGCTGTTTGTACATTTGATTTCCCCTTGAAGGTTTCTCTGGCTGGTGTATCCCACTGTACTGTACAGGTGTGGGGTTCTTCAGCAGACAGAGCAGAACTCAGCCTGGCTGTCTGAAGTTGGAAATACAGCTCAGTAGTGAGGTGGGGGGCAGGAGAAAAGAAGTGTTGTGCTCAAACCTTGCTACACCTGCAGGATATTCAATGTAGTCTGCTAGAAATATTTTGGAGGACGAAGCTCAGACTTTTAATGGGTATGGCCTGGAATGGGACACCTCCCTTTTCCCTTCTGTGTTCCTCCTTCCAGGCCAGGGAGAGGTGCAGCACAGTCCAAATAATGGATGCAAGAGGAGCTTCCTAAAAGGCAGCAGCCCTGGGCTCAGGGTGGCAGTGAGCTTGCACAAGAGGTTTCCTGGGTATTGTTCTGTTGTCCCACTCCACTGGCTCTGTAAGAATAATTGTGCAAACAGTGGAATGTTTTTCCTTTTTTTCTTTTATTTTTTTTTCTCTGAACTTTCCTCTCTTCTTAGCAAAGCCATTGGAAACATTCTTTCTTGATGGAGCTGGAAGAACTAATGTGAACTTCTGTAACAGCCTTGGGTATTTCACAGCAGAATCAGATCAGGTAGCATATGTACCTGCCTTTAAATCTTTGCTTTAATGGTGTGGACTTTATCACCTTTCTAGTACTTGGCCTGTTTGAGAGCTTTTTTTGTATTTTCCCATTATGATCTGTAGTCTTAAGGGCACAGAATCCATTCAGAAAGCAAATTTGATACTCCTCTGACCCTCAGTTTTGGTAGTTTGTGTAGCGGGGCCCTAATGGAAAGATTAGCTGAAATTTCTGAGCTCTCTCAGTACATTTCTGCACTGGAGAGCCCGAAGAAGGTCATGGCTCTGCCCCTTGCAATCAGCCAGGTAGCACCTGGGCTCTGAGATGTTGGGTGACATCTTCAGAGAGTCACCCAGCCTGGGGACACTTGGGAACCCAGTGATGCTCTCTTGTGACACAGCCCCACAAGTTCCACCCTCGTTCCCTGTCCCCCTCGGCAGAATGGGGAACTAAATAAAGACCCCAAAGATTCCTTTTCTTTTTCTGGGCTGAGCATGGTGCTAATGGTGGGGGCTATCCCTTTGGTCAGCTGTGCTGGTTCTGAGGTGATCCAGCCACTCCAAGTGGAGGTGGTCCAAGGTCCACTACTAGCACTGGTTGCTGAAATATGCAGGAACAAGGTGGGAGGGTCTGGAGCTGTGCCCATGTGAGAAGAAGCCATCTCCACTGATGTTCAAGGCTATTTGCCACCCAAAAGAAGCTGGAGCAGCAATTAGGTCTATTCTTGTGTCTCTCTTCCAGTTCTGTAAGAGGGGACTTGGAAAAAGCAATTGCAGGGCTTGAGCAGAGATTGTATGAGGTGGAAGAGAGGGAACAGCACTTGGAAAAGAGATGTGCCTGGAGGCAGCAGGCTTGCATGGAGCTTCCTTCCCATGGGCCAGGAAGGCTTCAGGAGTCCAGTGGCTTTAAAGGCACCCAGCTAGGCCTCCAATACTAGAAGACATTTGGGAGAGACTCAGAACGCTGTGGAATCTGTTATCCCTAGAAAGGCTGGGGTTGGAGAGGCGGTACCCTCCACTGCGGGCCAGGAGAGAGACTTCCCTCTATTCCCATTTTCCCTGCCTCCCTCATTGATCAGGTACCACTTGCAGACCACACTTGGATAACATCTAATCTTTCTCATTTAAAACCTCTCTGAATGTTTTGGATTAATCCAATTTTTAAACCAAAGAACAGTGTAGGCAGCCCCACCATGGATCTCTAACTTAATTCTTCCACATCCAAAGTCATGACCCCTGACCTGACCCAGGTTCAGCCACATTGTCACAGGTTTTACACAGCTGAGCATTCTTGGGCTCCAGTCTTTACTGCTGTGCCCCTCTGAGCAATCCTTCTGTTGTCCAGTGTCCTGATAGCCAGCAGCACCTGCAGCTGAGCTTTAAAATCATCCAAACCATGGTTGTGAAACCTTGTTTGAAAATGAGCTCCTTAAACGTGTGTGTGTTTAGGGGAAGGTGTATGAGCGGCATAAACAGTGGGGTTTGAGAGAAATCTTGAAATTACTGTGGTTTGTTATGTACCTGGAATCCAGGGTGAATGAGGTAAGTTGTTGTTACACAACTCTGGCAACTGGTGGAGACAAAAAGAAAGGCTGAGAGAATTGGGATTGTTCAGTCTGGAGAAGAGAAGGCTCCACGGTAACAGAACTGACCTTTCCAGGTCCTGAGGGGAGCCTACAGGAAAGATGGAGAGACACTGTTTACAAGGAGTTGGAGTGACAGGACAGGGGGAATGGCTTCCACTGCCACAGGGCAGGGTTAGATGGGATACTGGGAAGAAATTCTTCCCTGTGAGGGTGGGGAGACCCTGGCACAGGGTGCCCAGAGAAGTAGCTGCCCCTGGATCTCTGGAAGTGTCCAAGGCCAGGCTGGACAGGGCTTGGAGCAGCCTGGGACAGTGGAAGGTGTCCCTGCCCATGGCAGAAGGGATTGAGACGAGATGAGCTTTAAGAACCCTTCCAACCCAAACCGTTCTGGGATTTTGTGATCTACTCTGAGGCTGATGCGTGCACCAGCCTGCTGGGCTCAAGGAACCTCTGGGACAGAGAAGAGCAGGATTTACTGCAATAGCATTTGTTTATTTATTTATTTTGGTTGTCCCACCGGTGCTGTTGGGAGTCTGGTCAGTCTTACAGGTGTGATGGTGGGACAGGTCCATGAGCAGCCTCTGGGCTCAGGGAGGGGCCTGTCTGGTCCTTCTGGCCCTGGAAATCCAAACTGCTCTGAGGGGAACTGCCTGCCTCTCCTCTTCTGTTGAGATGTTTCTTTTCACAGAATAACTTAGGCTGGATAAGACCTCTGAGATGGAGTCCATCTGCTGCATTCCTGCCGACTGAGCCTCGTGCATAGGTACACTTGCTCCAGGTTTTCCTCTGTTATTCCTAAAGTTGGGACAATTGGACACATTGGAAAGGGAATTTCCTGCTCTGGCAGTGGGAAAGGCAGTAAGGTGAGTAACAGGATGTTCAGATGTTCAGCTGACTGCCGGGAAGGGAGCAGAGTGGCAGAGTACAGCGTGGATTTGGGTAACAAAAAAGGTCATCAGAGTTCCTGCTGTGCCGAAAATTTGCTTTAGAGGTGGACTTGATTTGCAGATACCACGTTAAACTCACCTACTGTGTGATGGAAAATTACTGCCCTCACATTCTCTCTTGTTGTAATCCTAAATACTCGGAGAGATGTTTATCCATGCTGTTAATGTGTAGTAATGGGATTGCTATTTTAAAAATCGATACAAATCTCACACTAAAAAAGAAAGGCTTAAAGATTAGTCTGTCAAGAGCTGTCTTAATAGATCTGTCTGACATTTGAGACACTTTCCCCAAAAGTACTCTTTCAGTTTCAAATTACTTCTTAAATGTTGCTGCCTGCAGATTCCAGGCCAGCTAACACAAGTCGTCAGAGCGAAAACCTTTCTCTGCAGCTTCAGAGAAGCTGGAAATCATAAATGTTTTCATTCTTTTTTTTTTTCATTTGATCAAGAATGTGTTTCCTCCTAAATCAGGGAGCGGCGGTTTCAAAGGCATTCTTTACTTTTGTGGTTTCAGCCATCTGGGAGGCTGGAGAAGCTGGAGAGGTGGGGATGATGGGGAGGTTCAGAACGGATCTTTCTAATACTGCCACTTGCAGTGTGTGAAAAGCTGAATGGTGCTGACTCGATTGAGACTCCTTTTTGAGATGCAAAAAATTGCTAGCAGATGGTATATGCAATTATAGTCTAGGTAACTGAAGTTGGCTTTAATATCCTTTTCATATTTTAACAGTATTCCATACCCTTCTCATTTCCTTCCACAGCTCTGGGTGCAATGTCTCTGGTCCTCCTCTGTCTGTGTACTCACAACCTTCCTCCTTCTGACTCTTAAAGGCCTGTTAATTAGCAATAATTGCAGTTATTCATCAAGTTCAGGGCCATGTCTTTGTGGGGTGTGTGTCCTGGCGAGAGCCCGAGACCAAAAAATGTTCCCAGTGCCAATAACTTGCAAACTTGCAAATCTTTGAAGAGTTGCAGCTGCTGTTCCTCTCTCCAAGACTTTGGTAGAAAACTTTGGTTCAGGGGCAGGTTTGACTTAATCTCAACATCTGCTGCACCTTCCACCCTCCAACGGGGAGGAACAAGGGACTGGCACAATTACCCCACTCCCTGTGGAGTTCACAGCATCACTGGCAAGCAGGAGCACATCAAGAGGTGACAGACATTCACTGCAACAGCTGGGTGGTTCTTCACTCGTTTGGAGGCTCTTTCTGAGACTGGGCAGGACTTCCTGCAATTTATCAGGATGTTTTGTCATTAATTCAGCATTTTGCAGAGAGTGGCTGCAAAGCTCTGTTTGCTGTAGGATCTGTTTGCAATGGCTGCCAGATTTAGGCTTTCCCAAATAACCTATAATCCCAATTATTTTCTTTAAAGTCTTCACAGCACACAGCTCTTGCCATAAACTCAAGATTCCACAGCCTCTCTGAGGCTCTCAAACTCTAATCAACATAGAACTGGATGTGCAAAATTTGTCTAGTGATGTTGAGAAAACCCCAAACCTGGGGTGTTTGGTGGTTAGTACAGTGAAACAGTAAAGGGGAGGTTTGGCTTCAGATGTCTGTAGGGAAGCAAGGGTGAAACCTTGGAAAACTGGGCCATCTTTGAAAGATTTGCAATTGTAAAGAAAGGCCCACTGTGTTACTCTGATTCAGAAATAGTTGTCTAAAATTAGTCTAGAACTGGTAAATGTCTCTCCCAGGTAACAAGTGGCAAGACCTAAGAAAATGCCCTCAGGTTGCCCCAGGGAACATTCAGGTTGGATATTAGGGAAGATTTCTTCCTGAAAGGGTGGTCAGGCATTGGAAAAGTTTGCCCAGGGAAGTGGTGGAGTCACCATCCCCAGAAGTGTTCAAAACAATGCAGTCTTGGTGCCTAAAGACACCATTTGGTGCTGGGTTAATGGTTGGACTTGATGTTCTTAGAGGGCTTTTTTTTAACCTCAGTAAACACCTGTTTAAAATCTCTCTCTGCCTTACAAAGCCCAGACAGCTTCAGCCTTGCCTTTTCTACATTTTAAAGCATTTTTGAGTTCACAAACTTGCTGTAGGGTTTGACATCCTGGAAGGTAACTTTAAATCTTATTTATCTATAGGCAAAGTCTGCCCTCAAGCAGACCAAGGCCAAGCCTAAAGGCCTTAAACCTTGATATTGCAAATAGAGTGGTTAATCCTGGCAAAACTTTTCTCATGTTTTGGAGGGTTTATTTATAGCCTGTTCCTCTACACAACTTCTCCAAGGCTCCCCATACCCATTAGTCTGCTCCAGTAGCTGGTTTTTAGGAACACCTACCGTTCCTGCCTCATGCTGATCTTGCTGGAAGTGGTGCCTGAGGTGTCTGAGCAGCCCGTCCACCAGCAGGACTGGCAGGGTCTGTTCCTTGTCAGTGTCTCCACCGTGGGTTTGTCAGCTCTGTGACTACATTTCTTTGTGGTTTCTCCCTCCTCCCCTTGGAATTCTCAACTGACAGAGTCCCCAGTCAGATAACCTTGCGGAAGTAAATATTCTCACCCTCTCACCTGCCCTCATCAATTGATGTGACTACTGTGGGGATGAAGATATTTGCATTTTTTCAGCCCCCATCTTGGTCACATTTTCCAGCTGATACTTTTTTCCAGGCTGTGCTTCCAGCTGGGACTAAGGCTGGTGTCAGCACAGAACCCAGTGAGCTGTTCCAGCCTCACTGCCAGCCAGGACAGCTACAGCACAGAATAAATAAAATACACTCCAACATCCTTGCTGTCCTTAGGAGGAAACTTCTGCTCCTGGGATTTTGAGTGGTCTTTAACCTTGAGAACGAAATGTTTTGGGCAAAGAATGAGTGAATGCTTTGCATTGCTTTTGTGCTAAGAATACTGGAAAAAAGCCAAGCCGAGGATCAAAACATGAGAGATTTTCAGTGGGAAAAGTCCAAGCCTTACAGAAATGGATATTCTGGAAGCAGGACTAAAGGGTTCTAGAGACATTTATGAGTCAATGGTACCTGTTCAGGCAGGGAGAGTGACACAGGCGTTTGTGGTGCCCTTTGTGCAGCTGGCTGTGACTCCAGGGAGACTCTGGTTTGGGTCAAAATGATGCTCTGTGTCCTCCACTGCTGCATGTGAAATCTGGGGGTGTCTCTCAGAAGCAGAAGCTCTCCAGAAGTTGAACAAGTCATGCACGTCCCCTTTGTGCCTGACCTTGGGCTCATGCTGTTCTTATCCTCAAAGTCAATCAAAGCCTCCCCAGACACCAAGCTCCTTGTGGGCTTGGGAAAGCAATGAAATGTGTAAGTGAGTGGATCAAATCCATGGTTTACTCTAAATCACTTATCTTTCATTTTAATGCTGTGTGATGGACATAAAATCAAGTTGATAAACTACCCCTTATAAAGAACACACTGCTCGGTGTTTTTAAGCACATAGGCTTGACAGCAGCAGCTGATTAATAATTAATTAAAATAATGGTCAGGGGAAGAAATACAACTTTGCCAATCTATAATTACTTGGAAGCTTCTTCATACATTTTCCATGAGAGTCTTTTCCTTGTAAGACTCTGATAAAGTATATTTAGTGTTTGTTTGCTTTCAGCTATGGTTTTCAGCGGATATTGACTGAAACAGCATCTTAATCAGTCTGACCTCAGCCTCCAGGGGATTTTTTTTCCATTGAATCTATCTCTTCCTCCTTGCCTCTCCCTGTGTGCTGAAATTCTTGTCAGAGCTGCTAACTCTGTTACCTTTAGTGCTTCCTTTTTAAAGACTCTTTAGCTCAAAACTTTTCCTGCACATTCCCGTTTTGGGTTGGAGGGGGGACAGCCAGTTCTTGATGACTGTGACCCGAGCTAAATTTCTTGGAAGCAGTTTCCTCCCATCCTCCTACTTTTCTCAAACTGATTTTCCAGCAGTAGCTGTGCTGAGAACAAATTATTAAGTAATGCAAAGCATTTTAGAGCCTTCAAGGAGTGGGGTCTTCTGTGGGAAGACCACTGAAAATTGGTAATTCAGCTGGGTTTTCCTCCCTCAGACCTGGAGTGTGGCTGTTTTACTTTTTGCCTGTGAATTTGGCAAGGGTTCTTGTGTTGTTTTCGTCTCTGAATTCTCTGACACTTTGTTTTTCATTGCCTCCTATTTCAGCAAGTTCAACTGAATCCAACTTTTTAATTTCAAAACTCAAAGGTGTCCTTGGCCTGCCATTCCCTTGTTGTTTTTAGAAAGCCACTTGTTCAGAGTGATCTGGGGTGAATGTCACAGCTCACTTGATTTCCAACCACACTTTCCAGCTGAACATTTCTCCCAGCACTGTCTTCATATTATCTCCATGGGATTGGCGATTCACTATTTCTGTCCCTATTTCTTCTGTGGCAGCAGGAAAACAGAAACCAACAGGACTTGTACAGGTTATCTCCCAGCCTGGTCAGGGATTGGGAACAGCCAGCATATTCCTGAAAGCTGAAGGGTTTTTCCATAGTTTAGCTAGAGGTTTGTTAATGCCTGACTGCGTGTTTTTGGTCCCCTCCCAGGTAAATCCTGTCCTGGGTGAATAAAATGTCCTGGAATCTTCCTGGTTGGAAAGTACCTTAAATATCATCTAGTTCCAACCCCAGTGCCCAAGGAGAGCTTGAGATGGAAACGTGTTGTGGGATCTTCATTGTATCTCTAACTCCCTGATGTGAGAATGTGGAGAGAAAATGGATCCAGGTGTGTCCAAGGTGTGCAGGAATGGGGCACTGGACACAAGCTGGAACAAAGGAATGAGTAGGAGAGCAACCTGGGATAGTGAAATGTTGGAACCCTGGCTGCTGAGAATTTTAGACTTTCTGTGTTGAAAGGCACAGACCCTCAAGAGAAAACTGCATTTGACCTGAGGCTGTGGAGAAGGCTTCCAAAATTGAATGACAGAACTGGGATTGTGGGTGTGGAGTCTGAATAGACTGTGTGACATCACAGGGTGGGAAACTTAGAGTTTAAGGTTTTAGAATATAGTAATATAGATAAAGCAAGATGGAGGTTTTAGGGTGGAGGCTGGTCCTTCTTCTCCACCTTCTTCTTCATCTTCTCCACCTTCTTCTTCACCTTCTTCTCCACGGGTTTGTGTGGTTTTGTGTAATTGGATAAAAAAGTCCCCATTGCAGGGTGGTGGGTTATTAGGTTAAAAGTGAAAAAAATTTAGGTGTCATTTCTTTACTGGATAGTTTTTCCTTAAAAGACCTTGTAGATATAGATACTGGGCCATTTTCTAGCTTGTTAGCAAAATGCTGTAGAACTCACATCTTGTAAGACTTAATATAGATAAGAATTAATAAACATCTGAATCCAAACACCAAATACTGTCTTGAGTGCTTTCAATCCCGACCCTGACCTAGGCAGAAAAGAAGAAAGAAACACAATAGTGGAAGGTGTCCCTGCTCAGGGCAGGGGCTTGGAATGAGATTGACTTTAAGGTCCCTTCCAACCTAAACAATTCTGAGATTGTCTTGTAGTAGAAAAAAAAGTCCACCTGAGGATGTTCAAGCACTAGAAAAGACTCTGGAGAGACTGTGGGGTTTCTGTTCCTTGAGCTCTTGAGTCACATGTAGTTTAGTTCTGACTTATTTAGACCTCTAGAGGTACCTTCCCACTTACTCTGAAAACTCTGATTTCCATGGATTAAAGGCATTTTACCCAAAGTACCTTTCTGATTAAGTGTAGCTTTTTGGGGTGGGATAATCTGCTGCCTGCTGCTGACACACACCATTATCCACATCCTGGTGTGAGATTGGAATGGATGTGCAAGGTTTGCACGTTACACCCAGCCCCCAGAGAATGGAGACTGAAATAGTCCCAAGCATATGTTAATTTTCACTGAATATTAGATGAATTTGACAGCATGCTTTAGTCACATGGCTCTGTGGAAACAGATGTACTTCTTGACTGGAGGAGTTTCTGTGGATGAAATGAACATTTGAGAGCTTTTTCTTTGGTGTTACCACTTGTCTTTGTGCTGTATGGCTTTGATTTCTGTATATGATCTCAGTGCATGCAAAACAGGCACAAGAAATTATGCATAAACTCTTAAAACAGAAGTTTATATAGTTTGGTTAAATTCTGAACTTTACAACAGTGAATGACAGCAGTTATTACTAAGGATAATACTCTGAATCTTGCAACAATATTATCATGAGCCTTGAAAAATTAATGAACTTGGTATTTTCCTTAAATATTCTAGCCATATTCAAGTATACTTGATTATTGAAATGTGTCCTTCCTTTTCAGGAAGGTGGTTTTCATGAAGTTTTGATGCAAAAGTGAAAAGAATTTATTTATTGCTTTTAATTTGAAGCTTTTTTAGTTTTGACAGTTTTTGTTGTTGAGACTTCTCTGTGATTGTCATCAATTGGAATGTTCTGGATTAATGCACATTTTTATTTTGATCCTGGCTAAATTCTAAGAAATCCAAGGGGCTGAAGCTAAGATGTGAGCCTACTGCATTGAAACTGGTGGAAGTGAGTCTCCAGTTGACTACTGTGTTGATTACAGCCTCCTTATTGCTTTTTCTTTGGGTTTTGGGTGCTTTTTTAGCTCATCTCAAGCATTCATCTCCTCTCCTCACCTCTCCTCATTTTTAAAGCTTGATGAACACTTTCTCAGAACATTTCCATCAAATAAAGTGCATAAAAGCCCGAGGTGCACAATTTCTAGTCACTCAACACTGATAAGCTGAAAATTACATAATTCTTTCTGGTGGATTTATTTTTTTTTTTTCTTATTTTTAGGGCTTTTACAGAAAGAATCTGCCTGTGTTCTGTTCCTACCTATTAATATTTCACACCAAAATGCACTTTCAGAGCTTTCTGGGCTGACATGCACATCGGAATGATTTCATTGTTCTTCAAATGCAATGCACTCTCACACTGAAAGGAAATACAAGTGTCTGCATTTAGGAATGTAAATTGTGAAAAAGGGTTTTAAATGCTTGTGGACAGCAGGATGGGTGATGAGGGAGGGCAGGACCACAGCTCTCTGCTTTGTTGTATCCCCATTTTCAAGGTTCCACAGCATTAGGTCTTTATCTCTGCAGGGTCGCACTTAAATTTTCCAGGAGACTTTTGTCTTTCAGCAAGACTAGTTTGACACTCAGACTAGTCAGAAGTGCTTCTAATAGATTGAAATTCCATTAAAAATCCCTTTTTGAACAGTTCCAACATCACTGATTGCCAAAATATTGCCATTTTGCACCAGCTTGTGTTCTCTTTTCTCTTTGGTGTGTCCTTTAGTGTGTCATTGCAGGCTTGATGGAATGTTCTGTTACATCCTAAGGTAAATGGCTAAAAACTGCTTTCAGTAATTAATATTACATTAAAAATCCCTATGACTTGAGCAGCCAGATGGAAATATGCCATTCCACAATGTCTGCCTTTCAAAATGAGTAAGAGTCACTGGAGCTGGGATCTTCTGGGAAACTTGGTTTGTGCCAGGAGCGCACCTGCCTTCCCGAATGCAGAAGAAAGGAGCAACCAGAAAGTGTTGCCTGCG
Organism: Pyrgilauda ruficollis; assembly: GCF_017590135.1. Lineage (NCBI taxonomy): Eukaryota > Metazoa > Chordata > Aves > Passeriformes > Passeridae > Pyrgilauda > Pyrgilauda ruficollis. The sequence goes on along the minus strand of NW_024516098.1, from coordinate 34,947 downwards.
TACAGAACTTGAGCAGCTGTCACCACAGAAAAGTGCTCTGTAGGCTTCTCCAAGATTTTTAAAGACCCAAACCCCAAAGAAGTTGTGATGTCTGTGCTTGTTGTAGTTGGGACACTCATAGTTTAAATGGAGACAATGCAAAACAACACACTCCATTTTCAGAAGGCTTCAAATCCCTCTTTTGTTTTAGTATGCATGCTTTTTATACATTCTTACAAAGCTCATAAGTTTACACTTTACTCATTGGATAGAAGACACAAACTAAGAGCTTACTGGAATGGGCAGTTGCAGGTTTCTCTTATTTATTCTCTTATTCATCCTTCTTTCTTTCTTGGTTTCTATGTCAGCGACCTTGGTAGGAAATTCTTTCAGGGCTAAACATGGATCTTCTTATCAAACATGGATCCTTTTATCCAACTCCCTGGCTCACAGCAGTCACTGTAAAACCTCTTCCACATGTGCTTTTGCTGCCAAATTGGTTTGTAACAAGACTTATCCCACCTCTGCTTTGGGTAGGACACTGGTCTAGTTTGAGTAGTTTCATTGACCTTTCTTGCACTGAAGAAGACCTTCTGTGGCTCCTCATTTTACTGTGCCTGCATATAACCCAAAATTAGGACAACAAATTGCCTGTATTATTATGGCAGATAACTATCAGTGTTTCTCCTCAGGTTTGTTGTGCTCATGCTTGTTATGTTCCAGATGCTTCTGAGGATGAGGGGTGCTCAAACGTTACCTTATAGCTCCCATTTAGGTTATGAATCCAAAATCCCAACATGAAGAGAGTGAGGAGCCACACACCAGCTATTATCCCTGTTCAAGGTGGGCTTCTGCAGCTTGGATAAGAAGGGGAGAAGTGGATTTTTGTACATGCAATAAAGGGGTGCATAAGGCAGGTCATGCACAGCAAATGAAATTCTGTGTGCAGCTGCATCAGTGCCAGTTTCCTGCTCAGAAACAGGAGCAGTGTTAACAGCTTGCAGCCAAAGCAAGAGAAATCCAGAGGGATTTTGGGGATACAAATGTTCTTTGTGAATCTCCATGTAACGCTTTGTTTGAGCTGCTGTAATTAGTAAGTACCCTGGCTGTTCTACGACAGTGTTTGACATTTTGTTCTCTCTGGCAATCCATGGGGAGAGCTGAGATGAGGGAATGTTCATGATTAGCACTCCACAGAGTAAGTATTAGTTTTTTTGCCTTTTTGATCCATCATACTTTTAACTATTGGATTCTGTGGAGCTTAAGCTTTGAAACCCCACACTAAAACCTCCAGTAAGACATTGCCTTGCAGCAGTGGGATAATAATTATAGAATCTCAGAACGGTGTGGGTTGGAAGGGACCTCAAAGCCCATCCTCTTCCTCCCTCTGCCATGAGCAGGGACAGCTTCCACTATCCCAGGTTGTTACATGTGCCCAAAGCTTAGCCAAAAAACTATTGCTCCTAAAAAGGGATTTCATGGCCAGTAATGGTGATCTCAATGCTGTCAGACAGTGATGGTCTCCTTGGCATTAAAAATGTTGCTTGGTGTGGTGAACTGAGACGGAATTAATTTTAAAAAGAGACACAACCCCCCCCCCCATCCCCCATCCCCAAAATGAACTCTACAGGAGAGTTCATATATATTACACAGGGATATAGTGATAGGACAAGGAGAAGTGGTTTTAAAATGAGAGAAGAGAGATTTAGATGAGATGATTGCAAGAAGTTCCTCCCTGTGAGGGTGCTGAGGCCCTGGCACAGGGTGCCCAGAGCAGCTGTGGCTGCCCCTGGATCCCTGGGAGTGTCCAAGGCCCAGGGGCTTGGAGCAGCCTGTGCTAGTGGAAGGTGTCCCTGCCCATGGCAGGGGTGGAATGGGATGGGCTCTTAGGTCCCTTTCAATCCCATTCTGGGATTCTGTGGTGTCACTTGATTTCACGGTACATTGCCAATTCTGCCTTCGCCCATAAAAAGCCCCTCTCAAGCTTTCACGGGTTCTGGGAGAGAAAGTGATTTCCTGCCAGCCACTGAATTAAATCCCATTGTACCTATTTTTGTGCACAGTGGGGGCTGCAGGGCTCAAATACCTGTAGCTCTTCAGGCACCATTTTCCTTAAAGCTGCTCTCTGGCTTTATACTTCATTTTAAACAATCACAAGGCTTATTCAGAAGCAGAAGAAGGGTTTTTCTTCACAGTCTCTTCACTGCTCTCAATACAATGAATGGAAAATATTTTTGTATCTATGTGAATTCCCACTTCTGAGTAATACAAGCGCTCACTGCATTTTGATTCCTGCGTAGAGAACAAGGATTCTGATCCTGAGGATGTAAACTTCTGCTTGCTCACCAGAAAGACACAGAGCTCTTTGGCCAGGCTCCATAACAACACCTTTTGGTTGTTCACAAATAGCTCTGTCTGGTCCAAACCCAGAGTTAGATAACTTCTGTGAATTGGAAGAGACAGGACGTGCTGTGCAGTTTGGCAAGTTCTCACTGAAATCTCTGCTGGAGTCAGCCCTGATTTTGCTGGAATACAGTAAATATTAACATATTCCTGTAGATTTGGAATACCTGTATGTGTATTCTCAAAACAAGAAAGCAGGAATGCTGGGAAGTGTGAATTGTTGCCCACAGAGGTACTCTTGTCTTTGGGAAATATTGATTATCTTTACCCTAAAAACTTTCAGAGAGCATTTTTGACTTATGTTTGGTATACCAAATTTCTTACTTGAGAACAGTAAAGTGGCCCCAAAAAAATCTGTCTCTTTTCCAGGTTTGATCTACCTAAGAGGACCAGGCAGAAAGGTTTGTTCTCAACTGTGAACTAACATTTTTAAAGGATTTAAACATTTTATTTTTAAATATTTATGTACTGAGTAGTTATGTACTGAGTAGTTATTTTTCTTGAGAGTTGCCAGTCAGGCAGGTTTCACAGGGCAGTGATTAAGGGACTATCTGCAGGTATGAACCACAGATTTGTGTTCAGTACTTCAGGAATGTTGCTGCACGACCATGGTGCTGCTGTCCATGAAAACTCTGCTTTAGGGAAACAGAAAATGCACAGGAGCTATTTAGCTCCTTCTCAGGTTTAGCTGCAAATCCTTGAAATCTGTTTTCTTTATGTTCCTTAGGAGCAGTGGGTCACTGGATGTGTTCTGTCTTTCTCAACACACACATTTCAGGGAGCTGTCAGATGCTGCCATATGTCGTGAAGCCCCTAAATGAAAATGCAGATGTGTATATGCCAAGGTAATGTGAGATTTAAGACAAATAAACCTACCTTCCATCACAAAAGGAAAGATGACTCTGAAACTTAAAATCCTGAAATTATTTAGGTTTGAAGGGACCTCAAAACTCAAATTCCCCCCCCATTTTCCATGGGCAGGAACCCTTCCACTAGACCAGGTTGCTCCAAGCCAAATCCAACCTGGCCTAAACTGGTCCAAACTGGGTGATTAAAAGGCAGTAGAAGGTTCTCCAGCAGCAAATGGGATAGCACTGCTTTCTGCAAGGAAGGTGGCCTGGGAGCAATCCATCTCTCCATGGAGCCACTGAATATCACAGCAATAGAAATTGCTTTTCCCTGAGTGAAAAGCTTTAAGTAAAAGGCAGGAGAAAACCAGATTGCTCCACGCTGAATGTCAAACAAAAAAATTAAGTAACTGACTCTGATTTTTGTTGAGTAAAAACACTTTTAAAATCCTCTATTGCACTCAACAGTGCTTCAACAACCTTGTAGTAAATTAGATTAATAGGTGTTGATTTTACAGCTGTTTCATTATCATCTGCTACATTAAAATCTAATTATTTATTCCCACAAGCGTTTTCTCTCACTCCTGGCTTTTTACTGGTGCTGCTGGTGCCGCAAAGGAGCTGTGGTGTTATCTGTTCCTGCAGCCCATGGGCAGCAGCAGGTGGGACAGCAAACATCTCTGTCACAAATAACCTGGGCTGCCATTCCTGCACCCTGCTGCAATTAAGCCTTCATTAGGAGCTGGTGAATAACTCTGCTGTTTCTCTCTCCTGGCCACGATCCCTCCCTCCCTTAAAAGGAAGGCATGACACAGATAAAGGTGGGGCTTTGCCCGCTCGGGTATTTCAGAGCCTTCCTCTTGGAGTTATGATTGCAGAAGGAGTCCTGGGGCACGTTCTGGAGACTTTGGTAAGTCTGTGATACTGGTTACATGCTGGGTTTTCTGTCCTTAAGTGAATATATTTTGAATTTACTGAAGTTGTGCAAGCAGGTGCAGCTGAAGTTCAGCGGCATCCTCTGCTGCTGGAGAGGTTTCACCTAAAGCAAATTTTGGGAATTGTTAATGCAAATAGTGGTTGCATGTATCTGGCAGCTTCCTGAGAATGGAGATGGTCTTGCTTTTTCAATTGCAGGCAAGCTTCTAAAAGCCTCTTAATTTGTTTCTTTAGAACTAGATATTTTTAATTTTTTTTCTCTTTTTTTTAAAAGTCACCTCAGGCTGAAGATTTCCTTGGATATGCTCCTTGAAATTATAGTTATAGTTATAGTCTTACACTTTAGAGGATTATTGTGAAGTCTATCCAATGGTTATCTTTCTCAATATATGTTGTTTTAAGAAAGTTATGCTTCAATGCCTTGAATACTTACATATTGAATTTAATGGGCTGGAAATGTGTTAGCAAAAGAATAGTTTGCCTGTTCCGTGGACTGCAGCTGTGTGGCATCTTTTAAAATATGTATAATTGCTGCGTTATCTCCGACACTCACAGAGTTAATGAGCGTCGCTCACTGGTATCAGCTAAACACTGTGCTATCAGTGAGGCTTTTCAGAATTTAAAATTAAATACCACGTTTTCAGGGGGCTCTTTGCACTCTCACTAACTTTCTTCAGTTTGTTTGTTCGTTCTTATAAATTATTTATGAAAGCAGTGAGGCAAACTTGAAATCCTGTAGTGTTTGGAATTAATAATTTAATGCCCTTGTTTCCTTTTAATCTCCTCTCTGTGCAGTTATGTCCATAGTCACTTTTCTGGTGTTAAATTTTATTAAACAAATCAACAATGAAAGTAAAACTGTCAATAAATAAGTTGCGTAGATCCAGACCTAAATAAAATTACCCTCCTTGGGGCTTTTATCTCGAATTACAGCTTTAAAACCATCTTTACACTGAACATTAGTCATATGAAATATTAAGAATTGCTCTCTGGGTTATTAGGAAATACATCTCCCAGTGCAGAGTTGCCTGTGTCCTTAAACCTCAGATTTCCATCAGCTTCCAAGTTGCAGTTTCATGGAGTTTCTGTCTGCCTGTGACTGTCAAGGTGTTTTTTCATGTCTTTATGATGTGTGCCAGCTCTGAGCCCCTCTGTATTTTGTGTACAGCTTCCCTCTTTTCCTTACTATCCGATTTGACTAGCCTGCCCCGTCAGAGATAACATTTTTGGAATAAACATTCCCACGTTATCGATTACTGTTTCTGACCAACTTTGGGTCAGGTTTGGGTCCCTTATTCTCTGTCAGCTGGGCTTTCCTCCTCGGTCACTTTTGGATCACGGATGGAGAGATCACACAACAAAGGGGTTCAGAGTAAAGGGGGTGGTAGCTGTTAAAAACAGGACCAGACTCCTGGTACTAAAAGTGATTTCAGCATTTATTATAATAAAAAGAAAAGGCCTAAAGCAAGGGGCCCCGCAGGCCGAGCAGAAGCGTTCCCATTGAGGATGCTGCAGCGCCAGCACTGGGTCGTCTTCAGCAGCGTTGTCCCCGATGTTCCAGGTGGAATGGCACAGCTTCCCTGGCCAGATGTCCCTTTTATCCTGTTTTTTTGTCCATTTGGATTGGTTTCTTTTTGGATCCTTCATTTGCACGAATGTTTAAGGCTCTTGGTTGGCCCATGACAGTTCTGTCCAGGCTGGCTCCTTTCACCTGGGGGAGGGGTGCACTTTACTTGTGTGTAATACAGTATGTATTTCTTATAAATGCCCATTTAACTCCTTTTACAAGATAACAACCAAACTAACAGTACACACTTAACAATTATCAATGATTCTGCAACAGTTTCTAACCTATTTTTAACGGTAGTTATGGTTCCTCTGGGCTGAGAATCCCCAATAGCCATGGCGTGGCTCTGTGGAAGGTGACTCCTCCACTGCTGCAGGCAGTTCTGGTGCCTGCCGACCCTTTCAGGGATTAAATTTATCCCAATATCCAACCTGAGCCTCCCCTGGCCCAGCCTGAGGCCGTTCCCTCTCCTCCTGTCCCTGTTCCCTGGAGCACAGCCCGACCCCCCGGCTGTCCCCTCCTGTCAGGAGCTGTGCAGAGCCACAAGGGCCCCCTGAGCCTCCTTTTCTCCAGGCTGAGCCCCTTCCCAGCTCCGACTGAGTATTCTTCAAGTCATGGTGACAGGACGGAATCTGGCTCTGTAAATGGTGGGTGATTCCGGGTAGTGCAGCCCGTTTAAAACTATAGTTTATGTGCTGGTTTGCTGGTTTTTGAGAGAGTTCATACAATACCAACAGCTCCTCATTAAAATTCAGTCCGGGTGCAAGTCCCTCTGGGAGCAGGGGAAGTGGTTCCTGACCTGACGGAAAGGGACACAAGTACAGGGGTGCAAATACAGGGTAAGACAGTAACACTTAACAATGGCAAACAAAGTACATTCAACAACAGACTAACACTCCCAGTTAAAATCCTATTAACTTTGTCAACTTTATTAACATTAACTACCAATTGCCACCCTGGAAAAAGAACTCCCATCCCCAATGTTTCATTTCTTACAGAGATAAAAATACTAAACAGAGCTGGGTCCAGTACTGAGCCCTGGGGAACCCCACTGGCGACTGACCACCAGCTGGATTTAATTCTGTTCCCTCCTTTCTGGGCCCAGCCTTCCAGCCATTCACTTTCCAGCCCTTTTTTTCCTTTTCTTGGGTTGAAATCATTCCTATTCTACTCAGGAGATGGGAAGGAGGAGGAAGGCTTTTTTTCTGTGCTCTTCCATGACTTATTAGTGATAGAGTGGCACAGATCCCTGGGCATGCTGCAGAATTCGGGGGAAGTAGCTGAGGGCTTCTGCCATGCACAGTAAACAACACTGAGTCAATCATGCTCCCCCTCAACATGAAATGTTTTTCAAAGGATTTTTAAAATAACTATAACACGTAAATATATGTGTCTTTGTGGAAAGCTGTCGTTTTTTTACTGCTGTGGGGGCTTGCTCGCATCGCATTCCATCAATTCTGTTTACTGAAGCTGCAGCTTCCCACTGTCTGTGCCATTCCTACTGTGCTGAGTGCCCCAAGGAAATTTTCACACTTGCTGGTTCTTGGCTCTCAGGAGTTCTGTATTTACAGGGTGATGCTTCAGTGATGCTGTGCCTGGGAGGGGTGCTCTGTGTGCCATGCAGTGGCAGTGTTACCCCAGCGGCAAACCCAGAGCACACAGGCAGGGGAAAGGCAGGAGAGAAAACAGTGGTGGAAGCACAAGTAGGCTCTGAGCTCCCCATGTTCACTGGTTGACAGCTTTTCTTTCAGGAAAAGGCCTTTTCCAATATTATTCAGAGAGCAGCATGAAGGGAATTTAAATATCTTTATTAGAATAAATATGATTTTGTTGTGTGCTTTGCTGCAAGTGCAGTGATACTCCTTCAGAGACAGTGACTTCAACACAGGGATGTGCTTTGGAGGGCAATTGAAATGTGTTTGCTTCTACAGGTCACTTCCTAAATTTTGGATCCAATATCCTTTAAATCCACTTGCTCTTCGGTTTGCATGTGTTGACTGTCAGTGTTCCAGGAGTGGGATCAGTGGTGGGTGCTGCTCCTCTAAGCTCCTGGGGTCCTGCTGGGCCAACTGCTTTAACACTGCAGTTTTTCCTCTGTGCCTGAAGTGTTTCTTCTTAATATCGCCTTTAATTTGCAAATTAAGGACTGTTCATATATATAAACCTGAGCTTTCTTATCAGAGACAAAAGAGTTAAAATATGGGAATGAACAGAATGGGAAGGCACTTAAGGTATGTTCCTTTCTCAAAAGATGTTTACTTGGAGTTCTTTTGGAGAGGGGAAAGATAAAAGAAAGTCCCTTTGTGGTATGAAATAATAGAAAATATTTTTTCTGAATTTTTGTTTCACACTTTAGGACTAATCTCCTTCCTGATTCTTTACGCTGGATTCAAATAACCTCTTCCTTGCCTTGCCAGGGCACAAAGTGCCCTTGCTGTTCTCTGGTTCTCCTCCATCTCCCCCTCTCCCATGCTTTTCCAGGTTTCCATGGCCAGCATGAGGCACCGAAGGAATGGCAATTTTGAGAGTTCCAGGCTCCTCTATTCCAGCATGTCTCGCAGCATCGACGTGGCTTGCAGCGATGCTGTGAGTACCTGGTGCACGCTGGTGTCCTGGCAGGGGCCCACGGCGGCGATGAATTCGGTCAGGTCAGGAGCAGGATGGTGATGGATTTGTCACTTTCCCCTTTATGGAGACACTTTCCTAACCATGACCTTCGAGCAGCAGCTGACACGGTGAAGCCCAAAGGGTGCATTGCCTTCCTTTAGAGCCCTGCAGCTCTTTATTGTGCTTTCTTCAGCACTTCTGGTTTTACCTTCCCCACGCTGCAGCAAGAGACAAATTTGTCTGTGTATAGAACCACCCCAAGCTCTTCTCGCAGCTTCCTGGCCAAGTCAGCTAACATGTGGTTATGTTAAACATCCTTTCATGCCTGAAAGATTGCTGATTCCAGCAATTTTGTAGCAGATTCCCTGCTCCTGATGGGCTTGCAGAAGGTCTTAATGGCCGATTCTTAGGACTTCGGGAAGTGCTTCCCCCCTCCTTTTATTTTTTTGGTCTCGCACGATTGTGACTTTTACTGGTTGAATGCATTCACTTCCATTTTTCTGGTTTTGGATATAATGCTTGTTATGTTTTTTTCTGCTTGGAATAACTTCTACCTGCTGTTTAACCACAAGTGTTGTGTCAAACGGGTAAACTAAACTGTGGCTGCCTGTCTTCCCTTTGTGTCCCTGGTGAAATCTTGCCCTGCAAATCTGAGCTGTACTTAAAAGCAAACAAAAAAAAAAAAAAAAAAAACCCAACACGTCATCAGCAAGTGAGAATTTCTCTTTGCTTTCTTAGCTGGCAGAGGCAGCTTAGGGATGAATTTGCATCCCCCGAGCTAAAGCTTCTCCAGGGAGTTTCAAAGTTAATAGCAGAGTTAATGGCTAAACAAGCTGGAGAGACTTCGCATTCCACTGAGTTCCCATAAAGGACAACTTGAAGCTCTTCTGGACTCCTGCTGGGGTCTTTGTGTGTTGAATTAAAACAGCTCCTACCCTAAAGAACTGTCTTCCCTTTTTTTATCTTAATTTTTTTTACTATTGGGAAGAATGTTTGCCATAGTGTTTTAAGCAGTATCTTTGTGTTCACACTGACTGTGCTGTTACTGAGGTCTCTTCGGTTTCGTGAGTTACCAGAAATAAACTTCTAAAAATTATTTTCCAGGATTTGGCCAACTTCATCCAAGAAAACTTTAAGAAGAGAGAATGTGTCTTTTTTACAAAAGACACCAAGTCCATGTAAGGAGATACTTTTATCTTGTTTTTCAAGAACGGGGCTCGTAGATGAGGGTATTTCTGTCTGCAAAGGCATGGAGAAAAGTTTTGGGGTTTTTTGTTCAGAGCCTAGATCTAGCAGTTCAGTCTCACCTCAGTCCTCTTGTTTGAGTTACTCCACAAGTAACCTGATGCAAAACTAGGGATCTCATCTTCCAGCAGCTCTGTCACAGGGTTTAATATCAAATTCCCTGTTTGAAGCATAACTGGGGCAATAGGATGCTTGAAGGCTGCAGTACTGGTATTGGTGTCTGACAAGGTGTACGCATCAGAAGTCTGCATAATTTAAATTTTCCTTTTAAACCCAAATCACAAATTTCATGCACAAATATTACACAGGCACTAGATTTTGCTCAGGCTGATGTTCTCTTAAGACAGGGTATTAAACTGGCTCCATTTTCAGGCACAGGTACCAGTGCAGTGCTAGTTTGAGGACCATAACGTTGCTTTGTGGTTTTGGGGTGGTGTTTTTTGGTCTCAGGAGAAAAGTGATCAAACTAATACAGCTGCAGAAATCCTAATATTGAGCTCTGAGGGCTCTCTGACACCACTCTTCTCTGAAGATGGGAGGAAAAATGCCTCAGAGAGGGAGGGAAATTAGTCTCATTTCAGAAAGTCTCACTCAGGGTCCTCCTCTGCCACCAAAAATGGGATGTCTGGCAAGGCACCAACAGTGGATGGAGGAGCTGGTTCTCATCAGCTTCTCTTCCTGCAAGCCCTCTGGGAGAGGATTGCAGAATTTGCTGGGTTATTTTTGTCTAGATATTTTTAAGGTAAGCTGGTTTCATTTGCAAGGTACAGCAGAGTAAAATAAATCTTTCTAAAGGAGACAAGCAATTCCCCCTTCTCTGTGTCCTCTGAGGAAGCAGGAATGTGGGCTGTGGAGAGCACCTTTAAAATCAAGTCAGCCCAGCACCACCACCAAGCCACGTCCTCAAGTGCCACATCCACGTGATTTTGGAATACTTGTAGGGATGATGGCTCCACCACAACCCTGGGCAACCTGTACCACTGCCTGACAGCCCTTTCCATGCAAGTTTTTTCCCCTGATATCCAATATGAACCTGCCCTGGCACAACTTGAGGCCTTTTCCTCTTGTACTGTCACTTGGGAGAGGAGATGCAGTGAACTCGTCCTGTGTGGTTAAGAGCACAAAAAGGGGAAGGAACCCCTGAGCACAGCCTGGTTCCCGAGCTGTGTTCCACTTCCCAGTGCTGGGCAGAAGCAGGTTTTGGGGGAGGAAGCAGGATGAGGTGCTGCTCTGCTTTGTCAGGTGGTAAATCCCAGTTGAGTCCCACACACAACTGGTTCTGTAGCTCCACCTGCTGCTTTCCTTGCTGGCAAAGCTCGCTTTTCTGTGCTCAGGATTCCTCAGGGGTCTTGTGTCTTATTCCCTCTTCTTTCAGGGGTAACTTATGTAAATGTGGATACCCTGAAAATCAGCACATAGAGGGCACCCAGGTTAACACCACTGAAAAATGGAACTACAAGAAGCACACCAAGGAGTTTCCTACTGATGCCTTCGGGGACATTCAGTTTGAAAACTTGGGAAAAAGAGGAAAGGTAAGTGGAAATATTAAGGATATTCATGAGGCCTCTGTTGAGTACCAATGGGAGCTCCTCAAAAGCAGGGAAGGTCAAATGGATTTTATTCTAATGGCAGGAGATAAGCTACAAGGGACACAGACTTGTTTTTTCAAGCCCTGAAAATAGGTAACAAAGGATAATTCCTTCTGTGTTACTTGTTGGTTAGGCTGGTCATGGGAGTGAAAAGAGATTATTTCTTTCCAGGCATGGCAGGAGAACGGGTGAATGAGAGTGAATGGATATAAAATAATCCCTGAATTATTTTATATCCACATAGACCAGCTTGCTCAGGCCTATAAACAATTGAATATTGAATATTTTCTCAGGATGGAGAGTTCTGGAGGGATGTAAGATGTCTGTGGAACTTCAAAAGTTTTATTTACTTTGTTGGGTTTTTTTCCTTATGTCTTTGCTTGGACTGGGGACAGTGGAGGTGTGAGAAGAAGAAAATAGCTGCTGTTGCTGTTTCTGGTGATTTTTACTGATGCTTGTGAGGAGTCACATGTGGCTGAGCTCATCTGCCTCCTCCACATGGCTGATATTTAACACCAGTGCAGGTTGCTTGGGACAGTCAAAATAAATGAGGAAAATCAGAGCCTGCTATGTAAATGAATTTGGTTTGTTTTATGCAAAGTAGCAGAAATAAGAGGCACTTGAGTGGGAAATGAGACAGAAAGTTTCAAATCACCCTTAAACAGATCCATGTATTTCACATAATTTTTTATATGCACGTTTTAGCTTTGTACTACTTTGTTGTAAGCTGCTGTGTGACTGTACTGGAACAAAAAAGTGCTTTGCTCTGTTGCAATATTTCAGACTTCTCAAAGGTTAAATGTTCTTTCCTTAGGTTGTGTCTTCCCCACTTCCAGCTTTGGAAATCAGTTCATGTGCCCTCAGTGGTTTCATGCGGACTCTCAAGGCCACTGTGCACATTTCAGAGCATACTTTGTTCAAACACTGCATATAGGTCTCCTTGTCCATCCCATTGGAGTGCTGGCTGGAATCACATCTTAATTCCCTGTTCTTATTCCCTACACAGCAAGGCACCTGCTGCTCCTGAAGATTGCCAAGTATTTCCTGTTGATGCACAGCAGGGAGGACTTCAAACTCAGGGTGACCTGAGAATTGCTGTCAGTTATCAGTGAGGGATGGAAAGTTTTATACCCTGCACTGTGCTTTTTAGGACACATGAGTCCTTAAAAGTTCTGAGCAGAAATTAGATGTGAACAGGCCCATAAAGAGGTCTGAGGACAGGCTGGGAGAGCTGGGGGTGCTCAAGCCTGGAGAAGAGAAGGCTCCAGGGAGAGCTCAGAGCCCTTTCCAGGGCCTAAAGGCCTCCAGAAGAGCTGGAGAGGGACTGGGGACAAGGGATGGAGGGACAGGACACAGGGAATGGCTTCCCACTGCCAGAGAGCAGGGTTAGATGGGATCTTGGGAAGGAATTCCTCACTGTGAGGGTGGTGAGGCCCTGGCACAGGGTGCCCAGAGAAGCTGTGGATGCTCCTGGATCCCTGGAAGTGTCCCAGGCCAGGTTGGATGGGGCTTGGAGCAGCCTGGAATAGTGGAAGGTGCTCATGGCAGGGATGAGACTAAAGCTTTAAGCTCCCTTCCAGCCCAAACCACTCTGGGATTCTGTAAAACCTCACCCTCTGTAAGTCCAGCTTTTGAGCTCTTTGTTTCTGCTGTGCTGCTCAGACCCTGTAGCATCCACGAGCATCTCAGTCACTGCATTTAATGATTTAATATTCTGGGAGCCCAAACAAACCCCAGAAAGGCTTCCTGAATCACAGCCCTGGTCTGGGAGCAGCATCCAGCAGTACCACGAGATGGCATCCTTGTACTTCGGAGGAGGGAGGTGCTGAGCCGAGGAGTTCACCGGCTGCATGGAGCTGACAGGTTTGCTGTGGGCAGGGCTGACCCCAGGTCGTTTTCCTGGTAGCTCCCCCCTCTCCTGTAGGGGATCCTCTCCAGGGAAACACCCAAAGCTTCTTGTGACTGAAGGGCAGAAGCTGTGGGAGTCCCTTAGCTCTCCTGTGTAGCTGCTGGAGCCTGCTCAGCATCCTCTGTGATGCCCTAAATGCTTTAACTCCTTCTGGGAACCTGTCTTGGAGCACATGAATATTTTTATTCAAGTTCAGTGTCTCTTAGGTGGAGACATTTCCTTCTCAAAGTAATCCTTTCATTTTGCTCTCCTGCAAGTACTGGGCAATTTATATGAAATCCTCTATGCTTCAGGTCCAAGCTACTCCTTTTCATCTCCGCATTTGGCTTGTGCACCCATGAACGTCTTCCAAAAGTGATGAAACTGTGAAGGGGCTTTTGAATAGCAAAGCAAGACAAGGCCAGAGAAGCTTTTACATAAATGGAGACATGTTACGTCCACCTGAAGCCAGATTATCTCCCTTAAGTGCTTTTTAACATCTTTGTAGAGCGTTCAAGCTTTACTACAAACTATGTGTTTGTTTTGTCTTGTACTTGAAGCACTGGAGTGGGTATGTGTAGTGATAGGCACACCTCTCACGTGGAGCCTGGAATTTATTTGAATAGTGTAATCAAAATACAACAGTCATTATTATTATTCACTTGCAACCATGCCGCCTCTGATTCATAATCTAAGCTTTAAATAGCACCGTTGGAGTTAGTTGCTGTAGTGGTGGTGTGTTCATCCTTGCAGAGCTCCTCTGAAGCCCAAGGTCACTGCTCTTGCCTTGTCTAGAGGAACCTGGGTTGAGTGCCTGGTTGTAGGGGAAGGATAAAGGTGCTTCAGAGGAAGAAACGAGGATTTCATCATCACCTTGCCTTTCATCTCCTGGCTGTTGGAACGAGGCTGTGCAGCAGAGAAGAAAATGCAATCCCCGGGTTGCTCCCAGCCACCTCAATTTATCTCCTGCTATGTTTGTTCTCCTATTTTCTCTCCCTAAGTACATCCGCCTGTCGTGTGACACAGACTCTGAGACACTCTACGACCTCATGACCCAGCACTGGCACCTGAAGACCCCAAACCTCGTCATCTCCGTCACTGGCGGCGCCAAGAACTTCGCGCTCAAGCCCCGCATGCGCAAGATATTCAGCAGGCTGATCTACATCGCCCAGTCCAAGGGTAAGCACCTGCTTCTGTGCCTCTGTCACTTCCTTGCTGCAGGGGTAGCAGCTCAAGGGATCTGTGGGGGAGCAGAGTGTTCATTTGGCTGCTGCTGCACGTGTGACATTAATGGCTTGGAAGTAACAGGAGTGGGATTTAGTCAGGGGTGCCTGTGATAACATAAGGTGAGTTGTGTAGCAACTCTTTTGTGCTTAATGGAAGAGCCAACCCCCAAGGTCACAAAAGGGGTTTGGGCTGTGTCTTTGATGCCGTGGGAGGGTGGGCGTTTGGCTGTGTTCCCCCAGGTGACTGGTGTTGTTCCAGGAGCCTGGATTTTCACTGGGGGGACGCACTATGGGCTGATGAAGTACATTGGGGAGGTGGTCAGAGACAACACCATCAGCCGCAGCTCCGAGGAGAACGTGGTGGCCATTGGCATCGCGGCCTGGGGCATGATCTCCAACCGGGAAACCCTCATCCGCACGGCCGACAGCGACGTAAGGAGCAGGGCTCAGGGAGCCATCCATGAGCTTAAGGTCGGACAAACTGGGATTTCTAAGATCATGTCCAGCTGTCAGCCCAGCGCTGTGTTTAATTCACAATTAAACCACGTCCTCAAGTGCTGCGTGGATGGGTTGGTGGGGAAGGAAAGGAGGCTCGGCCTCAGAACGTCAGGAGCTCTTCCCAGAACAGGAGGGAAGTAAAATGTTCTCATGCCCGAGTTAGTCCCACACATCAGGCCTGGTGAGGAGGCTTTCAGCTGTGCCAGATTTTGGCATGTCTCTGTGGGAGTTCAGCTGCTCTAACTCCATGTCTGGCATTGCTTTAGGGAATAACTATTCCCGTGGTTATTCTAGCTCTGAAATCCCCATGCGCTCCCCCACAGTAGGGGTTCCCGTGGTCTAAGGCACATGGTACCTGCTGCTGTTTAGGATTTTCATTGACACTGCCATCCCACCTGTCAGATGCACCAGGGTAGCCCCCCCCTTGTCTCTTGCCCACCGAACATGATAGAACACATCTAAAAAATTGTCCCACCACCCAAATATTTGGGGGGGGCACCCAAATAAGGTGGGCGTGTCCTTGAATCTCAATATCAAACACTGTGTGTGCCCCTAGGGGAGCTACTTGGCCCGCTACATCATGGATGACCTGAAGAGAGACCCCCTGTACTGCCTGGATAACAACCACACCCATCTCCTGCTGGTTGATAATGGCACCCACGGGCACCCCACCACAGAGGCCAAAGTGCGGACCCAGCTGGAGAAGTACATTTCAGAGCGGGTCATCCCAGGTATCCTCCTCCTCCTCCTCCTGCCTTTGCATGCTTTGGGGCTGATCCACAGTGATTTTCTTGGGACAAGAAAGTAGTGGCATCATCCTGTGGCTGCTGAGCTGGAAGGCGTGTGTGTGACATGCAGTGCACCTGGAGCTCTTTCAGGAGCAGCACCTTCCCTCATCTTCCTTTCTGTATGTCCTTTGTGTCACAGCAAATGCTTCATTTCAGCCACACAGCCCTTCCCTCCTTTCCTCTTAAAAGCTGGCCCTTCTGTATCCCTCCCACCTGTCACTGAATGCCAGGTAGCTGGAGCACAATCACACAGGAACTGAAATTAGGCTTTTCACAAAATATTTATTATGAGGGTGATTAAGCTGCCTGCAACCTGCTGCTAAATAATTTCTCTTTCTCCCCCTTCTTCAAAAAAAAAAAAAAAAAAAAAAAAGAAATCAAAGGCCTTAGCAGGAAATTCTTAAAAAGCTTTTGGGTATGTTGCTTTTGGGTATGTTGCTGTTTGGGTTTGGTTCTTTTGGGTTTTTTTTTTTGGAATGTCTCTCAAACACTAGCTCCTGGAGTTACGGAATTCTTACCTTTCTTTTACAATTGGAAATGTGAACTCAGGTTCTGTATCTTGAGTTTGTGAGAAGAACCTTTCACTGAGATTCAAAATACTCAAAGGAGCGGATGAATACAATAAAATTCCATTTTGAGGACTTCAGAGATAGCAAAAATTAGGATTTCTAGAAGGGAAAAGCTTCTGTTGGAGAAAGGTGTCTGAAGTCAGCCATGCAGAATGTTAGGCAAAACTGAGTTTTCATTAAAAATATCTGTTAATAACTGGCAAAATCAACAGCAAACTAGTATTTGAATGAATGGCTTGGAGATTCTTTCATTGTACTCAGGAAAAATAAGTTCTTCAAACTGCATTAATTGATTTAATATTTTTTCCTTCTTTTTTCTTTTGGCATATTTCACAGAATCTAATTATGGTGGGAAGATCCCAATTGTGTGTTTTGCCCAAGGTGGTGGGAAGGAGACTTTGAAAGTAAGTTCATTTTTTAAATTTATTTCCAGGAATGACAATAGGGGCATTGCTCTAATATTGAAGACTGATTGCTCCAAAAGAAACTCGATGAAGTAGACACTGCTGTTATTTACAGAAGCTTGCCTTGCACTTGCTGCAGGAGGACCTTGTTTGCAATTTAAGCTTTTGAAGTTTGTTTCTGTTTAAATTTCTGTGCAAAGTTTCTGCCTTGGGCTGACATCCTGGAAAAGGATTGGCTGGGACAGTTCAGTTGTCTCAGTTCTTCCACACCACAGAATGTGAAGGGACATGAAAGACCATCCAGTTCCATCCCCTGCCATGGGCAGGGACACCTTCCACTATCCCAGGTTGCTCCAATCCCCATCCAGCCCAGCCTTGGACACTTCCAGGGATCCAGGGGCAGCCACAGCTTCTCTGGGCACCCTGTGCCAGGGCCTGCCCACCCTCACAGTCAATCATTTCCTCCTAATGTAAATATAAATTTCTCCCCTTGCAGTTTAAAACCATCCCCTCTTGTCCTGTCACTATCTACCCATGTAAAAAGTTTCTCTCCCTGTTTTTTATAAGCCCCTTTAAGTACTGAAAGGCTGCATTTTAAATCTAGTTTAGATCCAGACCTGGTTTAAGTCTTGGCAGCTGGGCAGGGCAGGAGGGCTCTGCTGACTCTGACCCTTCCAAGCCTACAAGGGGAAGGACCGGGCATCATCTTCAAACAGACGACAGGCAGGAGGCTGAACATCCTTGAAACAGGATGTCTAAGTGACACTGAGGGGAGGGGGAAAGGGAGATGGCTTCTAAGTCTCTCTCAGGGTTAAAACCCAGGGTTGTTGCTTGCCCATTCACCTTGCCAGAGGGAGGATGAGTGGCCTGAGGGAGCAAAGGGACCTGACCCAGGGTTTTCAGAGTGAGGGGATGTGGATTCAGGCTGTGTGGGAAGGGAACAGGAACAGTGAGGACGAGCTCTGACCAGCTACAGGAAAAGCTGGTTTAGGTTGTACAGAGAGCTGGGAAAGGGGCTGGATTTTGCAAGAGAGTAGGATGCAGCAAAAATAAGTTGAAGCAGCATTATATTTACGATTTTTTTTTGGTAGACATTATCTTGGTACTTTCTGTTCTCACCAGAGCTGTGCTGTTACTGTCAAGGTTGATCAAACTACTTGGCTTGTCAGGAGGATAAACAATGTCATTTCAAAGCATGATCTCTGCTACCACTTTGTTGCTGGTGTTAATCAGTTGGTCTGATTCAGTGTGTGAAATTCCAGATTGTTATCCCAGCCTCCCTGTATGTTTCCTGCGAGTTTGGTTCCATTCACATGATGAATTTTGTCCTTGCACAGTTGTAGATGAATGCAGACGCAGTGTTAATCAGAGGTCCTGAGATGAATTGAAGCATCCAGTCAGGTTTTAGAGCAAAGCTGTGCTCAGAGGGTTGTGTTGAATATGTCCATTTCCTTTTAGCTCCAAATTGCTGGTAGTTGAGAAAGGATTTGGCCATCATTGAAGGAGCTGACTGACTGCCAGGTGCTGTAGCTGTGCAGACTTATTATTTCACTTTTTTTGGAGAGACCTCAGACCCACTGTTAAGCAGTGATACATCACACAGACTTAGTAGCTGCCTAACCAGAATGAGTAAAAGCCTTGTTAAACGCATAATTCCTGGCAAGAGTCTCCTCTGGGAAGTACCTGGATGATGGTTCAGTTCAGGGTTCATGCCACTCTCTTGGCTGTTTCACAGGATCATGATAACATTGAAGTTGGAAAAGATCTCTAAGATCTCGTGGTCAATCTAGCACCATTATCACGTTCACCACCAAACTGTCCTCAGGTGCTACATCCACTCATTTTTTGAAATCTTCAGGGATGATGACTTCCTTTAGCAGCCTGTTCCAGTCCTTGACATCCCTTTCAGTGAATAATTTTTAGTGATAGCCAACCTAAACTTCTGGTGCAACTTGGGGCTGGTTTATGCCACGCTGAGTTTTTATTTCTCAGTGTTGGAAGTGCACTGAGATACTCTGAGGTGAAGCCTTTTTTCAAGGAGCACATTAAGTCTCTGACCAGCCCAGCTGACTCAGCAGAGTCCATGCTGTGGATGTCTGTCCTTGCCATGCCTTGGTCCTAGCAGTGCTGGCCAGGAAAACTCCCTCTTTCTCAGCTTCTGTGACTGGTGCATGACAACAAGAATCAGCATTAGTGAGGGAGAAGTAAAACTGCTACAAGCTTCTGTTTGAAATTTCCCTGTGATGTAACACATGCACTTTAGCTGAACCCTTCTTTAGAAAATCACTTTCATCTAGCTGATAAGAAAAGCCTCCTTGCCTTTGTCAGAGACCTGCTCTCCAGTTGACAGGAGGAATGTGTGCGCGGTTTTGATGACTGAGTTGATTTTTTTTGTTTGTTTGTTCTCAAGAAACTCTCTTAACTAATAGATGTTCTGTCTTTCCAGTTCTTGGTGATAACTTGCATCGACTCCCTTTGTACAATTTGCTGGCAGCCAGCTTATGCTGTGACTCTGTTCTCAGTGTAGTGATGCAAATGAAATCAGTGTCTCCTATGGTCTTTGCACCAGGAGGGTTAATGGTTCTTCCAGCATGATTTCAGCAGATTTTTGTCTTGCCATTAATCCATGTACAATGTTGTTGTGTGAGAAATCAAGTAAATGGCTACTTGGAGACTTTCAGTAATATTAGAGTTTGATGTTCTTGTGATGCTACAGAAGTGCTCTCTCTGTAAAACACTGCTGCTGTTGCCTCCAGCAAATAAATCCAGAGCCTTTGGTTCCAGCTGAGCAATGCTGTGCCATAAAGCAGCAGTGACTGTAGCTGGGCAGCACTGTTGTGTGACCTGAATGCCATTTCCACTTGGCAATTGTCCTGAGCTGCTGATCCACTCTAAAGCTGAGCAGCCTGCCCTAGTGGAAGGTGTCGCTGCCATGGCAGGGGGTGGAACAAGATGTGCTTTGAGGTCCCTCCCAACACAAATTGTTCTGTGATTCTGTGAAAATTTGGCAGCTGGTGATTTCTGACCCTCGGTCTCTCTGGGGCTCTTCACAGCCCTCTCTCATTAGATGATGATGCTTTAAAGAGTTCTCACTGGTGATGTATCAGTGGATAATAATAAAAATACTGCTGTGGACCGTGGGTTTCTGTTGTTCTCTAGGCTTCCTTACTCAAGAGCAGGCTCTAGTAACAGTCGTGCTTCAAGTGCTCTCCTCTGCCTCTGTCTCCTCAGTCCATCAACGTGGCCATCAAGAGCAAGATTCCCTGTGTGGTGGTGGAAGGCTCTGGGCGCATTGCCGATGTCATTGCCAGCCTGGTGGAGGCTGAAGGCACTCTTGCTTCCTCCTGTGTCAAGGAGAGCTTGCTCAGGTTCCTGCCGCGCACCATTTCCAGGCTCTCAGAAGAGGAGACCGAGAGCTGGATCAAGTGGGTGAGTGTGGGCTGCTGTGGCAGGAGGCTAGAGGGAGCAGCTGGTGGCTTCCAGGTCAGGGCTGCTGCTGTCTGGTGATACCTGCGGGGTGTGCAGGGCTCCTTGCCGTGTTACATCTGTGCAGATGCAAAAAAGGAAAATTCTCCATCTACAGGGACTGGAACAAAAGCACTGGGGGGGGGCTGCAGTCGAGTCAACAGGTGTCTGGTCACAGGAAAGCTAAGAAGGTTCCAGAAGGATCTCTTCCCTGTGAAGTGTGGAGCTGCTGAAGGCAGTGTTCCCTGTCTGGCCACACTCCTCACAGCTTCTGCTGGGCTGCCCTGGAGTGTACCTCCTCCTGCATTAGAAATGGGCAAGATTGTTTGTCTTCTATGTGCTAAAACGAAATTAACTCTACAAAGCTTCATTATGAGAGAAATTACCTGGCTCTGACAAAGCACAAGGAGCTAGAGACTGTTCTCTAACAAACTGCTTGATATAAGTTGAAACTTGTGCTGTCACAATCTTTTCTACTTTAGGAGTCACTTCTAATTACTGAGATTATATCTTCTTGTTAAAGATGATCTGCATAGGGAAATCACAGTTATTTGCTGTATGTTCAGAGGATAATTAATGTTGTCCTTTGGTGACTTTGAAATCAAGCTCATTATCTACTTCTATTTGGGTTTGTTTAAATTTGTTAAAACTCAGGACTGATGAGAAGCAGCTTTGCTATGATGTGGTGGCAAATTTCTTTTTAATAAGAGATCTGCTACTAAACAGCCTTGATAGCTTTGAAACACGGCTTTTCTCTTTTTTTTGTAGATCAAAGAAGTCCTTGAGAGCCCTCATTTACTGACAGTGATCAAAATAGAAGAAGCTGGGGATGAAATTGTGAGCAATGCCATTTCCTTTGCCCTGTACAAAGGCAAGTAATTGTTTTTCTGAGTTTGTTTGGGGATTTAAAAATAAATGGGAAAAGGATGGCTATTTATTCTCTAGAACAGATTTCCTTAGAGCAGTGCCATCTCTCTAGAGCTAAGCTCCTGCCACAGTGTGGATCCTGCCTTGCTCTGAAGGGGTGTGGGCAGGCTACAGCAGCAGTATGGGATCTCTCAGTGTGGGAAAGATCCAAACCAGGTAATTGGGAAGGCATTTTGGAGAGCCCTGGGGATGCTGACAGGGTCCCACTGGGAATCCTGCAGAATCTCTCTTGTATAGAGGGTATGAGGAGCCTGTATGAGGGTATGAGTCCCTTGCATGAGGGACTCTGAGGAGCCTGAAGGAACCATTGTGTTGATCTTGGTCATGAGGTGCTCCTGGCGGCTCCTTTGTGGCCTGTCTTGGACCATAAATAGATGCCTGAGCCTCCAGCCCCCAGTTGGGAAGATGTGCACAGGTGTGGGGAAAGCCCCTTGGAAGGAGTCTTGTCCTGGTGGTGTGAGAAGCAGAGATGATAACCATGCCTGGCCTTGACCCAGAGGTTGTTGCTGCTCTGCAGCTTTCAGCACCAACGAGCACGACAGGGACAACTGGAACGGGCAGCTGAAGCTGCTGCTGGAGTGGAACCAGCTGGACCTGGCCAGCGATGAGATCTTCACCAACGACCGAAACTGGGAGGTACAGCCCCTCTTTGAGTGAGTGCAGGGGGCTCTGGGGAGGGACACAGCCCAACAGGAGCCACTGTCCCAGCACCTCAGCCTCTGTATTGAGAGTGTCTACTGCTCCTGCACTGTCACATTCCATTCAGCCTGGAGAAGAGGAGGTCAGACCTCCTTGGGAGCTGCTGCTTCCTCACAAGGGGCAGCTCCCATCTCTGCTGTGACAGGGACAGGACCCAGGGAGCAGCTGGAGCTGTGTCAGGGGAGGGTCAGGCTGGAGATCAGGCTGGATGTTCTTCCCCCAGAGGGTGCTGGGCACTGCCCAGGCTCCCCAGGGAAAGGGCACAGCCCCAGGCTGCCAGATCCCAAGGAACATTTGAACAATGCTCTCAGGGATGCACAGGGTGGGATTGTTGGGCTGTCTCTGCAGGGCCAGAGGTGTGGGACTTGATGATCCTTGCAGGTCCTTTGCAACTCAGGGTATTCCATCCATAAATGATCATTTTGGATCATTCCATGATGATCCATCATTCCGTGATGATCCATTGTTTGATCAGTGTTGCAAAAGTGATCTGCCCATGCCAGAAATGCTCTGGGCCATCCAGCCACGGCAACTGTGTCCAGAAAAAAACCTGATTCTGATGAAAACATGACAGTGACCACGTGTCAGGCTGTAAATAAGATGTACACGTCTCACATGATCCCTAACTTTTGCTTTTCCATTTCTTCCTAGTCTGCTGACCTGCAGGATGTGATGTTCACAGCCCTGGTGAAAGACAGGCCCAAATTTGTCCGGCTCTTCCTGGAGAACGGCTTGGATCTGCGGAAGTTCCTGACCACAGAGGTCTTGAGGGAGCTGTACACCAACAACTTCAGCAGCCTGGTGTTCAAGAACCTGCAGATTGCCAAGAACTCCTACAACGATGCCCTCCTCACCTTTGTTTGGAAGATGGTGGAGGATTTCCGGAGAGGTTTCAAAAGATATTACAAAAACAGCAAGGATGAGATGGAGATACAGCTCTCAGTGAGTGATGAGCAGTTTGATCCTGCTGTGAGTGAGGCTATCTGGACTGCAGTGGTTAAAGCAGGAAGTGCCTTTTGCACAAATATTCTTTAGTACCAGCTTCAGGAAAAATGGGCAGGCTGATTCTTCCTTGTCAAATACAAGGCTTTACTAGAAATAGCAAATGTAACCTAACTCACAGTAGTGTGTGACAAGTGGCAGAGAGCTGAGAGAAGGAATTGGTGAGGTGGCTGTGAAAGAAAGAAAATACAAAAACAGGAGAGTCCGTGCTCAGATTTGTTCCATTTGAAAACATCTGGTGAGCCTAGGTCTGAGTTCTTGCTCTCTCTTTCAGGAGGAGTGTCCTATCACAAGGCACCCATTGCAAGCTCTGTTTATTTGGTCAGTTCTTCAGAACAAGAAGGAATTGTCCAAAGTCATTTGGGAGCAAGTAAGTTGAGTTCTCCTTTATTTCTCTTTGCAGGCAGTGCAGTGGGGTTCTGTGTCTTTAGTTTATTGGCCTTTGAAGGCTCCACATCCAGCTTCAAACACACCACCACAAGAGATAATTGCTAGATGACTCTCAGTAGGTTTTATATTGTCCAGTTTATGTCTGGGTGTGGACTTCATACTTTTGTTTCCTAAGGCTGTGTGTGAGTCAGCAGTCCACATCCATTGTATGTTGTCACCTTTGCCAACTCTGGGATACTGAGTTCCCACCCATTCCACAGCAGGGATGGGTTCTGATTCCAGGTGTTTGATTGCAATCCAATTTCTAATTGGGATTAGACAGTAATTTAATGACTGTGGAATCAAAAAGATCATTCTGGACTGGGAACTGAGAAGGTCCAAAATGGAGGAGAATTTTTAAACATTCCACCTGGTGTAGTGGAAGGTGGCAGGGGGTTGGGATGAGATGGTCTTTAAGGTCCTTTCCAACCCAAATCATTGTGGCTTCAGGATTCTATGGTCACGTTTCCCTCTCAGAGGGATTTGCATGACTTCACTCTCTCTCTACAGACCAGAGGCTGCACTTTGGCAGCCCTGGGGGCCAGTAAGCTCCTGAAAAGCATGGCCAAGGTGAAGAATGATATAAATGCTGCTGGCGAGTCCGAGGAACTGGCTAACGAGTATGAGACAAGAGCAGTAGGTAAGTGCCTGCTCTGTGAGTCCTTTAGAAATTTAGTGGGAAGGGTCAGAGACCAGGGAATTAAAAACTAGACATCCAACATTAAATATATTTTTCTTTTATGTCAACATGTGATTTTACTGCTAAGAAAGTCCTTCCACATTGTTTGTTCCCAGTAGAAATTTCGTGTCCTGTTCTGGCTTCAAAAGGTGGGTTTTGTGAAGTGGATTTTTTTGGGGTGTAGAATTTCTTTCATGGGGAAGAAAAGCTACTTAGCTCCACTGGCAAGGCTGAAGAAGAATGCCCACAAAAGGAATGAAAGTATAGAAAAGAGGAAACTTTCCTAATGAATACTGGTAGTATTCAGGTTGGGAAAAAACACCCTTCAGATTTTTGGGAGTACTTCTGGGGAGTGAGAACAAGTTGAAGGTAAAAAGTAGATTGATGGTTCTGTGACTTTATAAGGACCAGCTCAAGGCCACACTGGAAATATCTTGCTTGTTTCCAGAGAGTATCTCTTATTCCACAAAGGAAAAACCGCTTAAATAGACTTTTTTAAAGGTATCTACATCCCTCAGACCAGGTGATTTAGCAAGACACTAAAGAGTGAACAGTGCATTTCCCAGTAAAAAAGCATCAGATTCTGACTTTTTCAACCCTGCTATTAATTTTGGACTGACTATAATTCATCAGATCAGTGCCAAACAGAATTTAATAAAAGAGGACGAAGCAAGGAGATTTACTGAATCATTTAAGGAGAAATTCACATTTTTTACTCAATTTTTTAGTGCAGAACTGAATGCTCTCTGTGTGATTTAGTGTTACAGTTTTCCATCCAGGCTCTAATTCTATTTTGTGGGGTGCCCCGATGAAGGAAGGAATGATGAGTCTGATTCCATGTTCTCAGAAGGCTAATTTATTATTTTATGATACTATATTATATTAAAGAATACTAAACTATACTGTACTAGCACCTTCAGCTCCGATGGGGACAAAACGGGTGTCTTTGCCTTGGATGTGAGTTTCTGCAGCTGGCCTTTGCTGGCCCCAAGGCCGCCTCTCCAGCAGCTCTCCATCCTCCTTCCCCACTGCATCTCCCTGCCCCAGGGCAGTGCCTGAGGGCAGTGGATGCAGGATGTCTTTACCTCTGAAGCAACAACCTGAGCTAGACTTTGAATTCTTTTCTCTTTTGCTTTTAAGAACACAGATGTTTCTAGGCATTAAAAGCTATGCTTTGAGAACTTTTCCCTCTTTTAATTGCTCAGGGAAAAGCCTGTGGAGAAGAGTAAGGAACTCTTCTTATATTATGTGTCTTTCTTCACCTCCCCCTTTGTGGTCTTCTCCTGGAATGTCACCCTGCATTAACTTTTATTTTTACTTGAGCTCAGATGACATTTCTGATGCTGCTGTTCCTGTGATGTTTTTCCATTTTAATAGTCAAGATGGAACCCTGTTTACGGCAACTTTACTTGTTAAGAAAATGGGGGAAAAGTAAAAGACTTTTTTGCCATGAAAACACTAATGGAGTGTTTGTTTCTGCTGATTTAGGTTCTGGTGTCTCTGGACCTGTCCTTGCACGTCCTGTGTGTACCCAGCAAAAATCCTGGGGAAAACCTTAGGGATAGAAACCTTATTTTCCTACAAATGTCCCTTTTTCTTACTACCCTGAGCAGGTAGAACTGCTGCAATTCCCTTTAGTAACTGGTAGCCAGACTGTACCAGTTTGGCAGTGGAGGCAGCTAAATGTGAAGATTTCAGGTTACCTGCAGCCAGTGTTCTGGCTGCAAAGCTGTTTTCCTGAGGAGGAGAAATGGAGCAGAAAAGCAGAGCAGTGTCCCAATCCTCTAAACTTCTTGGGGAAATTCCTCCCTGGCTTCCCCTGAGGTAGACCACGTGTGCATTGCTCCAACTCTGCATCAAAATTGTGTCAGTGTCCTTTGTATTTAAAGAAGTAAAAGACAGGGGTATCTCAGATTTTGTTTTCACATCCAAGGCAAGTAGGAGCAGCTTGCCTGGGGTCCCAGGTAGCTGCAGCAGTCAGAGAACCAGTTCTGGGGAGAAAGCAGCCCCCCTTGGTCTGGAGCAGTCTCGGAACTGTAAGCCACTGGCTCAGCCCTGCTTTCACTTCTGGTGGTGCCAGGGATTTGTAAGTATCTGGAGCTGCTCCAGTCCCATTTAGAGCCATAGGGAAATTGGAGAGGCCTTGTCCCTGCTGTCTCCTTAGCCACATGGAGGTAGCCTCCAGCCAGGTGAGTGGGTGGACTGGTGGGGTGTGAAGGAAAGCCCTGCTTTCTCCAGTGGAGGAGGAATCTGGACAGAACCTCTGTGCACTTCACCTCTCAGCAGTAGGAACTGCTTGGAATTTGGAGAAGTGCACCTCAGTCCCAGATGTTTTGTTTGATTTAGGGAGCTACTGGGCAGAGACAGCACCTAGGAGAAAACTCCCTTTGATTTCTGTTTGCTTCCCATAGAAGTACTAAGGGCAGAATTGCCTTCCTTGGATATGCCAGTTAGAGATTCACTGAGCAGTACTCTCCAAAACTTTGATCATTTCAATGAAAATTGAAATTCAAAAGAATTATGGCTGGGGATGCAGTTTATTTCTCCAGGCCTGGCAGAGGTTTGTCCTGGTGAAGCTTCTTGTCCTCATCAGTCACCTCTGAATTGACTCCAGAGGTTGGTTCTTGCACAGACCTGGGATCCAGGCTGCTGTGCCAGTCAGTCAGGGAATGAGCAGGCATTCTCACTAGACTTGCAGTTCAGAAATAGAGAGGTGTGTAATTAGAAGAATAAATTAAATCTGCGTCTTGGATCCAAAGCATGTGCCTGTAGCTGGGGGCAGATTAGTGAATGAGCTCTGTGAAGGGAGAGAAGCCAGGATGCATCAGCTACCCTTAAACTGTGAGCCCCGTCCCCTCCCAGTGCCTCCTGGGCCTCCGAGACCCAAAAAACCAGGCTGTGCCAGTAACTTGTGGCATTGCTGGATACACTAAACCCCTCTTTCTGGGGAAACTGAAAGCCATCTGCACTCTGGTGTTCTCTATTGTGTGACAAAAAGCTAATTGGGCAAGGAAACTGTGCTGTGTGGGGGTTACTTTCTGTTCTGTTTCCTTCCCAGTGGTACATGAACGGCAGCAAGTATTTCTCAGACCTGTGGAATGTTATGGATACCCTTGCAATCTTCTACTTCATAGCAGGGATTGTGTTCAGGTGAGTAGTGCCTTCTCTTGTGTCCATGTTACAGCTTTGCTTCCCTGCCTTAAGGTGGGTTTTGACTACAACCTGTAAGGAAATTTTGGGGAGCAATGTATTAATGGAATTCCCTTTATGAAGGCCCCAAATAATGGCAAGTGTTGACTTAAAAAAAACAAACAAACAAACAAACAAACAAACAAAAAAAAAACCAACAACAAAAAAAAAAAGTCAGGGGACCTTTAGGATTTTCTGTGGCTCCTGTTACTGGCTATCTAGTGTGACCACCTGGGCCTTGTGTTGTATTTAAAAGGACTGGGATTGTCCCTACAGCAGCCTAACAATGTCTTTATCTCCCAGAAGCTGTTCTACACAACGAGGTCAGTTAAAAACCACAGCAAAGAAATGATGGAAACACATTTTCCAAAGCAATTGTTCAGTCAGCTGTAACTTAGTCCTTGTTGCCCCAGGGCAGTGGAGCAGTTGTTGCACTGTGGTGGTTTCAGAGGGCCGTGGGAGTAGCTCCAGGTACAAATTTCCTTGCTGTTAATAGCTTGAAGGGTAAGAGAAGTAATGAGCAGGGCTGATGCATGTCAGGAAGAAAGGGTGTAAACAGAGTGTGCATTAACCATCTCTGCCACCTGCCATTAGATGGGGAGGCCATGGGGCCCTGCATAGCTGTGCTCTGCTTTCCAATTACTCACCTTCCACTCTCCATTTCAATGTCTCAGTGTGGTTTTGCCTGATTTCTGCATGATTCACCCAAGGCTTCTCTTTGTTTTCTTCTGCTGTCTCCATCAGGCTTCACTCTGATGAAAGCTCTTGGTATTCCGGGAGAGTAATTTTCTGTTTGGACTACATAGTTTTCACCCTGAGGCTCATCCATATTTTCACAGTTAGCAGGAATCTAGGACCCAAAATTATTATGCTGCAGAGGATGGTAAGATTCTGGCAGCTATTCAAGAGAGTCTAAAAAAAATGATGTGAGACTTTTTTTCCCCCTTCCCTCTTAAGAGTGAAATCACCATGTTCTGATGATGCCAGCAAGTTAAATCTGCTAAACAGGATGAATTAAGATTTAAATGGGATCTAATTAAGAGTAGGGCATTTTTCTGTGTCCAGAGAGAGAATAAGCATCAGGCTGAAGAACAGAAGAGGAAATTTGCTTCCTGGTAGCTTTTGTCTTTCATACCTCAAATGTTTCAGTGGTATTTCTGTTGCTCCCATGAGTATTCCCCAAACAAGACAGTGATGATGCAGGGTACAAGAGGAGGATTTTGGTCCTCCACTGCATCCATCCCACGAGTACCTGAGGAAGAGGGTGGTGAGGATCCCCTCATACAGTGCTAGAAATTCATGAAACCATTGGCCAGAGTGTCTGGGCTGTAAATGCTGGTTGGAAGCCATCCAGAGTGGCATTTCCAGAAGCTTTCATCTCATAGGGGTAAGGTGAGCCACAGTCCTTTTTACCTGGTTCTGGCTTTTGTGAAGCCTGTCTGATGCCAGGGGAATATCCTGTATTCCAAAACATGCCTTGCTTGTACGGTTGCATAAATATTTTTGAAGTTCTCTGAATGGAAGTGGTCAATGTGTGTTGGTGAAATTAGGAGCAAGAAGCCATCCACGTGTGGCTTGCAGCAGTCCTGCAGTGGGGCACTGATTGATGCCTGCTGTCCTTTTTCAGATGATAGATGTCTTCTTCTTCCTCTTCCTCTTTGCTGTGTGGATGGTGGCCTTTGGAGTGGCCAGGCAAGGCATCCTGAGGAAGAACGAGCACCGCTGGGAGTGGATCTTCCGCTCGGTCATCTACGAGCCCTACCTGGCCATGTTTGGCCAGTACCCCGATGACATTGATGGTATTTATCTTCTGGGGGTCTCTCCTGAGTGTGTTGAAGGTTGTCCAGCCCTGTGCTGGCCCCTTGCCTCCAAGTCTAATGGGGAGCAGGGATGGAGGGATGAGGGCAGGACCTGCAGAACAAGGAGCTCACTGTTTGCCCTCCCCTCTCTCTCTCTGAGGTACCACCTACAACTTTGACCACTGCACGTTTTCTGGGAACGAGTCCAAGCCCTTGTGCGTGGAGCTGGATGCCAACAACCAGCCCCGCTTCCCGGAGTGGATCACCATTCCCCTGGTGTGCATTTACATGCTCTCCACCAACATCCTCCTGGTCAACCTGCTCGTGGCCATGTTCGGGTGCGTACCCAAGGAGCCGTGGCCTCCTGGTCATCCCCGTACTGGCATGTCTCTGGGAAAGGGAGTGCAGTGCTGGAAAAGCCACCCCTTGCCTCTGCATCTGTCACAGCAGCCTGGGGGAAGCCGGTGCAGTGTCCTGGGGAGGGATTGCTGCCTGTCCTTTGCCTCCATCTCTGAGCATCCTCTGCACTGTGGGCGTGCTGCCAACCGCCGCGGGTCACACGGGCTGATGCTGGGTCAGGGCCTTACCAAGTGTGAGCTGCTGCCCAAGTGACCTTGTGTCTTGGTTTGGAAAGACAGGTGCCTGCTGAGGAAGGCAGGAGCCTGCCCTGAAACGGAGAATGTAACCCCCTCCAAATTGCTACAAATTTAAAATTAAGGGGCTCCCAGGCAAAAAAATATGGGAGCAGAAAATAACAGGTTGTTAATAGAAGAAAATAACAGGATAAAATAAACAATGCAGTAAACTAAAAGAACACTGACAGAGTCAGAACACAACCTGACACCCTGTTGGTCAGGGTGTTGGTAGCAGTCCAGTTGGAACTGTGGCTGCAGTCCTCCTGGAGTGTCAGGGGTGCTTCTGCTGGAGCAGTGATCCTGTAGAAAGGTGTAGTCTTGCTCTGAAGATCCAGTGGAAGAAGAGGCAGCTGCTGTTCTTCTGGGAAATCCAGTGGAAAAGCTGTGTTGGTATTCCAGAATTTCCAGATTATATCCAGGTAGGAGTGCTGGGCTGCTCCCTCTGGGCAGAGCGTCTCCCACTGGGATACTGCAGTTCTTATCAGCCATGCAGTGACATTCAATAGCCTGTTATCAGCAGATGTCCTCCCTGGAGGGAGGAGTGGGTGTGGAAGAGATAAGGAAAACTGCCCACTTAACAGAAGACAGCTGCCATGCAGATGGCAAATAGAATACATCTTGCCTTGCAATCTGGGACACCTGGCTGGAGGGAGTGAATGAGTCATTATCACTCTTCAGGACACTGTGGTTTTATTAAGCTGAGCTGCTGTGTGGTGAGGAAGGGTCTGGTACTGCTCTGGTGCACCTGCCATTTGTTGTCCTGACTTAGACCACAGGCAGTGGGCCACATTCCCGTGGGGCATGCAGATGGACTTTGTCTTGAGAAGTGCCATCACCTCCAGACCAGCAAGGGCAGGGAACATCTTCCTCAGCTTCTCCCAGAAACCTTTGTTGCATCCAGTGCAAGCTGTGACAGGGAGTTGATTGAATCCTGGGAAGTTCCTCATATCAGACTATGGGGTGTGTTGCCTCTGTGTCTCACTTGGGAATGCAGCTGGATTGGTGCTGTGGCTCTGTTCCCATTCCCAGCCCTGCTCCTTTTCTGCTTTTCACTCACATCATAACAAGAGTACTCAAAACCTCTGGCCACGCTTTCTTGAGGACCACTAGGTTTATTTCTGTGTTTTGGTGGCACCTTGGCAGGAAGTTGCTTTGGCAGCAAGAGAGTATTGACAGGACTCCTGGTGCTGCTCAAGAGGATCTCTCAGCTGAATGACACTGCCACTGTTTCCTGGCCTGAGATGTCTGAGTGTGATAAGTTGAGAATGCCTCAGATTTAGGTTTTGCTCTGAGCCTTTCTCCCCAGGCTGACCTGGACTCTAAAGACAGTCAGAAATGCTATTTTTGGCAAGGCAGCCAGGATGTGCCTGGGGACAGACAAGCATGCTCATACTCCCTAGAAAAGGGTGCAAGTGCCTCTCAACAATGAAGGGAAGTGTGGCAGTAAGCCAGCTCTACCCTAAAAACCTTTAATATTTGCTAGAACACTTACTTTAACAGCTGTTAAAGCTGTTAGCAGCATTAACCTGATGGTAAATGCTCTAGTTTACGCTGCCATGCCAGCAAAAACCCCTCTAGTTTTGGCCAGTTGTATTTATCTTTTGAGCAGAAAGAGAAGCTCCACCAGGTGAAGGTTTGCATTTTTCCCACGTAAAGGTGCATTAGGCTCTCAGCAGAGGCATTTTGGGAGCATCCATCTGCCCCTTACTGTCACACTGAAAGGTCAGGCAGCCTGGGAGCTGCTTGCTCCTGTGGTTGTGGCTTTGCTGGGTTCATACAGTGCTTTGTGCCGTGGGTTTATCTGTGCCTGCAGTGTCCTTCGTACCTCTACTACCAATCTCAGGAGCTTTTAAATTTCTTGTAAGGGTTCTAGTTCTAGGTTTGGGTTTTTTTCCTAAGAAAGGAGTTATCTGATCAGTTAGTAAGACACAATGTCTTGTGCAGAAGCATCCTGTTCTCAGTTGTCCAGGCTAGAAGAAGATTGCTTAGAGCTGAGGTCGTAAAAGTACATGGAGCATTTTGTTCCCATTCAGATTTTTTCTGGTTTATTTATAACTTCAAGGGGTTGTTTTGTTTTTTTTCCTACTGTCTTAGTTCTACCCATTTGCAAATTACTCACTAAGAAGGAGAACAAACTAAATAACTGCCTAGTCAATAAAAATGACCACCTTCAGAATGACTGGGGCCCGTACCATCAGAAGGACATGGAGCTGCTGGAATGAGTCCAGAGGAGATTTTCCAAGGGCTGGAGCCAGGCTGGGAGAGCTGGGGGTCCTCACCTGGAGAGGAGAAGGCTCCAGGGAGAGCTCAGAGCCCCTTGCAGGGCCTAAAGAGGCTCAGGAGAGCTGGAGAGGGACTGAGGACAAGGGATGGAGGGACAGGACACAGGGAATGGCTTCCACTGCCAGAGGGCAGCGATGGATGGGATATTGGGAAGGATTTGTTCCCTGGCAGGGTGGGGAAGCCCTGGCACAGGGTGCCCAGAGCAGCTGTGGCTGCCCCTGGCAGTGCCCCAGGCCAGGATGGATGGGGCTTGGAGCACCCTGGGATGATGGAAGGTGTCCCTGCCCATGGCAGGGGTGGAATGGGATGAGCTTTAAGGTCACTCCCAAGCCAAAGCACTCTGGGATTCTGTGACTGTAAAACCATGCCCTGGTGCAGTAGAGGAATGCTCTGTTCTTGGCTCTGACGCAGCTCTTGGGTGAACAACTCATCCTGGGTGTGTTCTCTCTTTCCCATCAGCTACACTGTTGGGTCAGTGCAGGAGAACAATGACCAGGTGTGGAAGTTCCAGCGTTTTTTCCTGGTGCAGGAATACTGCAGTCGCCTGACCATCCCCTTCCCCTTTGTCATCTTTGCCTACATATTCATGGTGCTGAGAAAATGCTTCAAGTGCTGCTGCAGCAAAGAAAGCAAAGAGCCATCCATTTGCTGTGAGTTGGGTTTTTCCTTGTTGCCCACAAGTCATCTCTGCAGCAGGTGCATTGCAGTTCCTCCATGGCGTCCTGTGCTTATTCCAGGCATTTTGTGCTGTGCTGGGAAATTTCCAAGGGCCATGCAGACCTCTCTCATGCAAATCCACTGTGCTGCTGAAATCTCTTCAGTAAGATTCAAGTTTTCAAGTGAGATTTATCCAGTGCTCTCTTGTCCAAGCCATTTTGCTGTAGAATTGCCTTGTGTGTGTCAATCATTACGACTTCAGATTAATCCTGACTCTTCAGGGCTGCCTGTGCTGTTTCCCAGCTTTGCAAGGTGGTGGGTTTGGCTTTTTTGTAATTCATTCTGCTTGCTAGGGAGTGACTGAAAGAGAATAAACAGTTTCCATGTAGCCAAATGAGCAAACCACCTCAAAAATGTGGCAAGTCAGTTCTTGAGCTGTTTCTCCTTTAATTTCTCTGTCAGAGGACACAGATAGGAATTGTTTTAACAAGCTTTCCCCCACCTCTCCAGCAAATGTAGTGTTTTCTCAGCTGAGAGAGCATAAGTTGAGTTAATTGACAGGCTTGTTCCTATCCATCAGCAGCCTGCCTGTTGCCCTGCAGCAGAAGCTGGATTTGTTACCACTTCAGGAGGAAGAGCCTGCTTTGGGGTATAAAATTGCTTAGCACTAAATCATTTTGGCTGTCCAAATTGCTGTGTGGATTCCTTGCTGGGAAAGCTGTTGGATGGCAGATATTCCTGCTCAAACGATGCACAGTTGATGCTGCAGCTCTGAAAGAATGGGAGAGTTAATTAGAGCCAGAAAATGATGGTGGTTTTGCTGATGATAGGAACTGAGAACTGCATGGAGGAAGCACCTTGGTGTATTGACTGTCGTAAAATCCCGCCTTCCCCATTTAATTCTTATGGAAATGGTTGGGATTTGGGTGCTTAAATGCTTGTTGGAATGTGGGAGAACAGCTGAGTGGTGTGTGAGCTCAGAGGAGCACTGGGTGGGAGAAAGGGACTTCAGCCCTGGGCTTCTTTTGTCTCAGTTAATTTTATTTTTTTATTGAAACCCCTATGGTTTATGCTGTCCTCTTGGAACAGGATAAAATGCTGAAGTTATTACCCTGGAGGAAACGGATACCTCAAAGTTGGCTCCTCTGTATCAACTCTTGAATTTGCAGCACCACCACAAAATGCTTTTTAGAAAAGACAATTCTCCATCATTCTGGAGTGCTTCAGTTCAGTGAAAAATCCCACATCATGGTTCTTAGATGTGTTAGTCTTAATGATCCAGTATGGGATAATGTAGGAACAAATGGAAAGCTCAAACCCAGATGGGAACTTGCTAGAATGTCCTGTACCTGTTGGAGCAGAGGCACCTGTGTTAACCAAGACTCAGAGAAGTCCAGAAAGACTTTTGGAGCTTGTAAGGTTGGCAGGAGGGGTTTTGTGGTGGGAGGATTTTATGTTTGCTCCTATTTTGTATTTTTAGGTGACTCTGGTTGCCAGGAGCATTCAGTGCCAGGTGTTAGTGTCACATCTGTCAGAGCTGAGTCAGGGGTGGGCAGCGGGGCTGTGAGTGCTCAGGATGTGGAGCAGGGAATCATTAACCTCAGAATGCACACACTGACCCAGCCTTTTTGCACCTTGCCTTTGGAAAGACAAATTAAATGTTTTTTCTTCAAATACATTTCCCAGGCTCAAGAAATGAGGACAATGAAATCCTGGCATGGGAAGCTGTCATGAAGGAAAATTACCTCGTCAAAATCAATACAAAAGCAAATGATTCATCAGAAGAGTAAGGCTGCCATTTTTGTCTTCATTCTCTTAATTTTCTCTTGAACATTTCTAGTGAAGGCAAGTTTTCAGCAGCTCTGAATGTTTACAAACTAATGAGTAAGTAAACAAACTCAGCATAGAGACAGCAGGTTAAGAAGTGTAACTGTTGAATGGGATAATCTGGAACAACTTGATCAGCCTGGCCATTAGGGGCTGGCTCCTCCTTCCACAGAGTGGTTTTGCCCAAGAGAACTTAAAGCTGTGCCAAACATTCCCCAGTCAGCTCACTGTTTCCCTGGGAGAACTGAATATTCTCTTGACCTAAGTTCCATTTAGTCATGAATGACTTGCAACCACCTAATAAAATCTACAAGGATCACCAGTTCCTGGCTGGCTCTAGGATGTACTGGACTCCCTAAAAACTAGGCTGTAGAATAGTGGAATTCTGGAGGCCAATTGGTCCAGTGCTGCTCAAACAGTGCCAGCGCAGATCAAAGGCAGCTGCAGTGTGGCTGGAAAACAGGCTGTAATTAGATACAGTGGGGCAGCCTGGGACAAGGGGACAGCAGTTTATGATGGAGCTTGTGGAAAGGGATCTCTCATTATTGATGATAGTGCCTTCCGAAGAATCCTAGAATCCCAGAATGGTTTGGGTTGGAAGGGACCTTAAAGCTCATACAGCTCCACCCTCTGCCATGGACAGGGACACCCTCCCCTGGACAAGGCATCCAGTCGCCTGACTGACGTCGAGCGGATGAAAGCAAAGCTTGAGGCGGGCTGGGAGCTCTCCTCTGCAATCCTTTCTGTTGCTCACACAGGTACCAATTCATGGAGAATGACTGATTGCTCGGAGCTGGCAGTAACCCCCA